>NC_137625.1:13835159-14257659 GCF_963280865.1 Gymnoscopelus braueri
TCGGCTATTTTCAAATAGCCTAGGTATAAAATAGGGCTAAAGTAGTTAATGTAAGTTTTATAATGTAATCATTTATATCTGAAAAGTAACTAGTAACTAAAGTTTTCAAATAATTGTAGTGGAGTAAAAGTACAATATTTGCCTCTGAAATGTAGTGGAGTAGAAGTAAAAGTATTGGAAATTGGAAATACTCAAGTAAAGTATAAATACCTCAAGATTGTACTTAAGTAAATGTACTTAGTTACTTTCCACCACTGCAATACTCCGATGTAGAAATACTCTGTTACAAGTAAAAGTTTGGAATTCAAAAATGTACTTGAGTAAATGTACCAAAAGTAAATGCAGAATGTCCCATCTAAAATGTGTAAAAGTATTTTAAAAATAGCCGATCTACAAGCTCACAACGCGTCGCTCTGCGACGCGTTGTGAGCTTGTAGATCTGCTATTTTCAAATAGCCAAAGTTTAAATAGAGCTGAAGTGGTAAATGTATGTTTTGTAATAATAATCAAAATCTACAAAGTAACTAGTAACTAAAGTTTTCATATCATTGTAGTGGAGTAAAAGTACAATATTTGCCTCTGAGATGTAAGAAGTAAAAGTATTGAATAATTTAAATACTCCACTACTCCACTAAAGTAAAAAATCCTAAAATGTGTACTTGAGTACAGTACTTGAGTAAATGTACTTAGTTACTTTCCACCACTGCTCTCATGTTGAACTTTGTAAATCACTCTGGATTCAAACATCTACTAAATGTCTGCATTCATTCATTAATGACATTCAAATCATTCATTGTTCATCTATTGATTAGTCTGCCCCAACGCTCCTGATTTCGTGTATAGAGGGGCGGGTGTATAGAGCCGGCGAGAGACTGCGCCTGATCCCATTGGTTCACCGATCTGTCCGTCAACCCCCGCCCCGTTAACACAACATTACGAGCGACGCCCACTGCACTCTGGTTGGTTGGGAAATGAAACACTTCCTCATACCCAGTACAGGCTATGGTTGGGCCAGGCTTTCATTTTTTAGCTAAACTAAACAATAAAAGCCTGGAGATCGAGGCTATCTATTGATTCATTATTACATCATTATGTTGTTGTTTTATTTGCATATTCATTCCATATTATTCTCATTCTTTGTTGTGTTATTGTATGATCATCTGATGTTTAATTGTTTAATAAATGGATTCTTGAAAGTCTGATATTGTTCTTGTGTATTAATATTCATAGTGTTGTCATGACAACATGGCCTCAGCTCATTGGTCATGGTTGTTATTTCATGATTACAAATGTAGAGTAATCCATTACTGGTTGATTACAAATATAATGTAATCAATACTATTAGTCAGGGGATATTAGCAGAAAGATTTCCAATCTTGGAATAAATTCCTTACCAAAAAAAATCTTCACCAATGTGTTTGTAAAGGTGTCTAGTAACACATCTCACAAAGACTGAAATTCAGTTTCCCTAGGAGAATTTTTGACAGCTGCTGAAAGTTGGGGTACCCACCATTTCCATGCAGGGCAAAAAAAAAAAAAAAAAAAAATCTGTTTTAAGTAGCATGTGAGGGGTCAAACTAGGGTGTTTTTATGATTCTGAATCCATTGCAAGCATTTGTTTTGCACCAAAACCACTCCTTGGGCTACAAACGGCCATAGCCATCCTTGTCCAGGTATACTTTTTGTGTAAAAAGCCCATTGAGATTGGGCTGTTTTTAGCCCAAGGAGTGGTTTTGGTGCAAAACAAATGCTTGCAATGGATTCAGAATCATAAAAACACCCTAGTTTGACCCCTCACATGCTACTTAAAACAGAATTAAAATTTGATTTTTTTTTTGCCCTGCATGGAAATGCAGGGAAATGGTGTGTACCCCAACTTTCAGCAGCTGTCAAAAATTCTCCTAGGGAAACTGAATTTCAGTCTTTGTGAGATGTGTTACTAGACACCTTTACAAACACATTGGTGAAGATTTTTTTTGGTAAGGTATTTATTCCAAAATTGGAAATCTTTCTGCTAATATCCCCTGACTATATTTGATTACAAATATAGAGTAATCCAATACTATATATACATTATAGGTTTAATAATAATAGACCCTGGTTGCTTATTTCTCTCGCAACAATCTGGCAACAACGCCAGAACTGGAAGGACGGACGGACCAGAAGCGGAAGCAGCGTGAGGCGACTGTCTGTAGTCTCTGGTGGGTTTGTGATTCTAATAGAACTACATAATGTTTCATTTAATACAACATTCATTTAGTACTTAGTTACTTTACACCACTGTCAATATATATAATACGTGTTATTACCAGTGGTGTAAAGTAACTAAGTACATTTACTCAAATACTGTACTTAAGTACAATTTTGAGGTAATTTTACTTTACTGGAGTATTTACAATTGCCTATACTTTTACTTCTACTCCACTACATCTCAGAGGAAAATATTGTACTTTTACTCCACTACAATTATTTGAACACTTTAGTTACTAGTTACTTTGCAGATATAAATTATTACATTATAAAACATACATTAACCACTTTAGCCCTATTTTATACATAGGCTATTTGAAAATAGCAGATCTACAAGCTCACAACGCGCTGTGAGCTTGTAGATCTGCTATTTTCAAACATGAAGTACTTTTACTTTGATTTTGAAGTTCACTATTGACTCATTTTGTCCACACGGGGGCGACAAAAGACCATTGAATAAAACAGATCTATAGACCCCCTGAGAACCAATGCTCTAGAGAGCACTGGTTCCCAAGCTGGGGCTCGGTATCCACAGGGGGGTCCCCAAATTATGTTGGGGGGTCCCCAGATGATTAGCTTAAAGGAGCAGTTCACCCAAAAATATGACTTATTTTCAGTGGTGTAAAAAGTACTCAAATGTTTTACTTAAGTAAAAGTAGCAATACTGCAAAAGGGCGCGCTCCCACCAAGAGTTGGCTGGCCACTGTTTGCAGAATCTGCCAATGCATTGTCAATGCAAATGCATTGATTCACGCAAGAGCAGATTTTTCCGCCTCTCGCGCAGACCTTGCGTTTATCTGCTCTCCGCGACTAAGCATAAAACTGCTGGAGGCAGGCGCTGATTTTCTCCCTCTGTCCAATCGGGTGAGTCGAAGGCGGACCGTCTCAAGACTCAGGAAGCAACATGGTGCTCAAGGCAGCAGGCAGTGGGCAGTGCGGGCTACGGGGAGGGTCCTGAAAGTGAGTGACAGGCGCGACACTCCCGTTTTTTAGAATCCGCTGGCTGCAAAAAACTGTGGCCGCGCACAACCTGCGTTTAACAGCGGCCAGCCAACTCTTGGTGGGAGCGCGCCCAAAGTCCAGAATTCAAAATTGACTTGAGTAAAAGTACCAAAGTATCAAAATGTACTTAAAGTACCAAAAGTAGAAAGTACTAAAATGTTTGAAAATAGCAGATCTACAAGCTCACAACGCGTCACGATGCGACGCGTTGTGAGCTTGTAGATCTGCTATTTTCAAATAGCCATTTATATCTGAAAAGTAACTAGTAACTAAAGTTTTCAAATAATTGTAGTGGAGTAAAAGTACAATATTATATTTGCCTCTGTAAGTACTGAAAACTGGAAATTCTCTAAGAAAGTAAAAGTACCTCAAAATTGTACTTAAGTACAGAACTTGAGTAAATGTATTTAGTTACTTTACACCACTGGTCCCCAGATGATTAGCTTAAAGGAGTAGTTCACCCAAAATATGACTTATTTTCTACCAATTTATCACAAACCCCTTGAAGCATTGAATTCAAGGCGATTCTTTTTCCTTCTTTTTTTTTGACGGATTCCTGGGCCAGTAATTTGATGAGCGGGTGTATTTCCGGTAGGAGACTCAAAGAGACTCCTTTGTGTCTCCTACCGGAATGAGACAAAAACAAAAAAAATCTCCATGAATTCAATGCTTCATGGGGTGTGTAATTGATAGAAAATAATGTCATATTTTGGGTGAACTATCCCTTTAATGTCCAACATAGTTCTCTCACTCAACAGTAAACAGACCAACATACAGTATAAGTGTATATTCAGGGTATCTGCACATTTATAAAGATACTATTTCATGACTTTTAAGACCCTTTTAATTCCTCTACAATGAAAACAAAAATAAACGAATGAGAATATTACTACGTCAAAAGAAACCAACAAACGTTACTATATAAAGGAGATTCAAACATTGGCTAAATTGTCTCAGCCTCAGCCAAAAGCCTCAGCCTTTTCCAGATAGCTGAATTTGACTTGAGACACTGGCATTGCAAACATGTTTACTTTCTCCACTTGTGCTGCATTACAGTGCAGCTTTCAGACAAATGCCAATCAAGTTGCTCCTGGGTCTGGGGCACATGATGCCAGCAGCCCACCTAGTGAACCTGGGGGGCTACAGGGTTACATCGCCAGTGTGGATTTAGACCCAAGGCAACATGGTTAACCCATTTAGACGTCTGTGTCACTTTTTGGGATTTGAGCAACAAAAAAAAAAAAATCTTCGCTTCTGGGGGGTCTCTGAAAGTAAATATTTTGAGATGGGGGTCCGCGGTCAAATACATATCAATTTGAGGGTCTTTGACATGAAAAACTGATATAGAAACATACATTTTTTTCAGAATACTGTTGGGATTTAGAAGACATTTGTAGAATGGGCTTCAGGTCTTAAAGGGCTAAGGCCAGTTATACCTTTTCCCTTCCACTTTGGCAGATGTTAGTTGTCGGTGATAAGCCATGACGCACTGTTTCTAAATTCCTGTGTTCCTGTGTTTGATGCCAGCCTGACAGGTACAATTAAGGAACAATGTGAACTTAATGTGCCGATTTCACTATTTGTGAACATATCTGACAGTTTCGGACAAATTCTGAAAATGTACTTCGTAATCAGTCATTTTGAATACTTGAGTATTTATTTGAGTACAGTATATACTGTACTTTGCCCACCACTGCCTGAGGGTGGCTCTAGTCTACTAAAGGAAAGGCCATATGGTTACCAAAACCGGCTGAGTTCCCCATTCAGGGAGAAGGAAGGTTCACAGCAAATGCCAATGGCATTAGCAACAGCAATATTTCTTTATATATATATATATATATATATATATATATATATATATATATATATATATATATATATATATATATATGCGTGGGTTGTATTCCTGTCACCATGCACTGTTTTTAATGTATTTCTCTCATGAAATATCCATCTAATAAAGGCTTTTTAAAAAACTCTTTCACCAGAAGAGTGCCTTGGTTTTTCCTTTGTTGTACCGTTTGAGTCCCCAAGCAAAGAGCACCTTCATGACACTGTTTTGGGGACTTCCGAGTCACTCCAGAGACTTTTTCTTTTAGTTTGTTGTTAGGGACCAACATATTGTGTGCAATAAATACAACAGTGGTTCTCAATGTTTGACCCGGTGACCCACAGGGGTGCTTGAGGGGGGTCCAGGGGGCCCCCAGCAAAATGAGTGAATATAGCATCAACATCAGCTTAAGCACTTTAAACCTTAACCCATTTAGACCGGGAACGCATCTGTGTCATTTTTACATTCCTTTGGCTATTCAAAAATAGCAGATCTACAAGCTCATAGCGCGGCACCGAGTGCCGCGCTATGAGCTTGTAGATCTGCTATTTTTGAAAAATCATGAACAATTGAATATTTTAAAGCGAACATTTGTAACTCAAATCTTTGCTTCTGGGGATTCTATAAAGGTCTCGTAAATCTTTATTTAAAACATTTTTTTTTAAACTTATGTTGCTATTTATAGGTGGTTCTTAAACCTTTTCATGTCAAGTACCCCCAAAATGATATGTATTTGTCCGCGGACCCCCAGCTGAAAATATTTTGTACCAGGGACCCCCAGAAGCAAAGATTTCAGTTAAAAAAAGAAGATCTACAAGCTCATAGTGCGGCACTCGGTGCAGCGCTATGAGCTTGTAGATCTGCTATTTTTTCCAAAGAAATCTTAAAATGACACGGATGCGTTTCTGGTCTTAATAAGTATGGCGGATTACAATAAGTGTTTTGCCATTACATGGCAGGCACACTTAACAAGACCGCAAGGACTTTTTGGGTGTTATCCTTTTAGACCAAGTGTTTGACTGTACTCCTGCTGTTTTGCATTTTTGTCTAATAAAATATTCAATCAATCAATCAAAAAACTAGATGCTGCATCTCAAGGGACTTATCCTCTAGTGAAATGTTAAAATAAAGACATGAGTATGTGCATGATGAGTTATGTTCTGTGGATCATCATTGTCCTGTTGATCCTAAAATACACATGTACATTCTTATCAAGAGTTCATTGCTATTGTAAAACGGTTACTCAAACGTCAGATCATATGATCTTAATGACTCTACTGAGCCTGGATAACTTCCTCTATAATGAGCTGTTTGGATGACAGAATGTGTGCTGCTGATGTCAACATTGGTTGAATGCTGCGGTTGTTGTTTAACTGAGGGATGAGTTCAACACAGTTTTTTAACCACTTAAACTTTATATATTGAAATACATTCTTGACCGGGGTCCCTCAGGCCTCTATACTAGGTCCCCTCCTTTTTCCTTCCACACTTTGCCAAAAATAACCGATCTACAATGTGTCTCTAGCTAGAGACACATTTGCACTTTGTTCATAGTTATGAATACAATGAGATGCATGTATTTATGAAATTGTTTTTATTATTACTATTATTTAAGACAAGTCTCATGTCATGTCTGTCAGCTTTCTCCAAATATTAACATCCCACTATTGTTTTGGATGGATAATCACAACAAGCCAAATTTTGTTTTCAAAGCACCACATCACAGTGGCTCAAGCTTTGACAGCAGAGCTCATCACACACACACACACACACACACACACACACACACACACACACACACACACACACACACACACACACACACACACACACACACACACACACACACACCAAGTTATTGCACAGCTCCAGTCTGATGTTGACTGAGGCCAGCCAAGTCCTGGGCCACTCTCCTCAGCAGCACATTGCTGTCTGCAGGCCGCAGCAGGGCCTTGAGGCTGCTCCAGAACAGCCTGCGCTTCTGCTCGTCTGCCGGCCACTCCAGGTAGGTCTGCTGCCTCAAGAGCGTCTGCAGACGCAGGAACCTCTTGGGCAGGGAGTTGACAGGGATGGGCTCCAGCAGCACGAACACCATCGAGTCCTGCCGCTCGCTCAGGGCCCGGTGCTGAGAAAAGAACAGCTCGTAGTTGCACCATTCACTCTTCACAAAGTTCTGAGACAGCACAAAGATGGTCTTGTAGCTCCCCTCCACGCAGTTGACGATGTTGTCGATGATCCAGCGGCCGGGGACAAAGTCACGCTCGTGCACGCAGAGGCTGAAGTGCTCTCCCTCCAGGTTTGGTATAAGCTGGGAGTCCACCCAGTAGCTGTCCTTCTGACTGTAGGAGATGAAGGCGTGGTACTGCAAGTTGGCCCCTAGGAGGCGCTCTCTCTCGTTCTGACCCCGGCGTTTGAAAATCAACCACACCCACAGCATACGCAGGTACCAAGCTCCACCAGCAGTGTGGAATAGCAGTCCCAGAGCAACACATACACACACAGTCAAGGGCATAAACACAGCCACCTGCATCATGGGATCACAGGACAATCTGCCTGGGTGAAAGTCTTTCAGGGCTCTTCCAGACAGCCTGGCTGGAGAGGCACACATGTAGTCAGAAGGCCAATCCAGCAGCAGTGACTTATTGAAAGTGTTCAGAAACCAGTACAGCTTACAGTCACAAGTGAAAGGGTTATTTCCTGCTTTGAGTTTCTTCAGTTTGGGCAGTCCTGTGAAGGATTCTTTGTGGAGAGAGTTGATGGTGTTGTTATCCAGGTGCAGCTCTTCCAGGTTTAAGTTGAGGTTTGAAGGCAATGCGGCGATCTTGTTAGAGCTCAGAAAGAGGGCTTTCAGATCCTTCAGAGACCCAAGTGTATCTTGGCTGAGACTTACTATATCATTCTTTGACAGGTCGACACTAAGGAAGTATGGAGAGAGGTAAAGAAACACATCGTTGTCCAATTGATTCTCACTCAGAGAGAGATGTGTGATATTGGAAGGCCAAGACAGTTTCTCCTGCAGTGTGATTCTATTGGCGCTGAGGTCCAGAGACTCTAAACTGTTGACATGTCGGATATCGTGGACAACAGCACGAAGATCATCTAGATGATTGCTTCCTAGAATGAGATGTCTAATTGACTTGCTCTGAAGAGTTCCAAGAGTGTTGACATCTAAGAAATTTTGAGAGAAGTCGAGAACATGGAGATTTTGCAACCTGGGTATCCAATCAGACCAAGGAAAAATCATTATCCCTTGATTGATGACCCTAAACACTTCCAAATTAGAGATACGTTTAAAATCAACGTGAAATATTGGCCAAAATGCACCAAAACTATTACTGTTTATAAGGACAAAGTTTCTAATGTTAGAAGATGTTACGTTACACCTCCGGATATCAATCACAAATGGAGGGTAATAGGAGAAAAATAGATCAATAAGGAACACAGTATCAACTGCTGACTGCAGAACATTGCAGAACACAGAGCTCCCAACAGAGCACTTTCCATGAAAGTCCATTAAAGTAAATTTCCTCAGATTCCTCATGTATTTCAGCTCCTCAAAAGGATCATCCACTGAAATGTTACAGAGGTTTGGTCTCACTATGGTCAAATTCACCACATTGCTGCCATGCAGATCTCTCAGGATGTCTCGCAGCACTGTGGGTTTTTTACAGAAACGCATGTTCAAGGTCAACTTTCGCAGTGAGGTCAGCTGAGCTAAAGAACCAACATGGTACTCTTCCATCTCAGCTCCAGAGCCAAGATACAGCATCTCCAGGGGAGATGAGCTCAGAGCAGAGAAGTCTTGCCTCTTTATACACTTGACAGTCGGACTTCCCAGAGACAGAGAGGACAGGCTGCGAAGGCTGCTATAGCTGCTGCCAAGGCTGTAGGAGGCGTAGTGATTTTCGGACAGGTCCAGGACTCTGAGGGAGGGCAAACCACCCAGGTCAGGCAGAACGTTCAGAGCATTGGAGGACAGGTTGAGTATCTGCAGCCTGGGATTACGTTGGAAGGTCTGGGCTTGGATGGACTCCAGACGGTTGTGGCTGAGGCTGAGGAAGCAGAGGTCGGGCAGGTTGAGCGGGTCTCCTCTGTCCAAGGAAGCAAGGCTGTTGAAGGAAAGATCCAGGGAGCGTGTGTCTGGTGGAACCAGGTTTCCAGGTATTCTGGTTAGGTTGCGGTGGGAGAGGTCAGTGCTGGTATCTCTGACGGCACCACACACAGGTCTTTGTGTCCCCACTGATCTTAAAACTACAGCTAACAGAAGCAGCCAGAGATCAGAGCAGCCTCCCATTCTGATCTCAAGAAGCTTTAGTCGCTCTGTAGGATGCCTTGCTTGTGTCTCTTTATATCACCACACCTCCACATGGAGACCATGTTCACAGACCATAAAGCACCAAAGAGGAAGCAAGGACATGACAGTAATAACTGATTTATGTCACTACAATTTACAATTTATAATTTACAACTTAGGCATTTACTGTAACAGACACTCGTAATCCAGAGCGACTTACAGTAAGCATGGCCAACACTACTACTACTGTGAACCATAAAGCATAAAATAATAAAGTCATTAATACAATAAAAATAAAATAATCATTGACTTCACTACCTGTAGGAAAGTCCCAACCGTGGCTGAGTGAGTAGAGAGGCGGTGTCGGAATCGGAAGGTTGCCGGTTTTCCGCCCGGTCCACTAAGTCTATGAGTCGAAGTGTCCCTGCTCCTCGGTGTGGCATCAATACATTATGATGGGAACCTGTTCCCCTGTCATCAACCTGCACCCAGTCAAGGAGAGGCCCAGAACGTTGTGGCATTCTCATTTTCTTTTTTTAATATAAAACTAATATTTGTCCATCAATCGAATCACAGAATCGGAATCACATCACGCCCCCCACATACAACACATGAATCAAATACTGTCCAATAGATAAGCAATAAGCATGCATTATGCACTGAGGTAACATTATGTCACACTGCTCCAATGTGGCACAGTTTTTGTTTCCATTTCCCTTAGCATTACAGCTTTTGCTTTGCATGCATTGGTTAAAACTGAAGTCACATTGTCAAAAACTTTGCACAGTCAGCGAAACAGTCTATATCGTCACTGTCCAGCAGAAACCTTGTATCTCCATGTGTAATCTTTTTATGTTTCTTCATACATGAATACTGTTATACTTCATCGTATGACAGGGTCACAAGATGAAGTTTTTGTTGGTTATTTTATGATCATTGTTTGTGACTTGTCATGTTGGTTCATTGTCTATGGTAAATGAACTTGTAAGTCCATATGGGCTGGCCGGCTGGGCTTCTGGAGACTTTAATTCATAAAAATCAATCAAACAATCAGTAGATTGAAAGTGGTTAAGTTTGCACCACTGCCGCTTTGGGATCCTGCTGTCTCTCTTCCGAGGCGGCTCTAGATGGGGCTGTTTACCACAGTCAGCCCGGCTGGCGCCTGCAGTAACTTCTTCGTCTCTTCTGGGCAGCCAATCACGGTCCTGCAGTCACTGCTTGTGGTCCTTAACTCCGTGCTGGATTTACTGTTTCACTACCAGTTAAATCTTTCCCCCAACTCCCGGACCCGCCCCCGTCAGCAGCGGCAAATCTCGGTCCTGTATTTATTGTTTCACTCAAATTCACTGACCTGTTAAATCTTTCCCTCAACTCCCAGACTCCATTCCTAGACAAGGAAGAAGGAGGAGCATGGTAGGAGAAACAGCACAGAAAGCATTAAATAAAAATAAAGATTGATTTGATTGATTTGTACACTTTGTCAGCTTGTTCTTTTGTCATTCCATGGTACATCATGATCTAGTAATTGTATTCGGTTTTTTTTACATAACCTGCAGTCCATTTGGAAATTAGTTGGCTGTTCATTGCAAGAGGAAGTTACAATCTTTTCTATTTTGATTATCTTACTGCCTTCAAAGTACCCAGGCTGTGCTCCAGTATTTTATTTATTGTGGGTAATGTATTTGAGAACAGCAAAACCGATCATGTATGAGTTTATAGCCCTGAAACATGACTGTCATATCGTGACCGACCGTCATGGATGAGCTCAACTTGGTATTTAAACTTTCTCCCTTTTTGGTCCGTACATCTACATGAACGTTCATATTCCAAATATAAAGTGCTTACCCCATGGCTACGGATTTTACAATTATGTACGTTTCCTCAGAAGTACCCGAATATTTTGAATTGTTAAATAAAAAGCATTTTAATCCGATTGGTGGCCATTTTCCCCTTATTTTCTTCATATGCTTTCAACTACGTGACCCTATCGGCTGGGAGGTGTATTGCACTCTGGTGCATTATAACTCTATGAGAAAATGGCCACCGATCGGATATTTTAATCCGATCGGTGGCTTTTTATTGAATAATACGGAAAATACGGGTACTTATTGAGGGCCCGTACATAATTGTAACATGTGTGGCCATGAGCTAAGCACTTTATTTTTGAAATTTCAACGTGTATATAGATGTATGGAGCAAAAAGGGAGAAAGTGCAAACACCGGGTTGAAGTTCATCCATGACCGACAGACGACCGTCATATGATCCATGACTGGCGTTTGTTTTCCAAGTAGGCCTATTTGCAATTTTCAGTACTTTTACTTCTACTCCACTAAATCTGATCTCAGAGGCAAATATTATACTTGTACTCCACTACAATTATTTGAAAACTTAAATTAAGTTGTAGATTTGGATTATTATTACAGAACATACATTAACCACTGAATTCAGCCCTATATACATATTTTCAGCCATTTGAAAATAGCAAATCTATAAGCTCTCAATGATGTAGGTAGACTATCACTACATAACTAAAAGAGTTTATGAGTTAGGGTACTATCAACAATATATTAGGGTGACATGCTATGGTTTAAAACTGTTCTAAACCATAGCCATATGTTAACCTAGAACAGGGGTCTTCATAAGGGGGTCCTCATAGTTACTACAGTACAGGGGGTCCGCCAAATCTATTTGAGATTTTCTCTCTTTTTTCCATTTTTTTTTTTCACTATAACCAGCATCTGGGGGTACATTCACTGAAAATAGCCGATCTACAAGCTGACAACGCGTCATGCTGCGATCTAGAATATAGCTTTCTTTGACTGAATACTATTAGCTGATAACATTTTCACTTTCGGTTAAACACACAGAGGCTCTTCCAAATGATGCCTCATGGGGAAACCAGTTGTAGTTGACGTATTTCATGCCTTTACAGGGAAGAGGAAGCGATCCAGCTTGATGGCCTGAACGCAGCGCAGATCAAGGAAATCAGGGAGAAATCAGAAAAACATGTCTTCCAGGCGGAGGTCAACAGAATGATGAAGCTGATCATCAACTCCTTGTACAAGAATAAAGAGGTACGTGTGTGTGTGTGTGTAAGGAAAGGAAAAACCTAAATGCTTCAACTTGCAAAATGTAAGATTTCCAACCACTTGAATAGATGGCATCACAACACTATGTAAGCCAGGGGTCTTCAACGTTTTCAGGCCAAGGACCCCCTAGCTGAGAGAGAGATGAAGCAGGGACCCCCTCTATACTGTATAAAATTGTGTTTAAGATTAAACTTTTCTTGTTTACTTGGTCTGCTCTTTTTCCCCTCTACACCTATACCTCTTTGCCAAAAATAGCCAATCTACAAGCTCACAACGCCTCGCCCTGCGAGGCGTTGTGAGCTTGTAGATCTGCTATTTTTGGCTAAAGATCTCCTCAGAAAATTGGTTAAGGTAAAAAAAAATCGTATCACACAAAGATTTGGTGGACCCCCTGTAGTAACTCTGAGGACCCCCTATGGGTCCCGGACCCCCCGTTGAAGACCCCTGATGTAGGCTATTGATTAAAATGGGTAAACCGTTCATTATTCATACTGTATGTTGAACCGAGCCGGAAAGTGTGGTGTTCATCATCCTCATTGCCCTTTTCACAGATCTTCCTGAGAGAACTGATCTCCAATGCCTCCGACGCCCTTGTCTCTGACTGATGACTCGGCTCTCGATGGCAATGAGGAGCTGACTGTTAAAATCAAGGTGAGGTTATATGATCTATTCTCCACTCAAGCTTTCATTTAGCTGTCATGGCCTTGAGTGTCATCGACAATGAACTGAGGAAGTGAAACTGGAGATGGAGAAGAGTTGGGAGCGCTCGCATCTCTAAATTTACATAATTATTTGCATAGTGAGAAGATACAGCTGCAGCCTTGGCTTACATCATCAGCTTTTATGTTGGCAAACTTGCAAGATAATGAGGACCCAGCTGTTTATTTTTTACCAGCATGCAATGCAGGTCTACAAAAAGACTCAGCACTAGTAATTTCTTGACATAATTATTCTCGACATGTTTTCGATCATTGGCTGTCCTTTGAGCCAATGGGGATACTTTCCCACACTCTGAACGGGCGGTCTCGTCCTCCCAAGCTATGGTACTAGACACGCCTCTCGCCTCTAAGGCTACTATACACGCCTGCCGTTGGTTCAAATCGCTGTGACACAGAGTAATATATATAGGACAAAATTTAAGTAAAGTACTTGAGTAAATGTACTTAGTTACTTTACACCTCTGCATACGCGCTGCGTAGCGTCCGTTCTGCATGCTGGTATACATGACTGAGTCATGTCTTGTTTTAGTTGACCGGGGTACTCGACTTCATACCATGACGCCAGGTAAAACATTAGGATATTTGCTTAATCTTACGGTTTCTGTTCTCCTCTAGGCTGACAAGGAGAGGAACATGATGCACATTACTGACAGCGGCATCGGCATGACAAAAGAGGACCTGATTAAGAACCTGGGAACCATCGCCAAGTCGGGCACCAGCGAGTTCCTCAGCAGGATGGATACGCAGGCCGAAGGCCAGTCCACCTCCGAGCTGATCGGCCAGTTCGGCGTGGGCTTCTATTCTGCCTTCCTGGTGGCCGACAAGGTCATCGTGACGACCAAGCACAACAACGGCACCCAGCACATCTGGGAGTCGGACTCCAACGAGTTCTCCGTCATCGAAGACCCTCGTGGAGACACCCTGGGCAGGGGCACCACCATCACGTGAGTCTCTAAGGGCTGCTGCTTGAAGTTAGCATGTGTTGGCTTTACCTACACATGCTACACATAATTCAAATAATGGTAAATTGAGATATTCATCTTATTTGCTGTTAACCCATTAAGACCTGAAGCCAATTCTACAAATATCTTCTAAATCCCAACAGTTTTCTGTAAAACGTATGTTTATATATCAGTGGTTCTCAAACATTTCAAGGACCCCCCAAAATGATATGTATTTGGCCGCGAACCACCATCTCAAAATATTTTGTTCCAGGGACCTCCATAAGCAAAGATTTTAGTAAATAATGTTAGCTTTAAAAATATATATATTCAAAGATTTGCACACATTTTCAGTTTTTTTCAAAAATAGCCAAAGTGTAAAATAATGCTTTTTAGCTCCAATAAAAAAAATTCACAGATGCGTTCCAGGTCTTACTGGGTTAAAGGGTTCATAAAAGTATGTTACCCGTCAGAACCGTGTTCAATTCACATTCCCACTGATGTCTTTAAATGCACTACGGTTGTTTCAGGTGACAAAGGTTACAGATGTAATTAATCATGTCTAATACGTCTGTATTTCATTTCCTCCCCCCCCCAGTCTGGTAATGAAGGAGGAGGCAACAGATTACTTGGAGCTGGAGACCATCAAGAACCTTGTGAGGAAGTACTCCCAGTTCATCAACTTCCCCATCTATGTGTGGAGCAGCAAGGTGAGATATATTTAGTTTTGTCTCCTAACAGTGCTTCCTATAAGCCTTCCATGTTAAAATAATGCCTAGTTTCCTGCTTGTGGTGGAATCGGCATGTGGATAAATCGACCACATTGATCCAAAATGCTGTTGAAACTGTCAAAAATTAAAACCTCATTCAAATCCACGTTTTCTTGCTCAGACTGAGACGACAGAGGAGCCCATTGAGGAAGATGCTGAGGCTGAAAAGAAAGACGAAGACGCCGCCGAAGACGATGTTGAGGTTGAGGAAGAGGAGGAGGACAAAGAGAAGCCAAAAACCAAGAAGGTACAGTAGATGGTCATGTTGTGTCAGCAACACGCTCGACTGAATCAAATCCATCTCAGCAGCACAGGTAATGAATTCTATTGTTCCTTCTGCCTCAGGTGGAGAAGACTGTGTGGGACTGGGAGCTGATGAACGACATTAAGCCCATCTGGCAGAGGCCAGCCAAGGAGGTAGAGGAGGACGAGTACAAGGCCTTCTATAAGACCTTCTCCAGGGTGAGTGGGTCTGCGTCTCATTAATTTAAAGGATTGACGGTGGACATAGAAAAAGGTCTGCTTTCACGGTGACGGTAGACTAAACAAATTCAAGTCACAATGCTCTGTTATCCATCTGTGTGGGGTCACGGTTCTTCTTTGTATAATGAAGCCTACTAATATTTAGAGACAGTATTCATATACCCAAGAACTGTTAACCCATTCAATCCGGGGAACGCATCTCTGTCACTTTCGATTTGTTTGGCTCTTCAAAAATAGCAGATCTACAAGCTCATACTATGAGCTTGTATATCTGCTATTTTGAAAAATCATGAACATTTGTGCAAATATTAGATTTTTTCTTTTTTTTTTAAAGCGGACATTTGTAACTCAAATCTTTGCTTCTGGGGGTCCCTGGAACAAAATATTTTACAAATGTTTACTTTAAAAATATACATATTCCAAGATTTTCACGACTTTTCTAAAATAGCATATCTACAAGCTCATAGCGCGGTGTCGCGCTATGAGCTTGTAGATCTGCTATTTTTGAATAGTCAAAGAAATCTTTAAAATGACACAAACGATGCTTCACCGGTCTTAAAGAGTTGAATGAAACTGGGAGTTATGTATAGAATGTAGTATGATTGCATCGATGACTTACTTAAACAATGTGATAAATGTACATCTTAATGAAGTAACTGTATGGTCCATGGGGGGCTGTGTGTTAATGAAGTAAATGTATGATCCATGGGGGGCTGTGTGTTAATCAAATCCTTAATGTGCTCTTTGCAGGAGACTGACGACCCCCTGTCCCACATCCACTTCACAGCAGAAGGTGAGGTCACCTTCAAGTCCATCCTCTTCGTCCCTGCCTCTGCCCCTCGAGGTCTCTTTGACGAGTATGGCACCAAGAAGAATGACTACATCAAGGTATCACATGGAATGTTGTCATATTTAATACAATGCTGAAAGAGTCATTTTAATTTAGCCTAAAACGGGATTTCATCTTTCTTAAATCTTTCTTTTAGTTGTTCGTCCGTAGAGTGTTCATCACCGATGACTTCCATGACATGATGCCCAAGTACTTGAACTTTGTGAAGGGTGTGGTAAGTAACATAAACATTCATGAACAATTTTCAAGTTAATTAAAATGTACATGTAAAGCTGTTGGCAAATATTGGTTGCGATCGACTGATTGAATGCTCATCAATGTTCCAATATTTTCAGGTTGACTCTGATGACCTTCCTCTGAACGTGTCAAGAGAAACCCTCCAGCAACACAAACTGCTGAAGGTGCGTTCTCCTTTCATTATACTCTTTAAGTTACGAGTCAACAGTTCCGTCACACTTTCAGTCTGTCACAGCATATATTTCACACGTTTCCTGTCCTTCAGGTCATTCGCAAGAAACTGGTGCGCAAGACCCTGGACATGATCAAGAAGATTGCAGAGGACCATTACAACGACAAGTTCTGGAAGGAGTTTGGCACCAACATCAAGCTGGGCGTGATCGAGGACCACTCCAACAGGACCCGTCTCGCCAAGCTGCTGCGTTTCATGACCTCCAACAGCGACACGGTGCTGGCCAGCCTCGAGCAGTATGTGGAGCGCATGAAGGAGAAGCAGGACAAGATCTACTTCATGTCAGGCACCAACAGGAAGGAGGTAGGGTATAAGCATTGATTAGTGTTGTTTACTGATATTCTGTTTTTAGTTTTTGCTTTACCTAGAAACATCTAATGTTCCTGTCCTTTCTCTCTCTCTCTCTGTGTATTCAGGCTGAGGCTTCACCATTTGTGGAGAGGCTGCTGAAGAAGGGCTACGAGGTGATCTACCTGACTGAGCCTGTGGATGAGTACTGTATTCAGGCCCTGCCCGAGTACGACGGCAAGCGCTTCCAGAATGTGGCCAAGGAGGGTGTGAAGTTTGAGGAGAGCGAAAAGGGCAAGGAAAAGAGAGAGGCCCTGGAGAAGGAGTTCGAGCCCCTCACTACCTGGATGAAGGACAAGGCTCTGAAAGACATGGTTAGACTTTATATTTTTCTCCAGTCTTGAAATGAAGGTGGAGGCAGCCGGCTCCTGTTTGTTAAAGTATTTTGAAGTGTGAATGTTTCACTAATACCAAGCGCAGTGTGCCACTGATGGCGTCATTTAAGACAAGTGCTAAATGAGTCACGTTCTCGTTCTAGGTTGAGAAGGCAGTGCTCTCCCAGAGGTTGACCAACTCCCCCTGCGCCCTAGTAGCCAGCCAATACGGCTGGTCTGGAAACATGGAGAGAATTATGAAAGCTCAGGCCCACCAGACTGGAAAAGACATCTCCACAAAGTAAGCGTATGCTTCATCGACATTACATGTCCCACTCAACACCACCAAGTCTCCGAAGATGTTAATTTCTCTTTATATACTGTATATTCATATATTTTCTTTATACCTTTCCGTCTAGCTACTATGCAAGCCAGAAGAAAACATTAGAGATCAACCCCAAACACCCTCTCATAAAGCAAATGCTGAAGAGAGTAAACGTGAGTACCTCAGACAAGTTCCATCTGATCAATTATTAAACTAAATTATATTATTAGTATCGGAACTTTGGCATCCCATTGAACAGTAGTCTGTATTGAACAAACCAGTAATATTAAATGCAAGGCTGTCTCTTCCTCCCTACAGAGTGATGCAGAGGACCAGACTGCCGCAGACCTAGCGGTGGTTCTGTTTTAGACGGCCACCCTGCGCTCAGGGTACCAACTGTCCGACACCAAAGCCTACGGAGACCGGATAGAGCGCATGCTCCGACTTAGCTTGAACGTTGACCTCGATGAACAGGTACCTATATGCTTTTTATCCAAATTATAATGGTTATTAATTAACATGCTTATGTATGCAGTATAGTATGCTAAGCATTGAATACATTGAATGTAGCGTAAAGTAGTTTACACTTTTTTACACAGATTTTACAAGGGTGAAAAGTCTGAAACGATTCCTTATTACTTGGTAGAAGTGATTTCTTTTTTTTTAAATGCCTTTCATTTCTCCCAGGTGGAAGAGGAGCCTGAGGAGGAACCAGAGGAACAGGCAGAGGAGGAGGAGGCAGAAGAGGAAGTTGATGCAGATGAGAATGAGGAAGATGATTCGGTGAGGAGCTGGAAGACATTTTGAAAAGAGCATTGAGTGATGCTTAAATTATGCTATGCTACTGTACATCGCACGACAGTCGGCTGGCGAAAAAAATAACCAATCTTAAACCTCACGTGTCGCTACGTGCCGCGTTGAGCTTGTAATGCGGACATTTTTGTCGTCCAACAAATTATAAATTGGCCAAAATACGACATACATATTAATTATCCTTAAAATATTGAGATGAATAAAAATCAATAATTATATATTTTTTTCTTTCTAGGTTGATGGCAAAGATGAGCTGTGAGTCTGGAGGAGGAGAGAGGGCAGGGTGAAGGGGGGATTGGGAGCAGAAGATGGACTGGAACCAGCGTGAAGGGAGCGTCTTCATCTCTGCTGTAGAGGAGGGGACGTGGGTTGGGGTTTTATATGGCACTGCTTTATGTTTGTGTTTAATTTGTTTATTTTTTACATTCCTCATGACTGTAAATTTGTTAATATTTAACTGACCGGTTATGGAGTGTTGACTTCCTGTCACGAGAACCATTAAAAGTTTTCGGAAGGGAAATCGTCATTGTCTGTTGGGGTTATTCATTCAGTTGGACACGTGACAAATCCTTCATCTCTTTATTGTTAGAAATGGAGTTGAAAATCAAATGAGACATTCTACAAACGTATTGCACTACAAAGGATGTTTGACATGTACTGAAATCCTCAAGTTTATTTAATGGAAATTACGGGTGTTTTCACATAAGTCCATTTTAAACTAACCAAACTCTGTCTTATAAAGTGGATCAACAGAAAAGGGCCTGAGTTCTTTTTGCATTCTCTTCACATTGTCGGTCCATTTGGGGCCTCAGGCCCCTTTCTGTTTACACTGTAATTTTTAGAGTTGCCAAAGGCGATCGGTCTATGGCAAGCCTAGAGGGCTAAAATACAATGGCAAGGCAAAGAGAACCCGTAGCGATTTCTGTTCACAATGCACAGGTTAAGAAAAATACAATTCAGTCTAGAAGCGAACCATACTCGGACCACGTCCCGAGCTGGTCTGGTCGAGTATGGTTCGTTTCAGAGGGCTTAAAGGGTCCCAAGTGTGAAAACGAAAACGCCCCTACACAATAACGCAGCTGTCATGCACAGCACACCTACTGTACCATAAGGACTTTGTATTCTTAAAAATGTTCACAGTTAAGTACAATCTTGGAACGTCACATGCCACATATGCACCTCTGGGTCAGAAATATGTCTGAAATTAGACTTAGACTTAGACTTCAGTGTCTGGGCGTGTCAAGGAGAACTTTCCATTAGGGTCTGGTATGAACCATTTCTCCCACAGGTCCAGGTGAACGCCAGGGTAATCCCAGGGTTTGAACCGGCCGTTCCAGTGCAGAAGGCGGGCCTCTTGGAGGAAGCTCTCGGCGTAGTGTGCGTCAGGACTCCAGCCTGAAGAGGAGAGACGGCTCTAGTTCACTGTTAATTTATATACAAATGTCTGAATGTTGCTGCTTATATTCTCAGAGCAATAATAATGGTCTCACCGAGGTGTCTGACATGCCACAGTGGATCTATCGTTGTGTATTTGTCGTGGAACACGATGAGCATGGGCGGAGTTGCTACACCTCCTGCCAAGGAACTGCTATATATGTTCTCTCTGGAGGACAGGAAAGCAATGTGTCTTTGTTAATTAGACCAGTGGTTCTCAAGCATTTTCATGTCAAATTGAAATGGGCTGCAGACCTCCATCTGGAAGCCAGGGATACAATTAGATAAGTTAAAAAATGTGTCAAAATCTACAAGCTCAAGATCGGCTATTTTTGAATAGCTTAAGTATACAATTAGCTTAAGTGGTTAAACTGATTTTGATGCTATATTAACCAGTTTTGCTGGGGACCCCCTCAAGGACCCCTGGGGGTCCTCGGACGCCACCATGAGAACCACTGAATGAGACGACCACATTTTATTGCCAGGATCAAGTATGTGACAGTTCTTTAGATGCACCGCATCAGATGTCCAAGACAGTCGCTTGTACAAACCTGAAGTTCTCTTCCATCCATTTTTCTAACTGCTTGGTGATCTTCTGTTTCTTCCACTCATTCATATCCGCCACAAATACCCCAGGGTTGAAAGTGCAGTCTCTGGGGTTGATGCCCAGGTCCCTCACTTCCTGCTTCCTGTAGTCTAGGAAGCCCATATATGTCGTCTAGAAGAAGGCAATAATAATGCGACTAATGCTCAGTATAATATTGTTCAGGGGGGAGGGAGGGATATTGCTACCTCTCAATCATTCTCAACTGAGCAAACACTGCCCTCTGATGGCGATGAAGTACAGTATAAACTGGGAATAAAGGACACAATTCTGCAGTACATTACATATCAAACCACATGCAGTGGTGGAAAGTAACTAAGTACATTTACTTAAGTACTGTACTTAAGTACACGTTTGAGGTATTTGTACTTTACTGGAGGATTTCCAATTTTCAGTACTTTTACTTCTACTCCACTACATCTCAGAGGCAAATATTGTACTTTTACTCCACTACAATTATTTGAAAACTTTAGTTACTAGTTACTTTGCAGATATAAATTATGATATTATGAAACATACATTAACCACTTTAGCCCTATTTTATACATAGGCTATTTGAAAATAGCCGATCTACAAGCTCAGAACGCGTCGCATCGTGACGCGTTGTGAGCTTGTAGATCTGCTATTTTTTTTAGTACTTTTTACTTTTGGTACTTTAAGTGCATTTTGATATAAAATACTTTTGAACTTTTACTCAAGTAACTTTTGAATTCCAGACCTTTACTTGTAACAGAGTACTTCTACAGTATCGATACTTTTACTTAAGTAAAACATTTGAGTACTTTTTCCACCACTGACATTACATACCAAACCACATGAAAACACACACATGCCACCCACCTGCATGCCCACACTGCGCACCATCTCGTGTGTGGAGGGAAGGTCACAGTCCGTAGCGAAGGCAGCTGCGTGACCTGGCTTCAGTTTGATGTTGAACAGGTCACTGATGTCACCTGGTATAAAGTACAATGAGTAAAAGCTGCTGGTGAAATATCAGCTTGTGCCTCATTCCAGTGGAGGTTGGTGCATTTCTCTACAGGGGGAGCTATACCCCCTGTCTCTCTCTATCTCCCTGGCCCAAGGTAATTATAGTTTTAAAAAATTGTTTGTCACTTCGTGCCGTGCTGCGAGCTTCTGCTATTTTTGAAGTTTTTTTTTTCCAATTTCAAACTGCAGGGCATTTTCTCTATGATTTTAATTAGTTTTGTATGTCAGTTTTGTAAATACTCAGTCAATTTCAGTTAACTAGAAGATATCATTATCCAGTGATTTCATTCGTTTTAGTTACAATAACCCTGCCCTGGCCTTGCTACAATATACACACCTTGTACAATGACATCGTCATCCAGGTATATCACCCTCTTGTGCCTGATGTCAAGCAGAGGCAGGTAGAAGCGCACAAAGTTGAGCTGCAAAAGAAGCGAGTCAGTTATCTCACCTCCATCCAGAGTTATAGAGAGTATGCACATGCGTCACTTTTCCACCGGGACACACTCCGCTCATCTAGACTGAGTGGAAAGACATTGAGCAGCATGGAGCGTTGGAGTTTGGAAGTGCTCGTTGCAAATCACTCAACGGTCCTGCGCACCACCTGTTTCTAAATGTCACATGATGCAGGAGGCAGAAGGATTGTTGAGTGATTTCCAACAAGCACTTCCAAACTCTGACACTCAGAAAAAGAATCACCTGCACGGAATTTATTGACAAAAGGTAGCCCATAACATGTCTCTACGGTGGATTTCTAAGAAACACAAACTTTGCAGATAGAAAGAGGATAATTCAAGCTTTCCGTACAGCTGACATGTTGGTGAGTTTAACGTCGTTTGACTCGTTTAATACAATCATATAGGACTTTTCTGTTTGGGTGTATGGGCTGTGAAGGCCAGAAAGCAGTTTTTTTGCCACTCAGTAGGCGTTCCCGCATAACTTCCGGGTACGATGATGTCACGCGCATAGCCTGCGTGCGTGCGTGCGTGCGTGCGTGCGTGCGTGCGTGCGTGGTACCGTCACATGAACAAACGCAACACAACTCACAGGATGCAGCAGGTCAGGACGAGATGAGTCCGGCTTCACCTTTCCTTTCAGTACCATGGGGTTAAACTCTATAATCTTATACTGGATGCCCTTGAGCTTGCTTTTCTCAATGTACTGTCTGGGAGGATACAATGAAACACAGACTACCATTAATTACTGCAGATTAAAGCGCAAGAAGGCAGTGGTGGAAAACATTTACTGAAGTACTGTACTTCCTTTCCTTAAATATTGTTTTGATACTTTATACTTCTACTTCTACTCCATTACATCTCAGAGGGAAACACAGGGGTCATCGCCATGCTGGCTTGCGGTGGACATTATTGTAAAAATTCTATCTTTGCCATGGACATAAAAGATTGTGGAAAATTATATTACCGGAAACACACAAACCTTTACAACTCTGAGAGTGCACAAATGGAACCAAATGGACCCAAATTGGTTCCATTTGTGCACTCTCTGAGTTATGGGGGTCCTTGAAAATAAAAAGTTAGAGAACCACTGTACTAGTGGGCTCCTAATGTAACATACATAGTGTCATATTAAATAAGTGACATGCATATTCTGAGGAAAACCTGGAGACTGAGACAATCAGTATGTGAGTCTTATGATCAAAATAATGTAAAAAAACGAAAAATCTAAAGTTTGCCACAGACAAGGCCAAGTCTAGCCACGGACACATTTGTACGGAGACATTGATGATTCCTGAATTTCCTGGGCAAACATTGTACATTGACAGCTTTGGTTACTAGTTACTTTGCAGATTTAGATTATTACATTCGCCACTTCTGCTATTTGAAAAATCTACAAGCTCACAAAGTGTAACACGTTGCGAGCTTTTAGATCTGCTATTTTTGAAAGAGTATGACAAATTTAGGGCAATTTGATTTGAGTACTTTTACTTTGGAATACAGGCCTTTTACTTGTAACAGATTGCTTTTATATTATGGTATTAATACTTTTACTTAACCACAAACCCTGAGGAAAACAGATATACCAGCTTGTAGATTATAGATTGGCTATTTTCAGCGAAGATATTAAAGTGAAAACAGAAAATACACTAGTACAGAGCTCTGAGGCACTCCGCTCAACAACATAATGGGGTGTAACCCGTTCAGACCGGGAAAGCATCTGTGTCATTTTAGATTTTAGTTATATAGCGACATAGGTTTTTCAGAAAACTTATGTTATGAGGTTGCAGTTTAGAACAGTGGTTCTCAAAAATAGCAGATCTACAAGCTCACAACGCGTCACTTCATGCTGTGCTGTGAGCTTGTACATCTACTATTTTTGAAAGTTTTTTTTTAAATCTTGAAAGTGTTCAAGGGGGGGGGGGGTCCCTGGCATAAAACACTTTCAGAAGGGGGTCCGCGGCCAAATGTATATCAATTTGGGGGTCCTCCTTGGCACAAAACAGTTTGAGAACTACTGATTTAGAAGGTATTTCTAGAATCGGCCCCAGGTCTTAATTAATGGGTTAAGTGGTAAAGTAAAAAAACTAAACGAGTACTTCCTCCACCACTGCAAGAAGGAGACCACAGAATGACCCACCTGGTTTGTTTGACCACAGAATGACCCACCTGGTTTGTTTGACCACAGAATGACCCACCTGGTTTGTTTGACCACAGAATGACCCACCTGGTTTGTTTGACCGCGTCACGCAGAGTGACGATGTAGAAGAACACACTGGCTTCTGTGTTGCTGTAGACACTGTTGATGGTTGCCATGGCACCGCCCATACGCTCCTCTGCGGCACAGATGACCACAGGGATGGCACTAGCTGTGTCTGGAACAGGGTTATTATAGCCTGGGATCAATACTGTTTTCAGGGTTTCTGATCCGGTCGGAACGGAAATAACTTTACGTCATCAGTTGGCCGGAACCACCGGTGCCGTGCACCTCCAAAAAGATTCCCCTAGTTTAAAATTGGTATAATTTTTTCGTTTAGCTTTTGGTATATTAATCGTTTGGTGTGTTCATCTTTTAACTCGTTGCGCGACTAGTGAGAATAAACTAATTGATTCGCATTATGTGGGGAACAAAAACTATGCAACGCCAACCGGAACCAACCACCGGAACCACCCTTTCCCCCCCCCCCTTTTTTTGCTAAACCGGATCACACAGCTAGTTTTAGATCGAATACCAGGCTTTCCTCCGCGGTGGAAAGTCTGGTGATGCGAGGTTAGGGTTATTACAGTTAACTAAATCTAACTAAATAACTAAAACTAAAATTGGGAAAAAAAACTCAAACGTTTTAGTTAACTGAGATAAAAAATAAAAACGAGGCTTTACAAAAAAACTGAAACTATTTTGTGTGTTTATAAAACTAAAATCATAGAGAAAATGTCCTTTAAAAATCTTCCAAAATGGCAAAAATAGCAGATCTACAAGCTTTTTCTGATCTACAAGATTTTTCTGACCTTGTTGAATCCTGCCCGACTAATCCATTTACAATTTAAAAACTAAAACTAATCCATTTACAATAAAAATAAATAAAAATAAACTACAATTAAGCCTGTTAAAAAAATACCAATTAAACTTAACAAGCAAAAAAACGAATCAAAACTAAACTGAAATTGAAGTCAAAACGAAATAAAAATGGAAACTAATGAAAAATTCGAAATGATAACAACCTTGGTCTGGCATGGCCTCCACAGCGCTGCTACGCTCCTTCCTGTGGTCTGAGGGGGTTACAGGAATGAGGTAGAATTAAAGGTAGGGTAAATGGTGTTTTTCATTAAAATATTACTTTGTGTTAAATAGCTCTATATTCTGATAGCACTCATTGATATAGAGTGTTTGTTCAGTAACATCTCTCCAGGTCTCTCCATTTAGACCTGAGGCGGATTATAAAAACGCCTCAGATCTGCTACTTTTGATGCGTTTGTGTGACGCTGTAGTGTGATCAAGTAGGGCATTAATTTACAAAAATACACAAAGTTGAAATGTGGAGATAAGAGGTTTCTGCCCGACAACAACGATATGTAGTTTACACGTAGCAAAATCTAAAATGACCCTTTTACCGGCTTTCCCGGATTGAATGGGTTAATAAACAGAAAATACATTTTCAGCTTGGGATACCAATTTTATCAGGAGAGAGAACTCACACAGGATACAGGATAAACAAATGAAATTAGAAGTAATGACACAAAGAAATGAGCAGACACAATTGGAACTGCATCACTATAACATTTACGCTGATAAATTGGTACTCTCTCCTGATTGGCTGACATTTTGCAAACCACCTGAAAATGTATTTTCTGTTTATCAAAGAGCTGGAGGGACAGGGATACCCTGTTGCTGAACAAACACTCTTTAGCAATGATTACTATCACAATATATTGTTTTAAACTTTTAACAAAATACTTTTTGTTTTAACCAGTGCACAGCACTTTTCTTAACCACATACTGGGCATGTCATAATAGGCGAACATTCTGCAGAAATAGCTGATCTACAAGCTCACAACATGGTTGCGTTGCGATGTGTTGTGGCTTGTGGGCTTGTAGATCTGCAATTTTTGGGAAAGAGTTTTGGTGTAGACTAGGTAAAAAAGAAAAGTACAGACCCCTGGGGGACCCCGGTCAATTACATAGGCTAAATGTATATAGGGTTTCAGTGGTTAAAAGAAATATATATATTTTTTTTTGTTAAAATAAACCAAACCACCTGACAAAATGTAACAAATCTGATATGAGGAAATATGTGTGAAGAAATGTAATATGTGTGTGCCTCTCCAAGCAAAAAGAGACAGAAACAAATTTGACTGTTTGTGTAGTTCATGTTTCCATCGATTATTATTTCTCCAGAAAACACTATGAGACTGACCCATTATCCTTGGTTCCTTGGTTCTGGTGACTGATATTGTCCTTCTAATATGTGAGGAGACCGTGTTTTTCCAATAACTTTTTTCATTTATTTTTAATATTTGTTTTGGAAAAAAATAAAATGATAATACAATAAAGTAATTAAATAAAAGAAATGAAAAAAGTAATCGAAAAAACACGGCCCCCTCACGTATTAGGAGGGCAGGATAAGTCACCAGAAGCAAGGACGGGTGTTTTTGATTAATCTAATAATCTAACAAACGTAGTTTGAAGTTATAATGGGTTTGTATAGGAAGGGGGCGTGTCTGATAAAATGAATATCAAGTATCTAAATACTGAATCAAGCAACTTAATAACTGTCTGGGGGTCTAGACGATAAAATTACCCAAAGTTTTTTTGAAAGTGAAATATCCCTTTAATTACTTTGGTAGTCTGGCTAAATAAGCCAGACTACCCCAGGAAATGCATCATAAACTTCAGAGCAGTCAAAGTGCCTCAGGGCAGTGTTCCAGACAGGTATATTTATACCTGAGAGTTTGTGTCGCTGTGGAGCCCTGAGTTTACTGTGAAGGAGCAGGCAAACCATCAGAAACAACAGCATCAGCAGAATACGGTTAACTGAAACAAGAGGAGAAGGTTGGGAAATTAAGTCTGTATGTAGACATAAATATGACCCTCATGTCTGTGAAACTATGGTTCAAAATGTGTTTTAAATTTTGCAGGGGATGCGTTATGTGCAGTTTAATTGGGACCAAAACCGGCGTGACTACAGATCCCATAGCCCGTGGCAAACATGTTAATAAACAACTTAAATTTGGGAAGAGTTAAATATCAGCTTCATCAGTCCCTGCATACCCCAATGGCCATTTGTTAAGTTCAGATCGCTTGGTCAACCCACTGAGGAGACGAGAGATGACAGAGTTTACTTCCTTTTATGTTATGTTTATAGAAGGATAGTAAGTATAGGATTAGAATAGTAGCATACCGCAAAAGCAACCAATATACATTTTCATATGAAATCAATATTAAACATTACGTTTGGGTCCCCAGTCAGCCCTAAAAAAGCATTTTATAGCTCGTTGTAAAGCCTGTTCTGACAGACTTGTACAGAGGCTGGTGATTATTTGTGACACAAAAAAGGAAATGTTCATCTGCAACCAATTACAACCAGCTCTCATCCTTTATAGCGGGTTGTCCAAGTTGTGTGACTAAGATACGTTCTAGATCCAATATACTGTACTCCACATTTTAGCTACTGTACCTGGCCATGTCTGCAAGGTCATTTAAGACTGGCATTTCACCTCTTGGTGAACAATATCAGCAGTGCCCAAGAGGTTTGAAACATCCCGGGAACAGTCTACAATTTAATAGTACTAGTGCTAGTGTAGTACCCGTTGTCAGTGGGTACAGCATGCTATGAAACCGGGTTCAAATCCGGTGCAGAAGAGAAAATAGTGCAGCTTTCATTTTTAAAAGGCTATATAACCATCCTTTGTTTTGTTTGTTTAAGTGTAGGTGCAATGTTTCAAATGTTTCCTTCAAGCATGTTGCATGTTGTATTACATACAAAATAGCAGCAGCAATTTCTCCACTGTTCTTGCAATATAGTTATTATACAGTATACTGTATATAGCGTTACCCACCTTGATCCACCGTTGTGTACAATTAAAATGTGCATTCCTATTCTAATATGGTATAAAAATCAGGGTACATAGCAGTAATTATGAGATATAAAACATTCCATTTTACTCTCCCAGAACCAGATTTTACTGTTAGTGAAATGTTATTCTTTTATGGGCCCTCTGTCCTGGCCCCTGGTTACATCATCATCTCCACCCTTCTCACACACACACACACACACACACACACACACACACACACACACACACACACACACACACACACACACACACACGTGCGCGCGCACACGCACGCACCGCACAATGCACGCACATGCACGCATGCACACACTCATAAGTTCAGGGAGATGTTGGAAACATTCCAGCTCTGCTCTGCTGAGGGGGTGGGGGGTGTCTGCTGTGCAACCCTCCCCCCGCAACATGTTAAGAGTTAAGCTAAAGCTTACTCAGCATAGCTCATGGTCACAGTGAGAGAGAGATGGCAAACATTTCATATCTAAGAATGTTATCTCATTCATCCAATGAAAGTGAATACAAACTATGAGCACAACTGAACACGCCCTTTCTACAGTCCTCCAGTCCCATTTTTGGGACCAAATACGTGTAAGAGATTCACTCACTTTTTCTCAAAAGAGCCATGTTTCATGTTTTCTTCCAGCAACATCTGTAAAACTTACACGCACACGCACACGCACACGCACACGCACACGCACACGCACACACACACACACACACACACACACACACACACTGTTAGTCAAACTCAAGCTAAACAGAATGATGGTGTGCATAAATACTACTTGGCACTAATTATAACTGATGGTTTATCTGGGGATTGCAAGACACAAACCCTTGCACAGCTGTTAAAAACAAGATGGAGAGGCATTTACTCTTCTCAAAACTTGACATAACATGACGTTATTCAGAAATGCTACTCAATATTATTCACACATACTGAAAGAATAACATTAAGCAGTGCTTGTCCAATATTTGAAAACACAGGTGAGTGAATCCTCTACAATGTTACTGTTAAGGTGAAGATTAGGGTACAATAACTTCAAATATTTAATAGTGTTCAACAGTGAGTTGTACCTTCATGCCACCAGTCTGTCAGAGTAGACTGACTGTCTGGTGGCAGCAGTCTTATTTATTTATTTTACTTTCTAATAGAGCTGCTTTGTTTGCAACCATAAAAACTGTGGGTTTAATGTGACACTCAGCTGCCACTTCCATAGCACACTGCCAGGAGAATGTTCACACATGTGTTTGTAGTTCTGCAAAGCCTTGATGCACTTCCTTCCTGAGGGCATTTTTCATAAAGCTTTTGTCTGAATGCAGTCTCTCTTCATTCCATTAATTCCCTCAATATGGTTCTCCTTTATTGGTTTCATCATCCTCCAGTTGGTTGAAATGTTTACTTGAATATAGGTCAATAGTTGGGCAGTTTTGACATAAAATATGGGTGGACAGGGTAGGCTTTAGTTTGTGTATGTTACGAAATATTCAATTGAAGTCAGTCTCTTGTGTCAGCACTGTCACATGAGAAGTTTGGTATTTTGGTTTGTTTGTTACTGGTTTGAGTATTGAGTGGGATTGTTTTGGACACTGTCTTCCAGAAAGCTACAATGCCCAACATAAGATGGCTGGCAAATACAATACAGTTATTCTCACATAAAATACTCAAACTCTTTTGCACATTGCACTTGAATTGAACTTTCCTTGATAATTAGTTTATTAAATGCAGATATTCCTTGTGATGTCTGGTAGTAACATTTGTCCAATAACTTGCACTGTTATTATATACTAAAGATCATCAAACTAAATTATTTTAATGGTTACCTAATGCCCATTATTCAACAACATTTTCATTATTATATATATATATATATATATATATATATATATATATATATATATATATATATATATATATATATATATATATATATATATATATATATATATATATATATATATATTTTTTTTTTTTTTTTTTCCTTCTGTTTAATAGCTTCTTAATGACAAGCATCATGCAAGTGAAAATGTTAATAAGCACTGAACAAGAAAAAATAAATGCTATTAGTTACAATTATAGAGGACTGCTTGGACTTGGGTGTGTGAACCATACCAATTTACAGGCAGAACATAAAGTACTATTGCTGTTATTATCTGAGAACGATGACCCAATGTTGGAGGAATATAATGTTCACAATAGAGCAATACTTATGTCCATGCATTATCTTTTAAATCGTGTACATCATTAGAAAATACAGATTAGGGGAGGTGTGTCCCTTGTAACTCGATGCAGCCATTCTCCATAATAGTGTATTCGATTAATTGAATACACAGCAGGACCCCAATGGAAACAAGCCATAGTGCTTTCTTGAGTTTAATCATTAGTTTTTAGCATCCCTTTGCATAGAACTGTACTTTCTGTGCTTTTTTTGCAAACTGTTAATAAAGTATTCAATCAATCAATCAAACGTGTTCTCTTCTACATACATTCCAAAATTAATCCACTTACCACACGGTGGAAGGTGTTAATTTTTCTCAGTTTGAACAGTTTCATGCCAACCATTCATTCCCTGACGTGTCCAGTCTTTTCATTTCTGTGGAGTGAGACACCCTGCAACCGCAATCCCACTTTTATTCTACTTTTCCCCCTTTTTTTTCTCTCCCTCTCCCTCTTTTGGTGTTCTCTTCCAGATGTGACTCATCTTGTTCACCGCTGCCACTGGACAGTCGAGCTGGCCTGGCTCTCTGTTATTTACAAGAGAGGCTGGAATATGGGTCATTATTGCACGGCTATTACAGTTTGGCGTTATGGTTACAGGAATCAAATTAAATTAAATACCAACTTATAGTGCTTTGTGCTTGTCCATCAGTAATATCGGCACGTAATAGCTCTGAAACATGACTGTCATATCATGACAGTCATGGATGAACTTCAACCTGGTGTTCGCACCTTCTCCATTTACGGCCCGTACATCAACATAAACGTTCAGATTTCAAATATAAAGTGCTTACCCCATGGCCACGGATGTTACAACTATGTACGGGTCCTTAGAAGTACCTGCATCATCCATACTGTTCAATAAAAAGCATTTTAATCCGATCTCCGTATTTTCGCCATATGCTTTCAACTACGTGACCCTATTGGTTGGGAGGTGTATTGCACTCTGATACATTATAACTCTAGGAGAAAATGGCCACCAATCGAATTAAAATGCTTTTATTGAAAAATACAAAAGATACAGGTACTTCTAAAGGCCCGTACAAAATATTAACATCCTTTGCCATAGAGTAAGCACTTTATATTTGAAATATGAACGTTTATGTATATGTACGGGCTGTAAATTAAGAAAGTGCAAACACCAGGTTGAAGTTCATCCATGGCGGTCGTGACAGACGACCGTCGTGTGATCCATGGCTATAGGCGTGTAAGAGTTAAAGGCTCCAAACTGTGAAAATGGCATCGTGCTAAACCGGCCTAAAACTAGGCATATGAATCAATCGATGTTTTAACAGACCATTAACCATGTGCACTGACTGCACTCACACTCTTTGATTTTTAAATGTGTCTTTGGATCATTGGAGAGTTTAAACTGCGCTTCATGTTAAACTACATTTCCCAGATTCAGGCTGCGCTGTAGCTCTCTAGAAGAGAACGACCAAAGTTTAACACCGGGTTGTTTCAGACTTCATTCTGTTCGTGAGTTGACCGTTCATTATCATCATGACATGATAATAATAGCATAATAACGTTCTGATGATCCAACAAATATCACACAAAATAATAATAACAATCCTAATAGGAAAAATCAACTAACAACAACAATTATTATCATTATTACTTAACAATTTAATAAGCGAAACATATGTTTCTTAATGTTATGCCTAATACTATTAGACATATGCCTAATACTATCAGACAAATTGTCTTTTATTAATTTGTGTTCAGTTTTTTCAAGAATAACTATTAGGCTAATAGTTAAACTGAAAAAACTGAACGCAAATGAATAAAGACAAATTGTTTAAAAACATTTTAAAATAATAATGGAATTGTGTATGATTATGATTGGCCATCAGATATTTTGGTAATTTACCTCAGTTCTTCTGGGTAATTCATAAGCACAGGCATTGGTTTTAAACTGTGCAGTAACCATATTTTCTGTACTTTTATAACAGTTGCACAGTTGTTTGGTTTCTTCGTCACGAGCTGAGCAGCAGCACAATATAATATGGACGAAGACGCAGTGAAACGTTTGATAAAACTGACCCAGGATGGACAGTTAAGCTCGCTGGCTAAAGAACTATCTGATGATGAGGCTGCACAACTTGTCAACAAGCAACATGTGGGGAGATCCGGGGACACGTTACTGCACTATGCTGCTCGCCACGGACATTTAGACATAGTACAGTTCTTAATCAAGAACATAGGCATGGACGTTGAATTGTGCAACAGCGACTACAAGAGGCCACTCCACGAGGCTGCGTCGATGGGACACGGCGAGTGCGTTAGCTATTTGATCAACGAAGGAGCAAACATCGACAGCTTAAAAAAGGCTGACTGGTAAGGAATGATGTCAGTTGGATTATGATTAAGTTGACATCATTCATTATAAATAGAAAGAGAACGCGACGTCACACACACACACACCATGGAAAGTAATAGCTGAAAACCTCCCAAGGTGGCGCCACCTGTCCGTTGAACTCAATGGACGGGGGGCGGGGCAGTCGTTCGTTCTAAATTGCTGCGCCACACACCATGGAGTTATTATATATCGCCATACTCCTCTATTTATGTATGAAACTTTAAAATAGTATTTTTGGCATGACAGAGCCAGCTCCCTTCGATAGCTCAGTTGGTAGAGCGGAGGACTGTAGTGGCGTAATGCTGAGATCCTTAGGTCGCTGGTTCAAATCCGGCTCGAAGGAGTTTTTTTTTTTTTTACCAAGAGTAAAATGTGAACGGAGCGTGTGCAGGGCGGTGGTTCTCAAAGTGAAGTCCGGGGACCCCCAGGGGTCCTTGAGGGGTTTCCATGGATAGTTAGGAAACCAAATGGACTCTTATGTGGCTGTAACTCCAGAGAGTGTACAAAAATGGACCCGTGTAACCGTGAGGGTCCATTTTTGTACACTCACTCTCAGAGTTATGGTGGTCCGTGGTTTAATGCAGGGGTTCTCAAAGTGGGGTCCGGGGACCCCCATTAAAAAAAAAAAGAAGTCATTCTTTAGCCTGGCTCCAGCACCTGTATCGAGTGAAACGAAATGAAAATCATTTTAAATAAGCCAAGTGCTTTTATGTGCGATCCAGTTTAGAGGACCTTGAATTTTGAATTGTACTTCCATGTTGTTGTTACCACTTACCATGTCTTTCTAAATAAAGTATTCAATCAATCAATCAAAAATTCAGGTTGAGTGTCAGGCTAGTCATTCTTTGAATGATGGGGGTCCGCGCTCGCGCTCCGCGGCCAAATATACATTAATATAGGGGTCCTTCCTTGACATGAAAAAAATGAAAAGTTTGAGAACCACTGGTGTAGGGAATCCCTGATGGAAAGGCAGGTGGCAATCACCAGATGTTCATGTACGGTATGAATATTAGCATACGGTTTGTTGTTTCTTTTTCATGAGATCATCATCCTACGCTTCAAGACAAAAGAGCTTTTGGACCGATAGAGCCCCCAAGAGGCCGTGCCGCGTATCACACCCACATTTATTGTTTTCGTTATTATTTATTATGTTAGAACATTGGAAGGAGCAGATTAGCTACTGATTTGTAGATAGGCAAATAATACAAATTACACCTCGATTCTTATAATTTTGTGGTTTTCCTTCAGGGGTAAAAAAATAAATAAAGTTTTGATATAGATTAAATGTTTCTAAAAGCTGTTCCCGCTTAAAATGTAGGAGGTCAAATATTGCCGAAACAACTGTCAAACTAAAAACATTAAATCATGAGTGTCATTGCACAAATAAAAGTCGACATTTCCTGCTGCTAACCTGTCTTTCAGGACTCCTCTTATGATGGCCTGTACTCGAAGAAATCTGGGCATCATTCAGGAGCTACTGTCTCATGGTGCTGACCCGACACTGCAAAACAAGGATGGGTGGAACTCTTTCCACATAGCCTGCAGGGAGGGGGACCCCTTTATCGTCAAGCATCTTCTTTGTGTTTCCCCGGATGTATGGAGAACAGAGAGCAAGATCCTTCGGACTCCCCTTCACACAGCAGGTAAAATAACCTGTTACCTGTAACAGCACAGCTGCAAAATAAAGATGATTTCTATTGCAGTTTAGTATATAAAACATTTCCCATTACTTCTTACCCTTAACCCTACTCATAATTTGTTCATGTCTTTGTAATACAGCAATGCATGGCTGTATAGAGGTCGTTGGAATCTTGTTACAAAGGTGAGCGTGTGTTTAACCTAATTGTACATTTTCTTAATGGGCTCATATTTGGAAATATTTTACAACAGTAATTATGTAATCAATGTATTTTTTAATGTTATAGAACTGAAGGTGTTATTTGCAGTAGTACACATGATGATTTCATTGGTAGGCGGGTTTCTGAAGTGTCCACACAGCCCTCCTATGAGACACAGACTGAGTAGATCTTTTTTATCATGAGCATTAATGAGGACTAATTATATGAAGATAGATAGGTTGAAAATGGGTGAAGTCGTCCTTTAACCTCCCCGGTCTCTTCCAGCTGTGGCTATGCTCCAGACAGCCGAGACCGTTGTGGGGTGACACCCTTCATGGATGCTGTTAGGAATGGACACATTGCTGTGGCCAAACTACTCTTATCGATGCACAAGGTACATCTGAAATGAGGAATTTTACAATAGACTGCAGTATATAAATAAACAATGTATTCACTTACGCTTGCTGTGTGTGTGTGCGTGCGTGCGTGCGTGCGTTCGTGCGTGCACATGTTATTACGACAGGCATCTCCAACAGTTGCTGACACACTAGGGTGTCAGCCTGTGCACCAAGTAGCAGTCACTGGACAGGAGGAGGCGCTGCAGTTCCTAGTGAGGGGCCTGGGTGCCGATGTGAACCAGAAGGCAACTAACATCCAACTTACTCCTCTGCATTATGCTGCCAAGGTTAGCAGAGTTGCAATATTTTCTCATACCTCTCCAAATGCCTTTGTCAATGTTAGTTATTGTTTTGAATCTGTTACAAATAGTCAAACAATCACAATCGGTCATATCATACCATTTGCAACAAGCTAAAAGCAAAGTGTTATGGTTTTGAATGCATACAATGAGAATTCATTTCCTTTGTATAAGTATGGATTTGATTTGACTCATCATGGCACAGTAGCTCAATTAAGTGAACTTGAGGGCTCAGTTGGGGTGGCTTGAGAGACTATTATTTTTGGTGTGTGCCTAAATTTGACTGGTCACTGCTCACCTTCAAAAATATGACTGTCTGTCTGTCTGTGTGTCAGACAGAACTATTCTACTGCTACAAGCTAGGCATCATAAAGGAAGGAAATTTTCTTGTGTTGAAGACATTCTTTTTGTTTATTTTTCCCAGGAGGGCCATATAGCCATAATAAAAACACTCCTAACGTTAGGAGCAGATCTGTTGGCTCGGGACATAAAGGGAAGAACTGGTAAGCAACATACCCTTCTCCATGTTGTATCATACCCTTGTCCTGCTATTGACCATATTCAGAAGTCAGTCAATTTGAATTTTGTCAATGGTACAAAACTTTGGTATTGTGTACTGGGTCTGACTCTGAAATAAGTTATAGATTAGGTAAATAAAACAGATATGGACAAGTGGGATCAGCCTAATTTTGTGATCAGAACAACAATGTCCATGAGGTAAATAACGGAAACAGAAAGGAAAAAGTAAAGTAGATCAGCTGGTTTAGACAGGTGACTTTTACCCATTCAGACCGGGAAAGAATCTGTGTCATTTTTAGATATCTTTGGCTATTAAAAAATAGCAGATATACAAGCTCATAGCGCGGCACCGAGTGCCGCGCTATGAGCTTGTAGATCTGCTATTTTAGAAAAATCGTGAAAAGCTTGCAAATCTTTGAATATATATGTATTTTTTTAAAGCGAACATTTTTAACTCAAATCTTTGCCTCTGGGGGCGTCCCTGGAACAACATGTTTTGAGATGAATCTCCGCGGCCAAATACATATCATTTTGGGGGTCCTTGACATGAAAACGTTTGAGAACCACTGATTATAGCAACAAAAAAAAACTGTTTAGGATTTATAAGACATTTGTAGAATCCCCAAAAGCAAAGATTTGAGTTAAAGATGTTCGCTTTAAAAACGTATATATTCAAAGATTTGCACATTTTTCCCCAAAAATAGCAGATCTATAAGCTCATAGTGCTCGGTGCCGCACTATGAGCTTGTATATCTGCTATTTTTGAATAGCCATAGTATAAAATAAAGTGGTTACACAGATGCGTTCCCGGTTTCAATGGGTTAAGATTTGTAAGCATGTATCCCAACCAGATCAGTGTGATATTATCTATTGTTTTACTTCCTCTTATTTTCTTCTCATCCACCAGCACTCCATATGGCTTGCATCGGGCAGCATGCAGAAACAGCAGAGATGTTGTTAAAATCAGGACTGGAAGACACAGAGGATGCCTCTGGCTCCACTGCACAACAATATGCCAAGAAACCAGACACAATGAGAGTGTTTCAGTTGAACTTCCAATAAATATTGTAAATGACGCCTACAGATATAGTTACTTGACTATGAGTTTATATCATAATAGGTAAGACAATCTCCCCAAAACACAAAATATGTTGTGCTTACAAAATGTTTGATGGACTGGATTACATAAATAGTTACTTCCAGATAAACCAGCTGCTGGAGCAATTCTGATTTAAATGCTTTGTTGAACAGAATAAAACACTGCTTTAAAGGGCACTTTGTAGTGAGTTCTTAGTGGCTTATATGTAGGACTAATAGTACTCGAAACCAGCCTAGACATGGTCCTGGTCTTGACCAGGTTTTCTCGAGGTGGTCTTGAATACAGCACTACTGATAAGTGTGGTCATTATTACTTAAAATAATTGTTTATGGGTACACCAAAGGGATTTACAGTATGGTGTGTAAACTGCCTGTCTCTCAGATTTGCACCCCAGTTGGAGGACAAGAGTGTAAATCACATAAATAAGGCCACAGTCCTTCCCGACACAAGGCATTTTACTGCAGTGGTTCTCAAACATTTTCATGTCAAGGACCCCCAAATTTATATGTATTTGGCCGCAGACCCCATCTGAAAAGAAAAGGTTTGAATTGTTAAAAAAATAGCAGATCTACAAGCTCATGAGTCGCATCGTGAGCATTGTGAGCTTGTAAATCGGCTATCTTCGACTAGCCAAAGTATAAATCGGTTTAAAATTGTTAAACAGATTTTTATGCTATAATAACTAATTTAGCTGAGGACCCCCCTCAAGGACCCCTGGGGGTCCCCACTTCGAGAACCAGTGCTTAACTGCATGCCTGCCTTTCCAAGCACAAATGCCCAATAATAAAGATTTGTTTGCAGTTTTCCAAGATGAAGTCTAGGGGAAAATACGCCTCCCATTGTGCTGTTGTTATTGTATATATTGAGTTATATTATTACTATTTTTAAACGATGTTGAGGAGCTTAAATCAAATTACTTTGTTGTTCCTGGGATGCAACAAATACAATATTGAATAAAATGCAGTTAATATATGAAAATGTATAAAATATTTCCTATTATGAACTTGAGCTCTTACTTTGTAAATTTTGATTATTAATACAAAACATACATTAACCACTTCAGCCCTATATACATTTTGGCCATTTGAAAACTAAACATTCTGCATAATGAGTACTGTCTACTTTTGGTACTTTAAGTACATTTTGAAACCAATACTTTTGTACTTTTACTCAAGTAAATTGTTAATACCGGACTTTTACTTGTAACAGAGTATTTCCACATTGTGGCATTGATATTTTTACTTAAGTAAAAAGTGTCAGTACTTCTTCCACCACCAGTTAAATGAAAATGTAATTAGAATTTCTTATTCCAATATGAACTTGAGCTCTAATGTAGCAGGTTTGACAGTGTGACAATAATAAAGCTCCTCCCATGAGAGAGAGACGCCGCTTGACGTTGAACCGCAGCCTCTCTCTCTCTCTCCTCTCCCAAAGCCCTGTTGTACTAGACACAGATCTCCATTTTCTCCGGACGGACAGACAGTCATTCAGAAGAAGAGCGACGAGTGAGAGGGGGAAAAATGAATGAAGAATACGACGTTATCGTGCTGGGCACCGGGCTGACGGTGAGGACAACCGATCGGAACGTGAATCAGTGTGTTTTGTGGAGAAATTTGGGAGCAGTTCGCCGACACACTAACTGGGCCTAATCAGCGCAACGTCTAGCTAAGATAAACCGCACGTTAACGTTAGCTGTGTGTATGTGTGTGTAAGCTCTGGAAAACCCTAACGTTTCGGCGCAAGCTCAAATAGAAACTGGCCGTTGTTTGGTCTGTGTGGAATTTGTTTTATATCTATGCGGTTGGGCGCAGTTGTTGTCACTAAGGAGCTAATGATTAGCCGAATATCAAAACGCTCGCCCCTAAACACAGTCGCCCCCCCCCGGGGGGGGGGGGGGGGGGCATAATATCCGGCGATCTCGGAACGGGCGCCGCCTGTTGTTCCTAAACGTAACGTCAGTAAACAATGCCTAAACCTTAACCTTAGAAATGTTTGCCTAAACCTAACCTTGTCCTAAACGTAACCTCAGTAAAACTATGCCTAAACCATTGGTTCTCAAAGTGGGGTCCGGGGACCCCCAGGGCCAGGGGTCCTTGGGAGGGTTCCAGGGGGTCCCTAGCAAAAATGTGTTAATATAGCGTCACAATAATTTTAACCTTTTACACTTTGGCTATTCAAAAATAGCAGATATACAAGCTCATAAGCTTGTAGATCTGCTATTTTTGAAAAATCGTGAACATTTGCAACTAAAATCTTTGCTTCTGGGGATCCCTGGGACTAAATATTTTAGATGGGGGGGTCCGCGCCCTAATACATATCAGTTTGGGGGTCCTTGACATGAAAAAGTTTGGGAACCGACTGGCCTAAACCGTAACCTTATTCCCAAACGTAACCTCAGACAGTAACTAAAACAAGAATACTAGAACTGCTGGAGGGGGCGAGCGTGTTTTGGGGCGAGGCTTCCCGTTACCGATTAGCCGGACTTACCAGCTATAATGAGCCCTACCTACCTAGCTGCTGCTAAAAGAAAGACGTGTCACCGTTTCTTCACTCAATTCTCCTGTCGTTTTGCGATGCTTTAGTGTCAACATGTCAAACCTTGTTGTCACGTGAAGGCGTTGATGGTCAGTGCGGTGTGTAGACTTTGCGACAGGAAGCGTGACATTGTTAATGCATTAAATTAGCCTGTTAGCTTGGCTAACGTGTAGCAGCCGCTGTAACGTTTTGATTCAACAGGCTGCGCCTGCCTTCCGAGTTCAAGTTGGGCTGCTAGCAGCGGCTAGCGTAGAGCTAGCACCGAAGCTAACTGTCTGTCGGGCTGAATAAGGAAGAGGCGCTGTCGTTTATATCGGCCGAGGGGTGTCGCCTGTCCAAGGAAAAAGAGCTGATCTACAAGCTAACAACGAGCCGCATCGCGCCGTGTTGTTAGGCTTGTTGATCAGCTCTTTTTTTTTGACAAGCACCACCGACCGTCATACTACGGTAAAGACGAGATTTGATATCGACAAGTGAAAGTTCACACTTAAACGACCATGGGTGGACTTTGAGCATGACAAAAAAATACATAAATACAAGTGATCAAGAGTCCCTCCCATACATTGGCGTCGGACATAGTTTTATTTACCACCAAGTATGCCCGGAAATTACTTATGTCCAGCAATCCAGCAGTACATTACGCCCCTTGACCCGTAGTAGATGTAACTAACTTACAGGGTACTTGAAGCATGACATGGGAGAAACTCGTGATCAATTTATTACTATGCCTGGGAAAGCCATGGACAATCCCCCCCCCCCCCCCCATCTTGTTGTACAGTTTCTGCTTGTCAAATCTTTTAATCCATTGCATGTAGAGATGGTTCATTATTGAGTATTGTTTGACTACCTGTTCAATGGCAGGAATGACGTCACATGATTTCCACGTTCATGAATTGAGCTGTCTTTGTTTGCGCCAGTGTTTTGGACATTGGTAGTGTCTGTCTAGTACTGTCTATAGCAGTGGATTCCAGGCACTCTGGGGTCTTTTAGGGCAGTGGTTTTCACCCTTTTTCATGCCAAGGACCCCTAAATTATTGATATACATTTGGCCACGGACTCTCATTTGAAAATGTTTTGTGCCAGGGACTGCCAGAAGCAAAGATATCCGTTAATTTCCGCTTTAAAAATATAAATGTTCAAAGATATGCACACTTTTTCAAGGTTTTTCAAAAATAGCGCGCTATGAGCTTGTATATCTGCTATTTTTGAATAGCCAAAGCTAAGTGGTTAAAAATGATTGTGATGCTATGTTAACTCATTTTGCTGGGGACCCCCTGGTACTCTCTCAAGGACCACTGGTGGTCCCCGGACCACTGGTTGAAAACCACTGTCTTGTACAAATGGAACCAAATGGACCCGTTAACCATTTGTATACGTCAGAGACCTTAACATTTAAAAGTTTGAGAACCATTGGTCTATAGGGTGTTTGGTCCTGTTCCAGTTTAGCGTACCAGGATGTGACCGTCAGGAAGACTTCTGGCTTGTCAGCAAGCTGCAGGACGCTGGAGTTTTACAGCAGAGTAGATAGGGGTTGGATTTTAAACATGGGTGGATACTGTTGTTGTTGGCTCACTGATGGGTGTGGCCGGGACTCGGATTCGTGACATATTGAGGAACTGAGGCATTCAAACTGTACTGAAAGTGTAAAGCAAATCTCATACATGAGTGAACAGTGTGCTTCACAGATAAAAAAAAAAACACAACAAACAATGAATACAAGCAAACAAACATAGCAAGATGGTACAAAAACCCACTGAAGTACTACACTGCCAAATGTTGCATGGTTCTGCCAATATGACAGAAGAAATCTCCTAGCCACCACAATACGGTTAGATAGTGGTTGTGAGATGTGGGATTTAGTTAGTTCCCTGTAATAAATCCATGTAGTGAATTCATGCAGAACTTCTCTTTTTGAGGTTGAATGCTACTATAACTAATACTGCTCTTACTACATCCTAGAAAAATTGATTTACTTTTTGGTCCCTAACAACTTTGCTAGTAAAATACCCACCTCTGCAGCATCTTTGGTTCGTTAAGAGACTGGGGGATCCCATACGTTCTCTACTGATGAGGAAGGAGGAGAGGCAAATATTCAGATTCCTAAGACTTAATTAAATCCAATAATAGTTAAACTGAGCAGCAGTGGTAACCTTGAGGAACATGACACAGCATTGTCATCGCCTCTTTTTTAGAATGGTCGTCTCTTGGTCTACTCTGGTGGCTCAGAAGCCATAACTCTGCAAGTCGTGGATTGAGACTTGTGCATTTTTGCTAGAGAGTCATTCAAACTGTTGGGAAAATGTCAAACTGAGTGTCATATAATGAAACCACTAAGCCAGCCTGCCTTAACCCAGCATGATACCCAATCCTTTCATGTGATTGTGGTGGCCTTTTAAACTTCAGAGATGCATCTGACTTGCCTCTAGTTTTCTTTGTGGTGCACACACTGCCGTCCGCTCATAAAATATGCACCTGCTTTTTATTTTATTTTATTATAGTGTTCCGGTATTAAAGATTGAACTAGGGCCGTGTCTTGGCAACGAGTATGTGCTTTATTGGCTTAATTTTCTGCTTGACTGTTCCCTGAATAGGTGTATTTCCCTCTCCTCTGCATGTCAGCTACTATATGGCTGAGGTGGTGATGACGAGGCTACCTCCGGCTGTATGTCAGAGCCTATATTTATATAGGCAGGAGGGGTAGCTTGAGTCGCATGTCACTCAGAGGGGCTCACGGTGACTCATCAGATTTGTACAGTATCTTGCAGGACACAGTTCCTAAACCGCATGAACCTGTTGTCACCCAGTCACCCAGGCTAATGGGTGCAGAAAGTGCTGATGAGGAAATTATTAGGCAAGGCATTCCATATGATGACCGTAAGCCTAATTTAGCCTATTGTTTGTCGAATAGGCGCCACTGATTTTCAATCAAACAATTTTAGCTTGAAAATCTGTTATTTTTTTGCAAGCAACACAGCACAGTCGTGCAACAAATTATGAATTTCGCTTAATTGCCCTGTATACTATTACCTGTTTTCCAGATTTTTATTAAAAAAATCTTAATGCATCATTATATATATATATATTAGCACAGCAAACATAACTTTTTTTTGTAAGGTTAATGTTCATTCATATTCAATAACATGAGCGGTCTTTTGTGGCTCTGGATCATCAAAGTTGGCTGAAACGTTCAGCCTGGTGATGTCTCTGCCTGGGGTACAATTCATCAATGTGAAAACAACGAAGTTCTCATTGTACTTTAGGGAGTCTAGCCTTAATTTAAGTGTGCACACACAGGTTGTCATGAATTATTGTCTCCGCCAGGCTGAAAGGCATGGTCGAGGCTATCCAGGCCACCAGGAGGCCGATTTCTTTTTATATATTACTCCTACAAATTTATTCCAAACATCTCGCAAATCGGTACACATTATCTCTATAGTCAAGTGATCAAGATGGATCTGTCAGATTTTTCATATTCCATCCTGATTGGCGAATTCCGAACATTGCTGGCCCACACTAACCTACCTGACCTGGCGGAGACCTGTGCTCCGAGGAGCACTTTTTCTAGTTAACTCCAAGTTGAAAATCTGAAAATGTACCAGACACAGTATGCTAGTTGAGTGGAATCAGTTTTTTTTTGCTTGCTTGGCACAGTTGACTTCTCAATGTGTCAGTGATCTATGGCAGGGGACAGGGTCTTCAATTTCTTTCAGACCAAGGACCCCTTAACTGAGACCCCACTACACATACTATATATTGTATAAAATTGTGTTTACACATGATCTTTTCTATTCATACTTTGGATTCATATATTGGTATTTTCATACATTTAACCACTTAAACCATCAATACTTGGTAAACTTGACCTTTGGCTCTGTAATTTCCCTTCTACACCAAATCTCTTCGCCGTGTTGTGAGCTTGTAGATATGCTATTTTTTGCAAATCTTCCCCCAGAATAGGGATGGTAGGGTTCAAGACAAGTGGTGAATAAAAAAGAAAAGAAAGAAAGTTCCTATCACACAAAAATGTGCCAGCCCACCTGTAGTAACTGAGTACCCTGTAGGGGTCCTGGACCCCCTGTTGAAGGTCTATGGTTATGCAGGCCGTCAACCTGCCCGATTCAACAGAGCTCAAGTTTTTCTGTTTCTGAGATTCTAAATGATGTTGGTGTGTAGAAGACTAGTAGCTAGCTATGGTGGCTAGATCCACTGCCTAGCTGTGTCCATGCGTGTTAGGTCTTAAGGGGGCAGCATCATAGCATAACACAGTTCTGTTGGGTCTGTAATAGTATGAGCCAGCATTTACCATGATATCATAGAGGTTGGGAGTTGGGTTTCCTCTGGTAAAGCTCTGTCCTAGTTTACACTTGCCTGAAAGCCTGGCTAGGCTGAGTGGCAAACCAAAACAATGGCAGCAGTCTCTTCCTGTCATTACACAACCGCCAGTGGTCATGTATTGTACACCAGAGAGGGTAGGTGACATCATTGTGAATTGAAAGTGTTTTGATGCACTGTAATGTTGACAGTGACGTGCTTCACAGTTACAAGTAGAACATCTTTCCTTAATGTGCGTTAGAGCCCGACCGATGCCAGATTTTTGGGTCCGATGCCGATACCGATTTTGAGAATCCTGGCCCACCGATTGCCGATGTTTTTGACCGATATTTTGTAATTAAATAAAATAATAAAAAATAATTTTCAAAAACGTATAAACTTCATTTTTTCATTAAAGTTAAGAATACAAGATTGAGAACATTTAAATAAAATGCAATCACATTATTACAAATAAACATGAATACAATTATTTGAAAACTTTAGTTACTAGTCACTTTGTAGATTTTAATTATTAATATTATTACTAAACATGCATTAACCACAAGTCTTCAGCCCTTTTTAAACTTCGGCTATTTGCAGTGGTGGAAAGTAACTAAGTACATTTACTAAATTACTGTACTTAGTACAATTTTGAGGTATTTGTACTTCACTTGAGTATTTCCAATTTCCAATAGTTTTACTTCTACTCCACTACATCTCAGAGGCAAATATTATACTTTTACTCCACTACAAGTATTTGAAAACTTTAGGTACTAGTTACTTTGAATATTTTTATTATTATTACAAAACATACATTAACCACTTCAGCCCTATATAGGGCCATTTGAAATTAGCTGATCTGCAAGCTTGTAGATCTGCTATTTTCAAAAGATTTTTATACATTTGAGAACTTGAAATTGATTAAAATTTGATGCCAATACTTTTACTCAAGTACATTTTGAATTTCAGACTTTTACTCGTAACAGAGTATTTCTATATTGCAGTATTGATACTTTTACTTAAGTAAAACATTTTAGTACTTTTTCCACCACTGGCTATTTGAAAATAGCAGATCTACAAGCTCACAAGTCACAACATGTTGCTATGCAGTGCTTTGTGAGCTTGTAGATCTACTATTTTCAAAACATTTTCATACATAATGATATAAAGGAGTGTAGTGCACTTCTAAATTTAGGATTTGGTTTGGTCAATTGATTTAGTTTTCATATTACATTGACATGACGCTGTCACCGCATCCTGCAACAGACGTGCTCATGCAGAGCCCGTCCTTTGATTGGTTGTGAAATCGCCCTGACAACCAACAACAACCAATAAAACCCACAACTGTCCCTTCGGACTATAGGATCCATTCTAAACTATGGGATTGTACAACTTGAGCGTTGAGTCACACAGGCTTGAGGCTTTGAGCACAACAAAACTGTGTCCTTGTGTTATGAACAAAGTCTTGCTGAGAGCAAAATGAACGGCCCAAGGTAAGGGTAATGCTTTACAAAGTTGTAAGAGCCCTAGGCTTCATCTGACTGACCATCTTGTCCGCGTCTGATGAAAAGTGAAAGTAAATGAAACTCGCCCCAAATCACGCTCACCCCCATTCTTTTTCGCGGACCGACGGTTCTTGCATTTGTTTGATGATAAGGTTAGAACATAGTTTTACTGTGGTTACGTTTAGAAATAAGGTTAGGTAGGTTTAGGCATAGTTTACTGAAGTTACGTTTGTGAATACCGCGGGATTTTCCCCGGGGCGATTGTGTTTTAGGGCGACTGTGTTTTGGGGCGAGAGTTTTGGTATTCACCGTGCGTCTGCCAAGCCGCACTCCTCCGCTCAGAAACAGCGTGATGTTAAATTAACGTCTCACTCAGACAGACGTTAATATATATTTCTTTAGCGATATACAAGTAGCTTAGAAGATTGTAGTAGCCTATGCCCAATTGCCCATAAAAATATATACCTAACCGTTGCATCATGATCCATAAATTAACGAGCCTCGCGTCGAGTCATTCATATCATTTATTAATTAATTGAGCTTGGTCTCTCTAGAAGGCATTGTAGTGGTAGATAACTTTAATCTCTCTCAGTATTACTGAGAGATTGTTGAGAAAAACGAGCAATCTTTGTGGATTTCACATAAATAAATATAAACACCTTTACCGCAGCTGCGCAGCAATTGCACAATCAGTGAAAATATTATTGACAAAAACATCGGAATGATTGTTGTAAGAATTGAACGAGCTAAAACCTTTTAAACAAAAAAATTACAGTTTTCATATACTATCATTTATTAACATTGAACAGCACCTGTGCCCTCCTTCTATTCTATTTTATTTTATTATTATATAAGATGATGTTTGGCAACATATGTGATGTCTATTGTTTGTCTTTTTGTTTTATGTGTTTTGTTTTTGAAAACTTAATAAAATTTAAGTGACAAAAAAAAAAAAAAAAAAAAAAATGAGAAAAAAAAAAAAAAAAAAAAAACATCGGAACATCGGTGGAAATAATGACCGATGTCCGATGTCAGCATCGGGGTCCAAAATGACCGATGTATCGGTTCCACCGATGTATCGGTCGGGCTCTAATGTGCGTATCACTTCCCTCTTGTTAGGCTTAAACATCTAAGTTGTCCAACTTACTGTATACTAGGCCTGTTGGGCTATAGTAGGTTCACTAGCAAGACGAGTACAACCACTCAACCAAAACGTCGCCCTGACTGAGTATGAGTCATTGTTCAGGAGTGAGTCCCCTGTCTGAATAAAGTCCACAAAATCACATGACATGCATTTTGCTGCTTCCACAAACCCAAGTGGCGTAATCGTATTAAGGCCTTCGGTCAGTGGGAATTCCACAGAGTTCGTCAAACATGCAAGTCTCAGAAATGTATAGCCTCTGTCAGATCTCTAATCCTTCCTCTAGCTCCACAGAGATATGTCAGATGTGATAATCATCTTGGTGTGTCTGATCAGAAATTATTTCTATCGAATGAGGCACGGGTGCTTCAGAGACTTTTCCAAGTCCCCATCTCTTTTCATAGCCCATCCTATTCAGGATTTAGTGGTCATTTGGCTGTTTGCATGCCACTATTCACAGTAGCGACTACATTCTCCCTTTTTTAGAAGAGAATGTTAAAGAGGTCTATGTTCTGTTCTCTGGAATTCTTCCCTACCAGAAATATGAGCCAGTTTGGAACTTGGACTAAATGAACTCTCTGACTCTCTGACCACACAGCTACTCCTCCCAGCCATTCTATTACAAGTAGCCAGTGCAGACAGTAAAGACGGCCTTGCAGCAGTACAGTGTGGTCTCTGTAGTCGCATAAGTCCAGCCCCTTTTAAAAATACAAACAGAAAATGCTCGATCTTGCCAGGAGATAAATAATGAAATCTATACAAATATGTTTTTTACGCGAACAGCGTTTTCCTAGCGACTTGCAGGTGAGGGGGCGGGGAGCCGGGTGGGGAGAGAGCCTGGCGACGCCCCTAGTCAAGTCAGCTACTATGCATCCCAGAAATATATAGCTTATAAGGATTTGTAATGTAAGGAAATGTAAATATGGCAACTCATTTAGATGTAGGCCTACGTAGGTTCATGGTTTCCCAAGGACTATAGCCGTTTCACTCATGATACAATTTCTCTTTCATAACAGATACATGTGCCAGATAATCCCCTACAACAAAACACCAAGAGAGTTAACACATACAGTGCCAAGATCCCGTCTACACGTTCTTTCAAATCCATCGCTTGAGTGCCAGGATTCATAAGAGCCTGTTTACACGTTCTTTTGAATTTTCATTGTTTAATCTGTGATCGCACGGCTGTGTTTATTTCTCATCAACACTTTCGTTTTCCACTTACGTCACACTCACCCGGAGCCGGATGTAAAAAAAAAAAATCATTTCCGGGTCACGTTGTTTTTTTCCGGTGATTTTCGGCCAGAATAAGGAAAAACACGGTTTTTCACACGGTAGAAAAGACAAACGGACAGCTCAACTTCTATTTTCTTTGGTCCGGGTGACTAACAGCCATCGTCGTAGTGTATCACGTCGTTTTCAGGCCGATCAGCGGGCCGGGAATTGTCGAAAACGTCACATCCTTTGAATGACCGGATATGACGTGGGCCTGTTTGGGAGGGGGTGAGCGAGGTGATCAATGTTTGGATGTGCTGCTCTCTACTGGTGGAACAATCGTAGGTGCTTGACAACACAATCAGAGAATGTATTTGAATGAAAAATTACAAAACAAAAAAATTAAAAAACACGCAAATTGCTGGCACAGGGGTGAGTACATTATGAATAAACTCTGGCAGTCAATGTGTTAAAAAGAAAAAGAAAAAACGTTTCAGTCATTCAGTCCGACTTCACTGTAGCCTATAGTAGCCTTTTCATAAATGATATTTGTACTTAGGCTGTCATGAAAGTTTATAATATTTAGAGAAATTTAAAGTTTCAAATACAAAAGTAGTAGTAGTAGTTGTAAATTAGCAAACTGGACATTTAGACTGAATGTTTCCTTTATCCTCATCTTGCGCTAATGCACGCAACTGTTACACCAGGTTTTATTTTTTGTTGTTTCTCATAAGCGTGCAGCCGTTGTCCGTCAACAACACAGCCGTCTGTGCCTTGACTTCTGTGCGCTGACTGCGCTCACGCCTGCAAGTCGCTAGGAAAACGCTGTTCGCGTTTTTTACACACACACTTTACATCCAGTTGCCTGTTAAGTTGTTCTCAATTGGTGTTCATCTGCCAAAAGGCTTTTAATGTCAGTCATTGCCAAGCCCCTGCCAGCAGGACTGACCCACTGTGGTCACAGCCACTCATGAGATCAGAGCATGAAAAGAGAGTCAAAACAGAGCGGGGCTACATTCATTTAGTTTAAAACTACTTAAATATAGACAGAAGGGCTAAATTCATTTAGTTTAAAACTACTTAAATATAGACAGAAGGGATCATCTCGTGAGTGGAAACTGGACTGGACAAAATAGGATAGATATGTGTTACAAGACCCCAGACTGTCCACTTAACCCATTAATATCTGTAGCTGATTCCACAAATGCCTTCTAAAGCAGTAGTTCTCGAAAGTTTTCATGCCATGGACCCCCAAAATTATGTTTTTGGCCGCGGACCCCCATATGAAAATGTTTGTGCCAGGGACCCCCCTGAAGTGAAGATTTGTGTTGAAAAATTCAAAATTATTCAAGATTTTTCAAACACTTTGAAGATTTTTCAAACACTTTGAAGATTTTTCAAACACTTTGAAGATTTTTCAAACACTTTGAAGATTTTTCAAACACTTTCAAGATTTTTCAAAAATAGCAGATGTACAATCTCGCAGTGCGGTACAAAGTGACGCGAGTTATTATGATTAAATCTGTTCCTATTCCTATCAATCATACTGTTACTAACCCATCTCTTTCCCGTTGTGTTTTCTCCAATAGGAATGCATCCTGTCAGGGATCATGTCGGTAAGGGGCAAGAAGGTGCTACACATGGACCGAAACTCATACTACGGAGCTGAGAGTGCCTCCATCACACCACTAGAAGATGTAAGTCCTGACCATGTTGGCTTCCTGTTTGGACAGGGGGCCGCTTGTGTTCAAGTTCAAGTCTCCAACCTTGTCTTAAGATTATGTTTCCTTTTGTTTGTTAGTACCGGTACTGTTTGTTAGTACTGTTTGTTAGTACTGCCGGAGAGGCTGTTTTGCATTTATTTTTGTTTTTTTAACTTTGTTGCCTAATTGTGTTCAATGTTCAAAAATAAAGATTTCATTCATTCACTGTACCCTAGAAACAAGGTTTACCCTAGAAACTTTGTGCTCGTCTTATCAATCATCCCGTCTCTCCTACAGCTATTCAAGCGCTTTAACATCCCCGGCAGCCCTCCTGAGTCGATGGGAAAAGGCCGGGACTGGAATGTGGACCTCATCCCTAAGTTCCTTATGGCCAATGGTATATATATACTAATCACCCCTTCCCTTGTATGCACCATAACCCATGACTTTAACCTCGTGCTGGATATAAATTGCAAACCATCATATTTTGGAAATGTGTTCAGTCAGTCTTTGATGGGGCTAGATCAGGGGTCTTCAACAGGGGGTCTGGGACCCCTAGAGGGTCCTCAGAGTTACTATAGGGGGTCCGCCAAATCTTTGTGTGATATGATTTTTTTTTTTTTACCGTAACCACTTGAACCCTAGCATCCCTTTTCTGAGGAGAACTTTAGCCAAAAATAGCAGATCTACAAGCTCACGCTGCGAGGCGGTGTGAGCTTGTAGATCGGCTATTTTTGGCAAAGAGGTGTTTGGTGTAGAGGGGGAAAAAAGAGCAGATCCAAGTAAACAAAAAAAGTTGAATCTGAGACACAATTTTATACAATATAGAGGGGGTCCCTGCTTCATCTCTCTCTCAGCTAGGGGGTCCTTGGCCTGAAAACGTTGAAGACCCCTGGGCTAGATACAAACTTGCACTTGGCCAGCAAGGGTTCCCTCAGATGATGCCCAAAGAATATTAAGCTCAAACTGGCGAGATGATTTGGGTACTTTTAAAAGAATGTTCACAACCATTTTTATTATGCATCTATCTGTATGGTAGCTACTCATGCCAATCTCTATCTCTCCCTGCTACTGTACTGCGTGCTGCACTGGCACCTTGTTGAATGTGTAAAACAATAGATGTAGTTAGGACCACAATGGAAACAAGTCTCCAGGACGTTTTTGTGTTATCCCTTTAGCCTCAATGTCTGACTGTACCACGTGCTGTTTACATGTTTGACTAATAAAGTATTCAATAAAAAAAACAACCAATGTGCATAAACACCTAGAATCCGCCACTGAAGACCACTAGGCCATCAATAGACCGTTCGCTATTACAGAATTTGTGCCTTTCAAATAAAATCTCCCTGTGGGAGATGCAACTATCTGGAGCAACCAAGTTCATGTCCCCTCTTTGCAGTCTGTGTGTAATTACAACATGGACAAGTAAAAAAATATAGCTGATAAGTGAGTTTCATAATCGTTTATATAAGAAGTGATTTGTTTCCAAGTCTTGCACGCATAATGGTCGCACGTAATCTGTTATCCTGCTGTCAGAGAACTCTTCTGATGGAACAAAATTGGTGAAATGGCGTTCTCATTGACGGGCCTAATGAGTGGTGGGAAATATTGATATACAAACAAACGGACGTTTATTAACCGTGTTTCTATATCCATTTATAGTGAAGCGTGCAGTGAAATCAGACTCATGCCGGTATGGCCAGTTTCACAATGATTGAGATTTAAAAAACGGAATCAGGCGAACATTCAGCTTTATAAATCGGACAAAAAGGCGTATGAATATTTCTGTCCTTGTCCGAACAGTTTTATGTAAGCATTTTGATTGACTGTGGAGTTTTCACGCCTTCGCGTGAGTCTCTCTATGAAATTATTTTCCCATTTTAACGCTTTTCTCCTAATTTAGTCGTTATGCCAATTCCTAGTTTTCCCCTTAAAAACACACTATCCCTCTCAGTTCTGCACGCCACTGAACAGAAGACTAAATATACTGACTATTTCGGCAACAAATGAAAACTAGACTAAAATGTTAGTGAGGGACGAGTGGAGAAGAGATCCAGTAGAACTAAAAGACAAGTCATTTTATGCTTGGTTGCGCTCGGGTATTGCGCTCTGAAAATAGCAGATCTAAAAGCTCACGACGCGTTGTGAGCTTGTAGATCGGCTATTTTCAGCACGCAACCAAGTGCAAAATCAGCCGTTACGACACCATCAACCACCAAAATACATTTTAGTCGACTAAATCAACTGTAGATTTAGTCGACTATAATTGTATGATATTTAGTCGACTAAAACTTTTCAGATGACTAAAATATGACAAAAACTAAATGGAATTTAATTCAAAAGACTATGACTAAAACGAAATCAAAATGTGCCTTCAAAATCAACACTGCAATTCTATTGTGTTCGTTGGAACAGCTGGCCAAGCCGGCTGTACCAGGGAAGATTCAAACCCTTAGTTTCTGTGCTGGTGGGCAGGAACTTTACCCCATGCACCGGTCTCTCTCTATGATTGATGTTATGTTTGTAAGCACATGTTTTTCTACTGTCCCAGAACCGTATCTTTGTGTCCTAACTGCTATTTTTATTACTACGTAGGAACAATGGGACAACATTAATTTCGAGCGCTGCATAAGAGCACAAAGGCAACAAAACTGTGGGAGCACTCATGCACAGCTAGTACGGCCTGCATGGCCTGTGACCTAAAATGAGTTTGACACCCATGATGTATCTGATGCATGGTATAAAATGTGTAAAGTTAATGGAACACGACAATGGCTTTCCAACCCAATATGTTCTAACCCGGAGTTGTGGGTCTCATCTGTGTTTCTCACCCGTTCAGGTCAGCTGGTTCGTATGCTGCTGATCACGCAGGTGACGCGTTACCTGGACTTCAAAGTGATCGAGGGAAGCTATGTCTACAAGAAAGGTGCCATCTACAAAGTCCCCTCCACTGAGGGAGAGGCCCTGCAGTCTGGTGAGTCATATATATACACACGGGTACTAGTGATGCACGAGTCAAGATTTTTTTAAATTACCCGCCTCACACGGTAGCCCGCCCCATCCCGTCTCGCAAAAACGAATATAAATCAACGACCAGGCCCGTCCTGCAACCCGCCAAACAAAAAAAAGGCCAGCTTTTCAACACGCAAGCAAGCAAGTCCATTCAATTGCTTCAGAGAGAGAGAGAGATGTGGACTATTTTTTCCAACAACAGTTCATCAGCGCAGCATTTCATTCATAATTTTCCGTTGTAGCCTACTCACGGCCAGTGGTGTCATGGAGGCCACACGGAGTAGGACGGCGTGTGGCCAGTAATCTTTTCACGCGCAAGGCACGGTACAGTTCACACGCGTGCACGCTAGAACGTGCCCCCCCCCCTGCCCTACTTTGCATAACAGGTTTACAAGTGAGTGTGAAAATGTATCCTCAGATTCCTCGCATCTATAGGCTACACGGTAACAACACAGCATCAAGCTGGCTTCATTAGGGCTGCTGCCAGTATCATTAAAATGCGCACCGTGCCCGTGTGACGTCATTAAAATACCGTCCTGCCAGTAGAAAAATCACCATGACACCGCTGCTCACGGCCCTCTCGGAAGCAGTCCAGGTGACTGTCCAAATCCAAGTTCATGTTCAATGCCATCGCTGTTGCAAATTACAAGCCATATTGTAGTATATGCTAATCCACAATGAAATGACTGCGGTGATTGATCCACACCACGCATCACTAAAAGGTACACTGAATGTTAAATGGGCTCAACAATCTTCACTTCATCTGTCACTAAATCTGGTCTTTTATTTTCATAACTTTGTATTGTATGGCACTGTAATGTCTCCCAGCTCTTATAATAAAGGTAAATACAAGAATGTAACAACCTTGTCTCCTTTTAAAGGTCTAATGGGAATGTTTGAGAAACGCCGCTTCAAAAAGTTCCTGGTCTTCACTACCAACTTTGACGAGAACGACCCCAAAACCATGGAAGGCGTGGACCCCCACAAGACCACGATGCGGGACGTCTACAAGAAGTTTGACCTGGGTCAAGATGTCATTGACTTCACAGGCCACTCCCTCGCTCTCTACCGCACAGACGAGTAAGGAGCTTTAAAAAGAACCGACTGTTTCACCAACTACTATTTATAACGATTACCACCTTGCCCCGCTGCTTTGAAAGTTGTACCAAACGTTTTCTGTGATGTCTTGTCTCTCTCTCTGCTTATAGATACCTGGATCTTCCTTGCTTGGATGCATTAAACAGGATAAAGCTTTACAGCGAGTCTCTGGCGAGATACGGCAAGAGTCCATACCTTTACCCACTATATGGCCTGGGGGAGCTGCCCCAAGGGTTTGCCAGGTAGGTAATGCACTACATCAGGGGTCTTCAACAGGGGGTCCTCAGAGTTACTACAGGGGGTCCGCCAAATCTTTGTGTGATATGATTTCTTTTTTTTACCTTAACCACTTGAACCTCTAGCATCCCTTTTTCTGAGGAGCACTTTAGCCAAAAATAGCAGATCTACAAGCTCACAACGTTGTGAGCTTGTAGATCTGCTATTTTTGGCTCGTGCAGATCCGAAGAGAAAATGTTTTAGGGTGGGTCGTGCCGTTGGTCGATCGTGCGTGCAATTCACAACAAAAAGAACTTCAAAATAAAACCTGCGTTGACTGATCATGATACGTCATAATAATCAGGGTGAGTCTTATTTTTTTAAATCCCACTTCAGGAAGGCGAAAGTTACCAGCTGTCTGCCATGATGCGGTTAGGGAAGATGACGTTTGAATGTCAAATGCATTTTTCGACAATTTTTTGGGCCCCCAGAACTTTTTCGCAAGACCACACGTGTCCAGTCTTGTCACCTTTTCCACACCTGGTCTGTTTGCATGCTTGCAGGTAAATAGCGCCACACTATCTTTGAACTCTTTCAGATTAAGTGCCATCTATGGAGGGACCTACATGCTGAACAAACCTATTGAAGAGATTGTCGTCGAGGACGGGAAGGTGGTGGGAGTCAAGTCAGAGGGAGAGGTAAGGATATTTATGAGTTAACTCTGGAGGTGCATCACGATGTGGATAATTCAGCATCGATGCAGTGACATTACATAATCGATTATAGCCTGCTAACGTTGAGATGCATCATATAATTGAATCAAATTATTGTATTGAATCATAATCTAACAGAATTGTGAGGCCAATGAAGATTCACCTATAGTTAACTCGACTCTGCACCTATATAAGTCAGGAACGACACAAGGTGGAAATGCATGCATATCTGGTTATGCAAAACCCCTGTTGTACTGTTGCTCAGAGAACTAATTTTACCTGTTGAGTATCCAGTGTGGTACTCATTATCATAACACAGTTATCTCCATATATGGATATAAAACATCTTATAACGACAACTGGTATGTATAGTGACACAAACCCAAAGCTTGGCTGATTCCGTGAAGCCAATGGGTTGGGTTTGACCAAACAGGGAAGCCTATGCCTGTGGAAACGGAAAGACTGACACACAGACAGACAGATGCGGGCAGTTGGAAGTCGATCGGTCGGACGGTGCCCGAGTTATGCCCAGGACAGCTACACACACAGAACACACATAGAATGTATAGATGGTAGTGTTGATTTCGTCGACTAAAACTATGACGAAAAATGTTCGTCGACTACCTTTTTTCACTGACGAATACTAAATAAAAACTAAGCTATGATGACTAAAACTATGACTAAATATATTGACAATTTTGTCAACAAATAAAAACTAGACTAAAATGTTAGTGAGGGACTAGTGGAGAAGAGATCCAGTAGAACTAAAAGACAAGTCCTTTTATGTTTGGTTGCGCTCGGGTGTTGTGCTCTGAAAATAGCAGATCTACAAGCTCACAACGCGTCGCAGCGCGACGCGTTGTGTAGATCGAGCTTGTAGATCGAGCTTGTAGATCGAGCTTGCAGATTGGCTATTTTCAGCGTGCCATCAAGGCACCGCCAAAAGTCAACTGTAGTTTTAGTCGACTAAAATCTTATGATATTTAGTCGACTAAAACTAGACAAAAACTAAAACATTTCAGATGACTAAAATATGACTAAAACTAAACACAATTCTATTCATAAGACTATGACTAAAACAAAATCTAAATGTGCTGTCGAAATCAACACCGATAGATGAATGGTTGGATAGATGGATGACACTGCACTAGCAGCAGGTCCAGTCTGCACAATGGGACTTGTGTCTGACCTGTAACATCTGACCCTACCCTCATAGATTGCCCGCTGTAAGCAGCTGATCTGCGACCCCAGCTACATTATGGACCGCGTCACCAAGGTGGGCCAGGTGATCCGTGTCATCTGCGTCATGAGCCACCCCATCAAGAACACCAAAGACATCAACTCGTGCCAGATCATCATCCCTCAGAACCAGGTCAACAGAAAGCATGGTGAGCACATCGATGGATGGGGAAATAAGATTTGTTTTAGTATTATTAATTTAATGAACAATTTTAAAAATTGGCTAGACGTGGAAAACTTTACTTGTGCTCCAGTCGACTTTACCCATTAAGACCGGGAACGCATCTGTGTCATTTTTAGATTTCTTTAGGCTATTCAAAAATAGCAGATATACAAGCTCATAGCGTGGCACGAGCTTGTAGATCTGCTATTTTTGTAAAATGCCGAATATTTGTGCAAATCTTTTTTTAAATCGGCCTCAGCAGGTCCTAATGGGGCCAGCTGCAATGGCTTTTTTGATAAACATTTTTTAAACAATCAGTCGACTTATTGGTAAATGCCTCCGACAATACTGGGCTGTTCACATCCGTATCTTTTACTCAGTCAGTCCTCTTGGATATTAACCACTTCAACCTGGCGTCCTTATTTTGGGTTTGTCATTGTACTCATTATTGTGTGGGTGTGTGTGTGTGTGTGTGTGTGTGTGTGGGGGTGTGTGTGTGTGTACACAGACATCTACGTGTGCATGATCTCCTTTGCTCACAACGTGGCAGCCCAGGGCAAGTACATCGCCATCATCAGCACAACAGTGGAAACCTCTGAGCCTGAGCAAGAGATCCAGCCTGCCCTAGACCTGCTAGAGCCTGTTGAGCAGAAGTTTGTCAGCATCAGTGACCAGTACGGACCAACCGACGATGGCACGGATAGCCAGGTATGATCATAATGACCACCAGACAAGCCCAACAAGATTTGCCCACAATAAAAAGATAAAGTGCCAGGAGTAGTTTTGACTAGTTTATCCACTTAACCCATTAAGACTTGGAACGCATCTGTGTCGCTTTTTGTTTTGAGCTAAAAAGCATTATTTTACACTTTGGCTATTCAAAAATAGCAGATCTACACTACGAGCTTGTAGATCTGCTATTTTGAAAAAATCGTGAAAATGTGTGCAAATCTTTGAATATATTGTTTTAAAGCGAACATTTTTAACTCAAAATATTTGCTTCTGGGACCCCCTGGAACAAAATATTTTGAGATGGGGCTCGGCAGGCCAAATGCATATCATTTTGGGGGTCCTTGACATGAAAAAGATTGAGCACCACTGACATAGAAACATATGTTTTTGAGAAAACTGTTGGGATTTATAGGAGACATTTGTAGAATCGGCTTCAGGTCTTAAAGGGTTAACTGGGGACTAGGAGACATCAAGTGAATACAATTTGCAATAAAATGTCATTGTTGTCACCATTGTGGGGGGAAACCACAAAATCCAAACTATGCAGTTCTGCCCTGATTCTTTTAAACGCCTTCTCACTTCCTGACTGTCACTTTTGTAGATCTTCATCTCCCGTACGTATGACGCCACGACTCACTTCGAGACCACCTGTGACGACATCAAGGACATCTACAAGAGGTTGACGGGCACAGAATTTGACTTTGCCGAGATGGAGCGCAAGAAGAACGACATCTTCGGCGACACCGATTAGACGAGAGTCGACGCATCCACAACACTCCTGAATATCAGATAACGCTGCGACAGAAAAGTTCTAAAAATAGAAAAAATACACAAAAAATATACAGCAATGGGCTGGCTGATCCAAGTATATGTTCTGCCCGTTCAGGAAGTACATGATATAGAATTATTATGATAGTGTTGCTGGATAGGGGGACAGGGCAGGAGCTATGCTTTTTATAATCACATTCAGACAGGTGTTGCACTGAATAATGGTTAGATCTAATACTCTACATTCTTCATGTATCTGACGCGCCTTTCTCTGCAACGACGGGGTGCATAGTCCAAAGATGCCAAATTTAAATGATCAATCAAACCATTCAAATCTTTCAGTGTGGGGAGGGTGAATACATTTTGTTCAAAACTATTAAATGTATAAAAAACCTACAGTAAGTGTTTGGGAGATGTGTATTATCTACAGATCAGTTATTTTTGTCTCTACAGGTATTGTTCTTGTGAGGGAGAAAGACAAGTGGCTTGGCTTTTTCCATTTGTATTCGAGCGTATGTATGCATAGCTGAGTTTTCCTTACAGGGCTTGGCTTCTGGGCTTGTTTGGGGCCCAGAGAAGCCTTTCTTACAGACAAGTGACAGCCAGGTGTCTAGATACCTTTATCAACCAGCGTAGATAGTCATTTGTAAGGTTCAGTGGTTCATATGGGGGATTGATTTTTTCCATGTTTTTACCACCTTTGGTGTCTCTCATCTCCAGCCATTGGTCAGCCCTGGACATGGAACTATACTGTATTAAACCAAGCCACTAGGGCAGGTATAGTCCAGTGTTAAGGAAACTACCTTAGCCTGTCTGCAGCAGCTTGATTAACTATAGTGTAAAAGAGGAAACTTGTTAGTTCCTGTACTTCACAAAATATGGATGACTCAAGCATCAAAGGCAGGTTGAGGGAAGTTGTGGTTAAGTTAACTGTAATTGCTTTAGAAGGACCAAATGTCTACTGCAGCAGTATGAATGCTATACTATGGGCCCTGTAATGTCTATGTTTAAAAGATTAAAAAAAACGATAACAAAAAAACATGTTGGGCTCAAATGGTTTCTGTACTGCAAAGTAAAAAAAAATATTGTGAAAATCCAAATTTGTGTTCGTTAATTATTGATGCCTAGTATGACTATCGTTTAAGATTTGGTTTGTTATACATATACATCTATGTTCAAAGACATTTGTATGACTGTATATTCATTTAGAAAAAATCTGTTGCTGAGACAACTAACGCCTTGTCAAGCACAATGATACTTTATACCTGCTCAGCTCTGACTTCACCGAATGTATTGTCATGATGCTGCTGGTTCCGGCAAATTTGAATAAATTAGAGCATCTAGAATTCGGGCCGCTACGTGGCCCTCACCTACGTCGCACTGCCGATTCGACCGATATGTTGTCGTCTGTGTCCCTTTTGTGCCCATATACGGAGATGTCTGTATCTGTCTATGTCCCTTTTATGCCCTTACATGATCTCTATCTATCAGTCCTTGTCTCTTTTATGCCCATATGGAGATCCCTGATGTCATCAGTAGAATACATCCAACCAATATACCCATACATGGACATTCCAATATATGGGCATATACTAACGGTGTGTGCCCAATTTCCCATATATTGGAATGTCCACATATGGGCATATTGGTTGGATCAGCGGTTCTGGATATCCGAACTACTCGACGACTGGCACAGCACTCCCTCGAGTCGGTCGGTCTCATATATGCACATGGCCATATATGGGCATACCTGTCGGATCTTTGGCTCTGGACAACCGGATCGCTATCTGTCAGTCCTGGTCCCTGTTATGCCCATATGTGGAGATTGTGATGTCATCAGTATATGCCCCATTTTGTGCCCATATATGGAGCTGACTTATTTGTTTGCGCCTGATGCCATGATGACACATTGAGGTTAGACAACACTCCATATTTGGGCGTAGCTGCATTGGGAACTCCTTATATGGTAATAGCTGAGTCATAGTGACATGAGCGTGAATGGCTGGCTGGCCCTCCCTTAATGTATGTTACATAATATCATAATTTATATCTGAAAAGTAACTAGTAACTAAAGTTGTCAAATAATTGTAGTGGAGTAAAGCACTATTTGCCTCTGAGATGTAGTGGAGTAGAAGTTCAAGTACTGAAAACTGGAAATACTCAAGGAAGGTAAAAACATACCTCAAAATTGCACTTAAAGGAGAATTTTGGACTAAAGTTTTCTTACCTTTTCTATGACGTTATGATATCTTAGGATGAATGGTACAGTAGAAAATTTTCATAACTCCACCCCTGAGCCGCCACAGCTTAAAAGGTGCGCGGATAGGCCTTAGGTTAGATCACATATTTTAATAGCTTTTTTTTTTTAGATCTGACGTTCATAGTGACAGAACACTGTCCCAAAAAAAAAGTCTCGCTAGACGAGATTGAAATCTCGAGATTTCAATCTCGTCTAGCGAGACTTCTGTTTTTTTTTTTTTTTTTGGTTGTATAGTGTTCTGTCGCTATGAACGTCAGATCTCAAAAAAAAAAGAAAAAAAAGAAGCTATTAAAATATGTGATCTAACCTAAGGCCTATCCGCGCACCTTTTAAGCTGTGGCGGCTCAGGGGTGGAGTTATGAAAATTTTCTACTGTACCATTCATCCTAAGATATCATAACGTCATAGAAAAGGTAAGAAAACTTTAGTCCAAAATTCTCCTTTAAGTACAGTACTTAAGTAAATGTACTTAGTTACTTTCCACCACTGCGGCTATTGATAGTAGAGCATAATATCTATGCCCTACTTGGAAGTGAGTTTTGTTTTTTTACAGAAAATAATATTTGATTTTATGAGTGGGGCCACCTATTATCATAATGTAGTGGTGATTGGAACATAGTCTAAACCCAAATTTATATTCATCAAACATATCCACTTAATTACTAGAAGGAAAAATGAAATAAACGTGTGTTCCTCAGATGATGATGATTATAATTGGTGGTTTGTTTTTGACTCTTTATTGTCCTAAAATACAGATTCATTTTTCTTAATGTATTCCTCGGCAATGAGCATGTACATATTACAACACCAACAAGTAAAAAAACAAGTTAGTCATTTCATATCAGTCACATTCTAATGTAAAGCAACACACCTGTCTGTGGTAGATAGGTACAGGCTGCCCTCTAGTGGCACAAAACTAAAACTACAACATCAGTGAGAATAAAGGTTTACTTACACTACTCAATAAATCTTTAAATATAGATTGAGGCGTTGTGAGCTTGAAGATCGGCTGTTTTGAAAATGTTTGCCTCTTTTATTTTATCCTTTATTTTATTTGACAATTTGGCCAATTAATGTTTGACCAGTTTTTATAGTTTGTTGTTGATTATTTTTGATGCAGTGATGGTGTTTTTCTTTTCTCTCTTACTTTTTTGAGGGTATTCAAAAGGTCTTTAAAGTCCTTAAATTGTCACTTCACTGACTGGGACCCCCCCCCCCCCCAAAAAAAAAAATCGCGGCGCAGAACGGCTCTATTCACAGCAGCCATATTATCACTTCCTTCAAAGGTGTTACCAATGACACTAATGAAGGCCCTGTTCCATTTAGTGTAGCACACTGTAGTTCTAAGACCTTTTCATTTCCACGACGCCCATAACTCTGAGAGTGTACAAATGGAACCAAATGGACCCTTTGTACAAATGGAACCATCTGGTTCCATTTGTACACTCTCAGAGTTACACACCCGTAAGGGGACATTTGAAACCCCCCTCAAGGAACCATGAGGGTCCCTGGACCCCAATGTTAGACCCACTGGTGTAGCAGAGTGTTTCCAGTGAGCCAATATGCACAATATCAGCACCCTGACTCTGTTTGCGTCTGTTTCCTTCACCTGTGTGCGTCATTGAACAACTGTAAGTTGTGCTTTGTGTTTGCTATATGTTTCACCGTTATTATGGCAGGTGTATTCTGCCATAATAACGAAAATACTCTGGGAGCACCAGTGACAACCAGGAACAGACTAGTTGACGACCGCGAAGAGCGCTGTGACATCTGGAGAGACAGAGGACAGCCGGAGAGACGTCAACCCGGGGTGGGGAGGGTCGGCAGCCCAAACCACTTCTTCCGAGAGGAAGAACCCAAATCAAGCTATAGACACGACAAAGGAAAAATACCCCCAGGGGTGCCCGAGAGGGGGGGAGGATGAGCACCCCAACAGGACGGATCTAATAACGACGACCCAGGACAACGGTATAACGACGACGACAGTACAGTGCATCTGCGGTAAAACCTGCAAGAATCAGAAGGGTTTAAAAATCCATCAAGGCAGAATGAAATGTTTGACAGCGGCAGCGACGACACACCGCACAGAAGTCACTTCTGGTAAGACGCAGGAGGAGCCAGGCCCGGAGGCAACCCACAGTGCCCAGAGCCTCCTAGTGTCGCCAACACCCGCTGCCATCAGCTCACATGCCACCCTAACCCCCCAAGCATCATGGCGTGGGCACGCATGAGTTTCAAACCTGCAAAGTCCAGGTCCTTGGTTCTAAAGAAGGGGAAGGTCACAGACAAATTCCGCTTCAGGTTGGGAGAACACCAGATCCCATCTGTCACTGAGAAGCCGGTGAAGAGCCTTGGAAAGGTCTTCAACTGCAGTCTGAATGACAGAGAGTCCATCAAGGCAACCAGTGCTGACCTGGAGGGCTGGTTGAGAACAGTGGACAAGTCTGGGCTCCCGGGAAGATTCAAGGCCTGGATCTACCAGCATGGAATCCTCCCAAGAATCCTTTGGCCTCTGCTCATCTATGAGGTCCCGATGACTGTGGTGGAAGGCTTTGAGCAAAGGGTGAGCAGCTATCTACGCAGATGGCTGGGATTACCACGCAGCCTAAGCAACATCGGGCTGTACGGGAACACCAATAAGCTCAGACTCCCTTTCAGCTCAGTCAAGGAGGAGTTCATCGTGGCACGGGCACGGGAACATCTGCAGTACTCTGGATCCAGAGATGCCAAAGTGTCCGGGGCAGGGATTGTTGTGAGGACAGGGAGGAAGTGGAGGGCAGCCGATGCAGTCCAGCAAGCAGAAACTCGACTGAAGCACAAGGCCATCCTTGGAACAGTGGCGCAAGGCCGAGCCGGACTTGGGAGCCTAACAGCGACCCGATACGACTCTGCCAGCGGGAGGGAGAGGCAGAGGTTGGTGCAGGAGGATGTGCGAGCTTCAGTCGAGGAAGAGCGAACCAGCAGAGCAGTGGCCATGCGGCAGCAAGGCGCCTGGATGAAGTGGGAGCAGGCGATGGAGTGGAGAATCACCTGAAAGGATATCTGGGTGTGGAACCCCCAGAGGATCAAGTTCTTGATTCAGGGGGTTTATGATGTTCTCCCAAGCCCGTCCAACCTGTGCATATGGGGCAAAATAGAAACACCTGCATGCCCCCTGTGTTCCAAAATAGGGACGCTGGAACACATCCTGAGCAGCTGCTCCAAGGCGCTGGGTGAGGGCCGGTATCGATGGAGGCATGACCAGGTCCTCAAAACCATCGCTGAAGCAATCAGCAAGGGGATCACGGGCAGCCGATACACCCAAGCCACAGCTAAGGCCATTCACTTTGTCAAGGAAGGACAAAGGCCGGAAAAAACACCAAATAACTGCTCTGCTGGTTTGCTCTCCACGGCCCGAGACTGGGTGATGACAGTTGACCTTGAGAGGCAGCTGAAAATTCCACCACACATCACCCAGTCTAGATTGAGACCTGACATCATCTTGGTCTCAGAGGCCACAAAACAACTCTTCTTGCTGGAGCTGACGGTTCCCTGGGAGGAGAGGATGGAGGACGCTCAAGAAAGAAAGAGGGAGAAGTACCAGGAGCTGGTGGAGGATTGTCGGAGGAACGGGTGGAGGACCAGGTGTATGCCAGTGGAGGTGGGCAGTAGGGGCTTTGCCAATCATTCGCTGAGCAAAGCCTACGGCACACTGGGCATAACCGGTGTCAACCGAAGAAGAGCCATAGGCAACAACGTGGAGGCAGCAGAAAAAGCCTCCAGATGGCTCTGGTTGAAGAGGGGAGAGCCGTGGGGTAGTAGCAAGCCACTTGGACACAGGCCGGGGTCTGATCAGCCTCGGTCGGGTCGCCTGGAGGAGGGTGTCTGTTGAAAGACCCGAAACACCCAGTGAATCCAGGAAACAACACTGATGATGTGTCCAAGTTTAGTTTAGCGCATCAGTAGATGTATTGTTAACTAACTGCTTAGAGTAACTTTGTGCCACTGTTTGATGTGCCATTCTACCTCTGTGGACTGACGCTATTTATGTTGATTGCTAGATTAATTCCTGCCATTATAGTTACATCTATATTTACCTAATCTGCCTATATGCATTATTTACATGCAGTGGTGGAAAGTATCTAAGTACATATACTCAAGTACTGTACTTAAGTACAATTTTGAGGTATTTATACTTTACTTGAGTATTTCAAAGTATCCAATACTTTTACTTCTACTCCACTACATCTCAGAGGCAAATATTGTACTTTTACTCCACTACAATTATTTGAAAACTTTAGTTACTTGTTACTTTGCAGATATAAATCATTACATTATAAAACATACATTAACCACTTTAGCCCTATTTTTAGCCCTGAAACATGACTGTCATACAAGCGTCATGTGAAATATGGCTAGCCCTATTTTATACATAGGCTATTTGAAAATAGCCGATCTACAAGCTTACAACGAGTCGCATCGCAACGCGTTGTGAGCTTGTAGATCGGCTATTTTCAAACATTTTTGTACTTTTACTTTTGATACTCTAAGTATATTTTGATGCTAATACTTTTGTACTTTTACTCAAGTAACATTTTGAGCACAGGCCTTTTACTTGTAACAGAGTAGTTTTATATTGTGGTATTGCTACTTTTACTTAAAGGGGAAATCCACCCATTTTCAATATTTAACTATGTCATTAATATAGCATAAAGGAGTTGTGTGGAAATAAGAAAAAATTAAAAAAAAATTTAACATTGCAAAAAAATTTAACATTGCAAAAAAATTAACATTGCAAATTACACCATGATGAGTCATCACAGTGTAATTTGCAATGTTAATTTTTTTGCAATGTTAAATTTTTTTGCAATGTTAATTTTTTTTTTAATTTTTTCTTATTTCCACACAACTCCTTTATGCTATATTAATGACATAGTTAAATATTGAAAATGGGTGGATTTCCCCTTTAAGTAAAATATCTGAGTACTTCTTCCACCACTGCCTATATGCATAATTTACATGTGTATTTATGTGTTTGGACTAAAAGGGAGTCTATAATGTGTCCTTTAGCTCCATAGCCACAGATGCTCTGGATCAGTCATCACAGTACTCTGTTTAGCTAATCACTCATTGCCAACACCCGGTTGCAGTGGCCTCGTTGTTAAACCCCTGTGATGTTGTTGCTGTGGCTGAGAGTAGACTGTTTGGCTCATTGTTTTATTACACAGTGTTTGTGACTGATGTCATGTTTAGTACAGTATACAGGATTAATTGTATATATTCCTGATTTATTTCACACACCACACCGAAAGCGTCTGTCTGTTTGTCGGTCTCTGTCTGGTATGTATAAAGTGTTTCAGAAAACTCTTAGGGTTCAGAACATTGGTTCTCAAAAATAGCAGATATACAAGCTCGCACACATGCTATTTTTAAGATTTTGAGCTTTTTAACACCTGAGGGGGGTCCCTGGCACAACATTTTCAGACGGGGGGCTCAGTGTCCAAATTAACCACTGATTTAGAAGGCATTTGTCGAATCGGCCTCTGGTCTTGTACCAATATACAGTACAAGATGGAGTTGGTCTGCTGTGGCATGCGGGCAAAAGCTGAGTGCCGTACTGTACATAACTTTTTTCATATTGTTTTATATTTTGTATTTTTATTTTGAGCACCACCTTTCACCCCGCGTACAGTGGTGTAAGTAACTACGTACATTTACTCAAGTAGCCTACTGTACTTAAGTAAAACTTTGAGGTACTTTTACTTTACTGGAGTATTTCCAATTGTCTATACTTTTACTTCTACTCCACTACGTCTCAGAGGCAAATGTTGTACTTTTACTCCACTACAATTATTTGAAAACTTCAGTTACTTTGCAGATATAAATTATGATGAAACATGCATTAAAGGGATAGTTCACCCCCAAAATGAACTTTTTTCCATGGAGACTTGAATTCATGGATATTTTTTAGTTTTTGTCGCATTCCTAAGCCAATAATTTGATTACCGGCAGTGGTTCTGGTAGGAGACACAAAGAGTCTCCGGAACTGCTGCCTACCGGTCCGCTGGTCATCAAATTATTGTCTTAGGAATGAGACAAAAACAAAAAAATATCCATGAATTCAAGTCTCCATGGGGTGACTAGTATTTTGAATCCGCCCCTCTAGATCAGATATCAGACGGGCTAGGGCAGCCGACATTTTCCCTAAAGAACATGCAAAAACAGAGTTTGGGTTTTGGCAATTAAAGGGGTACGGTAAGTGATTTTATTTGGTTAAAATAAGTGTTAAATAGCTCTATATTATGATGGTAATATCATTGCTATAGAGTGTTTGTTCACGTCTCCACGTCTCTCCGCCTCTTTATTAAACAGAAAATGCATTTTCACGTCAGGATACCAATTTTTATCCAATCAGGATAGAGAACTCAGTCAGGATACAGATTAAGCAAGTGAAATTGGAAGTGATGACACAAAGAAATGAGCAGATACAAAATTGGAACTGGAACACTTTATAAATGAAGCTGATAAATGGGTACTCTCCAATTTGAATATAGAGACAGATCGAATGGCAATCGTAGCCCGCCTCTTGCAAGGGCCCCGCCGGCACCTCTGGTGCTCGGCGGACGCTGCTTGCAGCCTGCGGGCCCGACTAGGCGCGGAGGGAACTCCTCCGCGGCCAACCCTGTTGGCGACGCCCCCCGTGACCCAGTGGCCCTGCCACGGAATGCCCTAGGGTCCCCGCGGTCCGTTTGCGTTTCCGTTTGCCGTAGGGGCCCGAAGGCGCACTCCGGAGAGTCTAGGGAATTGAAGGGACTCAAAACTATAATGAGATAAACGTGTCCCTTGATGAAGGCGCTTTATTGACACGTAACTCACCCACCGGTCATCCAAGATTTGGTTAACCGTCCGTTTCCATAATTCCAAAATCATGAGGGGCCCGGACCGACCCGAGCGATGACACCCAGCGATTCCAAGTATCTCTGCGGGTTAGAGCAAGGGGGACATGCTAAAAGGCGGTGCGTGTCTCACGAATAGGTCCCTCAGCATAGAGGTCCAACTCTAACTGCGGAAAACGCCTTAGATCAGTCAGTGAACCCTCGCTGGTGGTCTACCCCTGTTCTCCGGGGGTCTACAAGAAAGGGGAGAGCAGACCGCGGCTCCTAATTCGCGATGGTTGATTGCCGGCTATGGGATCAACGGGCAAAGGAAGGTTCGGACGAAGGGACTTGATTGTATGTACTCCCTCTAGGAGGCTCTGCAACATTCCTTCAGAAAAAACACGGGCGGTAGACTCGAAACTGGCCTGCAAATAGCAGCTCGGCCGGGTCTCACCGCACAATATTTGGTTTAATTGCAATTTTGTCTTGTTTTGATTTGTTGCTGTTGCCCCCCCGAATGAGGTGTCACATAGGAATCGTTGGCCAGTTGTCCGGGAAAAGGGCTCAACTGTCCCTACCACCACGATAGCCAAGAGAAATCGGCTCGCACCATGCACCCGGAGATAGTGGGGACGTTGTTGTTCCCACTGTTCAAAGGGGAGGGGATGAGACTTTGGAATTGACAGATCCCTGTAAGGGGGGTGAATTATTGCTGGAACTCTCTGTCTTTTTAGTTAATGATGTCTGGGAATTATGAGTTTCTTTTTTTCTTTGTCGGAACGGGCTGAAACAAAAGCGAGGTGGTCACCGGAGGAAACCGAGCGACTGGCCGAATTGGTGAGCGCACAAGGATGGACCAACTACCGGGTAGTCCACCGGTTGTTGGTCACTAGGAAAAGCGTGGAGCAAGTGGGCAATAAGATCAGGTCGTTGCGGCATAGAGACGGCTTAATTACCGTGGCGCCTGACCAAGAGAGTCTGATCAGAGAGGTGGGTCGGTCAAGGGCCCATCCAACAGCACCGGACGTGACGAGGCCAAAGTGCAATGCCTGGTGTAGACGATGTCGAGTTAAGTTTGAGTCCATCTCACACACATTGGGTCGTTGCCGCAGCGTGTAGAAGAGCAGGTTAAAGCGGCACAACGGCATTTGTGACGAGCTATCCAAGATGGCGAAGGACTCCGGTTGGACGTTACCAAGAACCGACCATTCCCGATGCAGACGGCAGGCCACTGGGGCCGGACCTGATCTGCGTGAAGAGCGGTGAGGCACTCGTGATCGGCGTCAACGTGAGGAATGGCAGATCGCTGCGTTGTCACTCAAGGGCGAATATAAGCCTCTGGCACAGGAAATCGGCCACCTGCTGGGAGTTCGTTCGGTGACTTTCTACAGATTCCCGGTAGGTGGCGAGGGAATGTGGTACAAAAAGAATGACATTCTGCTGCTCCGTCTTGGCCTGGGAAAGTCAGTGGCAAAGGCCGCAGGCAGAAGAATCAGTGGGATGGTACTCACATACTCCCTGCGAATCCTGCAGGACTTCATGAACAATAGCTTCGACCACTTCCGGGTGTAGAAGAAGAGGAAAGAAAAAGACCCGTCTGAGCAGAAGGAATAAAGACTACGGAATCGTTTGAGGGACAGTGACCAGCAGTGACTGAATGAATACGGCCGATCGCTGTGAGATTGGCTGTACAATTACATGGAAGTTTTAAAGCAGTGATTCTCAAAATGTGCAGGGACCCCTCAGGGTTCCTAAGGGGGGGGGGGGCTTCCAAATGGACCTGTGGAGGTCCTTCATGGTCAATGAGACCCCCATGTGTTGTTTAAATATGCGATATTAACTAATTTTGCAGGGGAGCCCCTGGAATCCCCTGAAGGACCCCACTTTGAGAACCAATGCATTACAGCAGGGGACTTCAACTTCAGTGTGTCCGGCACCCCCAGGGGGTCCTCAGAGTTACTACAGGGGGCCGGGGGGCTGCCAAATCTTTGTGTAATAGGATAATTTATTTTTTACATTAACCACTTGAACCCTAGAATTCTTATTCTGAGGAGAACTTTAGCCAAAAATAGCAGATCTACAAGCTCACAGCTGCGAGGCGTTGTGAGCTTGTATATCTGTCATTTTCGGCAAAGAGGTTTGGTGTAGAGGGAAAAAAAGAACAGACTAAGTACAGAGTGAAAGTGAAGTTTACTAAGTATTGACGGTTTAGGTGGTTAAATGTCTGAAAATACACATTAACATGAATCCAACAAATTAATCAAAAAGATAAGTCAACAAACAATCAAGTCTATGAATCTATCTATGAAATCTACGAGAAGGTTAATCTGCAACCCTATGTTATACAATAATATGTAGTAGGGGGTCCCTGCTTCATCTCTCTCTCAGGCTCAGCTAGGGGGTCCTCCTTATTGGCCTGAACCACGTAACGTTGAAGACCCCTGCAATTACAGTGATGCAGTTGCAATATGCAGCCTGGTCCAGCAGAGGGCGTCTCGGTGCAGTGTGAGGGCTAGAAGGGGGCGGGGCGCTGGGTAGGTGGATACCCACAGTCTATGGGTGGATACAGTGTTTCATTTCACTTACAATAAAGTGTCTCCAGTCACAGTGTGCGAGGAGGCGCGTCTCTCTCAGCAGACAGGCTGCAACTTTTTATTTTTATATACTTTTTGGGGATTCTGCTAAAGTGCTTCGTTGCTCTACGACAGAACAAACGGTGTACCTGGCTGTCTGTGAGAGGGGACATAAATAAGAGACAATGTGTGCCATGCTCTACTAGAGGTGTGTTTTAAATGAAGCCGACAATTGCAGTCAGGTAAGACTTAATAATTCCAAGATGTTTCCATCAACAAACAGCTTATTATAACGTTAGATAATGTTGTGGTGGTGGTGCAACACACGTCTCTTCTGTTCTGTCTATGTTAATGTTTACTCGATATAACAGGTGAGGAGATGCATGGGGCTTGATGTAGTAGTAGCTCTGCTCTGGTCCATATAGCGTTAGAAGGAGTTCTCCTCCACGATATGTTACTTTTCAACCGTTGCCCGGCATGCCCGCACACCCCCAGTAGCGCAGCCTCTTGTCTCTAGGAAAAATAAAACATACATTTTTGCTACTCACCAAAACAAAGACGGTTTTAAGATGTTGAAAGCCTACTTTCTTTAGTGGAAACACTCGGAGCCCCCCACCTCACATCTAAAACACACTTTTTGACCAGAAAATTAAAATATTTTGATAATTTAGTTATTCGACTGCGCCCCCTACAGATCTTGTCAATGGAAAAATTCCATTGACCAGATCTGTAGGGGGCGCAGTGGAGTAACTACATTTTTTCCCCATCCGGTGGAATATTTTATTTTCTGCCCAAAAAGTGTGTTTTAGGCGTGAGGTGGGGGGCTCAGAGTGTTCCCACTAAAGAACGTAGGCTTTCAACATCTTAAAACCGTCTTTGTTTTGGTGAGTAGTGAAAGTGTATGTTTTATTTTTTACTACAGACGAGAGGCTGCGCAGCTTGCGATAACTCCTTCTAACGCTATGGACCAGAGCTAGTACTGTAGTAACCTGCGGTTGGATAATACATGTTTTACTATTCATTTGAATGGCTTATGAGACAATTCATTGTGTGGTTTTTGAGCACATGCTTAATGTGCAACAATAGGCTAATAATATAAGTTAAGGCTAGAATAGTTCACGATGCAACTTGATCTAATAGATTGTGAAGAAAGGAGAGGTCACGTAAAGAAGCGCCACACCTGCGCGCTTTGAGGAGCCGAAATAACGTTATATGGCAGCGAATGCGATATAGCATTTAAACATGCTTGTTCAAGTCTTTACTTCATGTAGGCTTCAGTTTGATAATGGACAATTGTTTTTATTTGTATTTTATAATTATAATTATTGTTATTATTATTATTATTATTATTTTGTCCCCAAGTTAAATCGAGCCCTCATATGGCATGGTAGTCGCCGAAAGGTAGAAGGAAAAAAAAGATAGCACTGTCAACACAACAGTCTGTAGATACAATAGGCATCCAGCTTATGCTATGATATGAAGGTGGATGGATGGATATATATGGTCCCTTTGTCTGTCTGGGGGTTTGCCCTATGGGTTTGCCTTGCTTTATGAATGGATGCTCTCTGTCTGGTCGCTTCTCAGTGATGGAGAGGGGGGGGGAGGGTCTGTGTTGTGACTGGGGGTCAATGGAAGGGTCTTCTCTTCTATGAATGTCTGTCTGAATCTTGATTTCAGTATTTCTTTCAATGGTGTAAAGTAACTACGTACATTTACTCAAGTACTGTACTTGAGTACAATTTTACAAGGTGTTTGTACTTTACTTGAGTATTTCCAATTTTCAATGCTTTTACTTGTACTCCACTACATCTCGGATCCAAATATTGTACTTTTACTCCACTACATTTATTGGAAAACTATTGGTTCAAGCTCCCAACGCATTACAATGCCATGCGTTGTGAGCTTGTAGATCTGCTATTCAGAAATGTGGGAAAAAATTGGGAATATTTTTTAAACAGAAATCCTGTAATGGGGGTCCCTGGCACAAAATATGTTCTGATGCCTACAGATTATTTTGGGGGTCCTCCCTTGCCATGAAACCCCTCCCCCCCATCTCATTCTTTGAACATGATCCATTGTGGTCAGAACGCACTGATACTCACCTGACTTAGTTATTGTGAGGATGGCAAGGTATATATATCGTCTCTGTCGGGTGGAAACCTCATATCACAGTTACTTTTCAGCATTCAAAAGTAACTGTATTCAGTAGGGCAGTTGTTTTCAACCTTTTTCCTGCCAAGGACCCCTAAATTGATATACATTTGGCCGCGGACCACCATCTGATTTCTTTTTTGTGCCACGGACCCCCAGAAGCAAAGATTTGAGTTAAAAATGTCCGCTTAAAATTTTTTATATATTCAAGATATGCACACATTTTCAAGATTTTTCAAAAATGGCAGATCTACAAGCTCATAGCACGGCACTCGGTGCCGTGCTATGAGCTTGTAGATCTGCTATTTTTGAATAGCCAAATCGAAGTGGCTATGTTAACCTATTTCGCTGGGGACCCCCTGGTACCCTCCCAAGGACCACTGGTGGTCCCTGAACCACTGGTTGAGAACCACTGCAGTAGGGCGTTAATTTACGAAGAAACACAAAAAAGTTAGAATATGGAGATAAGCGGTTTCTGCCCGACAGCTCAACACCAGGGGTCCAAATGGACCTTTTTTACGGGTCTGTAACTCTGAGATGGAAAACATTTTAGCATTTGTTCATCAATCTACACTGTTATATCCTCAGTGTTCATTTAACTTAGCCTGTTGTTTAGACAGCTGTCAGGTTCACTGTTTGCCTGGTATCCTTACTATCCTATAGTTTCAATGTGCTGCAGATTGTTATTTAGATGGGATATTGTTTAGACTGATGCTGGGTTAATTGTTTACCTGGTATCCTATAGTTTCTTGAGGCACTTACACTGTCTCTCTGCATTCTGTGTTTGTGATTATTTTACCTTGCTTATTGTAAGTCGCCCTGGATAAGAACGTCTGCTAAATGCCTACATTGTAAATTGTATTGATGGTGTACAAAGGGCCCCCAAATCAGGTGGTCCTCAGACCCGACCTTGTGAACCGGTGAAGTGTATAGGCTGATATAATTCTGTGTTTTCAACTCTTATCTTGATTGTCTTTCTTGAGGCGGCGGTGTGACTACACCACATTAATCATTTAGTGGGAGAAAAGAAACACGAGAAATGGACTGTGACCGACTGACATGCGAAGGTGAGAGAACGGTTAACAGTTTTTAAATAGGCGAGCTAGCTCATTAACCCATCAAGACCTGAAGCCGATTCTAAAAAAAAAAGTCTTCTAAATCCTAACAGTTTTCTGAAAAAAAAACGATGTTTCTATGATCAGTGGTACTGGTATCTCAATCTTTTTCATGTAAAGGACCCCCAAAATTATAGGTATTTAGCCACGGACCCCCATCTCAAAATATTTTTGCTGGGACCCAAATCAATCCAGGGACCCCCAGAAGCAAAGATTTGAGTTAAAAAAAATTGCTTTAAAAATATATATATATTCAAAGATTTGCACAAATTTTCACGATTAAGAAAAAAAAATGCAGATCTACAAGCTCATAGCGCGGCACTCGGTGCCGCGCTATGAGCTTGTAGATCTGCTATTTTTAGATAGCCAAAGGATAGCCACATGCGTTCCCGGTCTTAATGGGTTAAGTTCACGTCCCCTGCGAGATCAGCCCCGGTAATTGGTGTTATGAGCTGGTGCAGGTCTCTTGATAACGAGGAGAACACACAGAGGGGTGCCGTGTTATGTAAGACGTTTAAAAAATCTCTTTCTCTCTCTCTGCGTAATTGTTTGGGTATTATTGACCTCTTATTTGGATGAGGTTGCTTGCTTGGATAGCAGGAGCTGGAAAGACCTGACATGGCTTGTTGTGGAGGTGAAGGGTCCATCTGCCTCCCTCCTGCTGGACAAAAACAACACTTGTTTTGTGGACCTTTGATCGTACATGATGGTGTAATCTTTTTTTTTTTCTTCCCAAGGCTTTTGTCCCTTTTCTTTTTTTTAAAAGCAGGGACTGTTGTTGAAAGTCTGCCACGTCTTTCCTCAGTTGATCTTTGGATAGCAATCTGCCCCAGCATGTACACAGCTGTGGCTGCAATGTGTTTATTTATCTGCTGGGACCGTCCCTCTTCTTGAGAAAAATCCCTCTGGCCACGGGCCCTGAGATGAGCACGGGTATTTTTGGATGTTCCCAGTACAGCCCTTCTCAATTACATGTACTGTTGTTTTCACTCATTCTCTGTGACTGTGTTTCATTTAACACTTTGAGTGAACGGACATGCAGGATTGTGCCCTACTGTCTGGAATTTAGCTCTGGTGATTATTGTATTCCTTAACCCATTCAATCCGGGAGACGTGTCTCTGTAATTTTTTTAGATTTCTTTGGGCTATTCAAAAATAGCACATATACAAGTTCATAGCACGGCACTCGGTGCCGTGCTATGAACTTGTAGATCTGCTATTTTTGAAAAATCGCAAATCTTTTAAGCGAACATTATTTGTAATTTACAAATTATAACTCAAATATTTGCTTTTAGGGGGTCCCTGGAACAAAATATCTTACAAATGTTCGCTTAAAAAATATATATTAAAAGATTTGCACATTTTCACGATTTTTCAAAAATTAATAGCCCAATTTTAATTTTTATTTTTAATAGCCCAAATAAATCTTAAAATGACACACAGATGCGTTCCCGGTCTTAATGGGTTAAAGGCATAGTATGTAACTTTGCCCTTTGTTTACATAACAAAACAATACAATACATACAGTACATGTTTTACCATCATTCCCCTCTTCTATACCAGCAGTCATCAGTGTGGATGGAGGTGTTTACCTGCAGAAACACACGGCCCCCTCGCTATATTCTGGTGTTTTCAATGTTTGTTTTGGCCCAAAAACATCCCCTTCTACCAAAACAACAGTGAAAACAAAACACATAAATAAAGTGCAGGTAAACACCACCACACTACTCCTGTGGCTGATAACATCTGGTATAGAGGGAAATGATTGGTACAAAACATTTATTTATTATTTACTGAATTAACCCCATGGTATCAATAAAGGTCTTATCTATCTAATCACATGAACTCTAGTAGCTTCCCTATTCTGGGGCAAACTTTCAGCGAAAATAGCACATCTACAAGCTAACACGTTTGTGTTGTGAGCTTGTAGATCGGCTATTTTCAGTGAAGAGATTTGGTGTAGACTCTACACTGTAGAGGGGGAAAAAGGAGTGGAACAAGTATTGATCCCTGGGGGGGGGGCTCCGGTCAACTAATAGGTTTTAAGTAACATATTGGTATGGTAAGTGATATCTTTTTTAGTTTTTTTTGTTTAGTTAAAAAGGTTAAAGTACTATATTCTGATAGCAATCATTGCTACAGAGCGTTTGTTCGGTCATAGAGGTCTCTCCATCTCTTTAGTAAACAGAATATAGTACATTTTCAAGTAGGTGACAACATTTAGGCCAATCAGGAGAGTGCGCTGAAAATGCATTTTCTTTTTATAAAGAGCTGGAGAGACATGGGAGACTCCTTTTACTGAACAAACACTCTATAGCAATGATTACTATCACAATATAGAGCTATTTAACACTTATTTTAACCAAAGTAAATCACTTACCCTACCTTTAACTTCATGGTTAACACAAGATTCAGATCCTGGTGTGAAAGCAAGAGTATTGCTGGTTTAGTGCAGTGGTAGATACAGTACTGCATATTGATTGCTTTTTACTGTCTAAAATGTGCATTTGATTTTATGTCCATCTGATATCATGACCTTGATGATGACCTTGACTAGGTGCTCTAGTCTAGCAGACAGCTGCAGCATGAACCCCACACCGTTTACTTTAAGCTAATTGTCTGTTACGCAAAAATGTTTGTCTCTTCTGTCACTTTGCATAAACTATAATTTATTGAAAGGAGTCGTTTTGTTGTTATCGCATAGTGTGTACATTCGTTGGCTGTTCGGTCACAGTTGGGTTTTGACCCCATAACATGGTGCTGCTGGTTGGCCCGGGTTCAAACAGAGCTGCCCTGGCTGGTGGTGCTGTGTGACCTTTTTGAGGAATCAATTAAACATGGGGCACAATTAACTGCACTGCACAGAGGAGCCAGAGTATTAGAGGTGGGAATAGCGGAGCTTATAGCTGGAGTTTACACAGCGAACAGATGGTGCCAACCAAGAGATGATGTGTGCAAAGCACGGACCGTCGCTCAACACACCCAGGCAGGCTTTGTGGAAGAGTTTCTCTGACTTAAACGAGGCTGAGAACAGTGCTTGATGAATGCCTGGAGCCAACCTACCTGGTGGCCTAAATAAGCAGCCCTGCCTGTTAAGGCTGCATGATATTAGGAAAACATGCAATATGCGATAACATTGTTAAATATTGCAGTGACGATATGACTTGTGATAAGTTAACAAACACTGAAGTAATGTATGTTTTAGGCTTGCTGCTGATGAACCCAGACAATGAATAGCCTACTGTAATGTATGCACACACTCCCATTCCAACAACATGGTTTTGCTGAAGGCATTGCACCTGGCTACTGTTGACAATGAATATATACAACCAACTTAGCAATACAGTTTATCACTGCTCCGCTTAAAACATTTTCTTCTAATCTAAACAAAAACATCCTTTATACATACTAGACCATACCCGTGGGGGGATATGCACACATGATCTGGCAACCCGGGAGCCAGTGAACACACAAAATGCTAATAAACAGTGCACATGGTAATGGTCAATGGCTGTGTGCAAATTCAGATCAATTGCTCCAGCCACTGAGGAGAACCGGGCGGAAGAGATTTTGGGCTCACCACCCGCACAGAGCTTTGTCGAATTATAGGAGGATAGGAGGATTATACATGTTATGACATAGGCAATTACTGTATGCTATGAGGCTAACGATATGTAAGTCATATCACAAAGTCTTTTGTGATATGTATATCGCACATGTTGATATTGCGATGACGATAAATTCCTGTCACCGCCTGTGTAATGTTAGTCTGGCACTTCCGAAATAAAAACGTCAACTACCAAAGCTGTGGTCTAATTTCTAGCCACACAATACGCTAATGAGTCCAATCAGGAATGAAACGTGTTCGTTTTCAAGTATTAATTGCACATTATCAAGGCTCATCCACGGAGACCTTCGGTCCTTGCAGTACTGAGTAATTGCACTTTCTAATCATCAGTGGTGTAACTGATTAGGTACTTTTACTTTACTGGAGTATTTCCAATTGTCTATACTTTTACTTCTACTCCACTACATCTCAGAGGCAAATATTGTACTTTTGCTTTGCAGATATAAATGATTACATTATAACCCACATTAACCACTTTAGCCCTATTTTATACATAGGCTACTTGAAAATAACCGATCTACAAGCTCACAACGTGTCGCGATGCGACGTGTTGTGAGCTTGTAGATCTGCTATTTTCAAACATTTTAGTACTTAGTACATTTTGATACCAATACTTGTGTACTTTTACTTAAGCACATTTTGTATTCCTTTTACTTGTAACAGAGTACTTCTACATTGCAGTATTGATACTTTTACTTAAGTAAAACATTTGAGTACCTTTTCCACCACTGACTGGTGTGACAGAGCCATGTGCTGCAGGCAGCAGGTAGACTACAGTACGTAGGCACCTTGATCTCATAGGTTAGGCTACCCCCGTCTCTGGAATCATGGGATTGTAACTGGAGCCTTAAGAAGATCAGTGGAGTCGCATTACTCCACCCGCAACCACACGGTGTACAGACACCCACAAAGGGTTAACGACGACGTGCACAGTGACAGATGTATGCTACAGCATTGGTTCTCAAAAGTCTGGTCCGGGGACTCCCAGGGGTCCTTGGGAGGGGCTCCAGGGGGTCCCCAGCAAAATGTGTTTTATATTTTATATCACAATCATCTTAACCACCTTATCCTTTTATATGTTGGCTATTCAAAAATAGCAGATCTACAAACTCACAGCGAGCTTTTTTTTAACATAACTCTTCTCTTCTGGGGGTCCCTGGCACAAAAGCTTTTCAGATGGGGGTCCGCGGCCAAATACATATCATTTTGGGGGTCCTACAGTAGTCCATCCTGCCCACAGTTGTGTGCAGAATGCACATCCTCTAATTAAGTAACTCAGAGTATACAATTGTAACCAAATGGACCGCTAACGGGGCCATTTACATAATCTGATTCTTAGATCACAGATGTCTAGAATGTGATTTAGATCAGTGGTTCTCAAACTTTTTCATGTCAAGGACCCCCAAAATGATATGTATTTGGCGGACCCCCTTCTCAAAATATTTTGTTCCAAGGACCCCCAGAAGCAAAGATTTGAGTTACAAATGTTCGCTTAAAAATTTATATATATTGAAAGGTTTGCACACTTTTTTGAATAGCCAAATTATAAAAGGTTAAAGTGGTTAAAATTATTGTGTTGCTTTGCTATATTAACACATTTTGCTGGGGACCCCCTGGAACGCCCCCACGGACCCCTGGGGGTCCCCAGACCCCACTTTGAGAACCAATGATTTAGATGCTACCGGTTGCTACCTGATAATCTTGGTTTCTGAGACCCTACACGGTGCTCTCTGCACTCTATTCATGTGATTATTTACCTTGTTTATTGACTAGAGATCAATAAACACTTGTAGGCAAGTCACTCTGGATAAGAGCATCTGCTAAATGCTCAATCGTAAATTGAAATGTATCGCCTGCACTCTCAGTGTTAATTCAACACTAGCATGTTATTGTCTGGTGTCCTGTGTGATGTAAGAAGGAGTGTGACTGCAGATATGGTGGCCGTGTTGTGTTCCGTTCTCTTTCAGTCTTAAGACCTGTGTGCAGTCCTGCTGTTTCCCTGGTCACATGCTGCTGCTGCAGGTCAATAGGTCAAAAGGCTTAGCGTCATTCTAATACGCTTGACTCCTGGAAACCAAACTCTCAATCCCGGACGTGTTGAAAGGCAAAAAAAACAACAAGAACTTTACAAGACAATAATGTGTGTATGGGATGAATGTCTTGTTTTGCTTTCTTTTTGCCTGATATGTTATCATGTCAGTGTGTGTGCTTTTGTCAGTGTGCGTTTGTAGCAGTAATAGTTTTATCTTGTGCAGTTCTGTGGGCGAAAACTAGGAAGTTAATGTCTTGTCCTTATCTTTCCTGCTCTGAGGAGGGCCTGTGTGTTTTGCAGGGCTTGGCTCGGTAGGGTCCTGATTCCTGAATAAAGAGTTTGACCGGGAGGATCTTGCATTGAATCAATCTGGGAACCCATTCATTGGACTCCTCGTGCAAAGTTTGATTCTCTGTGTGAAAGCAGTTGATTTAATGATGTCTCTGATCAAATGCCTAAATGTTGTGACTCCCCATGGGTAGAACATAGCCTACTTATTATTTATGCTTAGGTACATTTAACTGAACCTTAGAAATTCATCAACACGAGTTGCATTCTTCCATTGCATTTCTGTGTTGAAATAGTTAATGACCGTGGCAACTTGTATGCAGAAACCCCATGTGAGCTAATGTTGTTAGAATCTGAAGAAGTGGTCTGAAATTGAGTTAGAATAGAGAGTTAGAGTTTGAGATGTTGGTTTTTCTTTCACCTCATCTGACTCTTGTGTGTTTGCAGCTCTGAGTATTTAGAGAGGTGGTGTTTCTGAAGTTTTTGTCTGTCATGATCTTGTCAGAGGGAAATAGAAGTCTTGTTGGTTCACTTAATAACAAGCATTTGCTGTTTGAGCCAATGCATGATTTGGTTGAATATTCGTTAATAGTAGAATAATCGACTTTGATTTTGGTCAGTCATGCCCATCCCTATACCCCAATTAGTCATTCACAACTGATTGTTATTTCTGTGCAGAGATGGCTTTGTACTAACACACAGGGAGAGTTGAGGGCCGTCCACTCCATGCACTATAACTTCATCTTTCACCACTGTCGTCCTTACAGTTGTTCTGTGGACTCCGCTATTCCCTTGAGCTGCAACATTCTTTTAAATTACATATTTCTTTATAGTTCTAGCACTGGGTGTGGACGGACCATCACTCTTAATTTATACTTCATTGCTCAACGCAATGGGTCTGAGCCATGGCTCTCCTGGACGTTTTGTCTTTTATTCTTTCTTTTTTTTTTTTTGCATTTCTGCAATATTTTCGGTAGAACCGTGAACAGAGAGGCAGGAAAGGTGGGAGTGACATGCAGTAACGTGTCTTGGGTCGGAGTCAAACCGGGTCCGCTGCAAGAAGGACTATAGCCTGATTTACTGTATGCGGTGCTGCCTGTGCCCTCGCCAGGTGAGCCACCTGCACGCCAATATCGTTTAACCCATTAAGACCTGAGGCCGATTCTACAAAATGCCTTAAGTTCTAAATCAGTGGTTCTCACGCTTTCAAGATTTTTTTTTTAAATGTTCAAAAATAGCAGATGTGCAAGCTCGCAGCGCGACATGAAGTGACGCCCTGTGAGCTTGTATATCCGCTATTTTTGAATAGCCGACGCTAAAATCTGAAATGACACACAGGTGCTTTCTCGGTTTTAATGGGTTAAAGGCAGTGCTGCTGTTACAGTCAGCACAAGTAAAAATAGAGAGGGGGGGGGAAAAATCACTGACCTCACCATCTTCAGCTTTTATTAAAGACAGCGGGCAGACTATTCACCTTGTCTTTTTGTCTGTTGTTGTTGGCTTGAATCGGTTCTCGTTGCAAGCAGCACTATATCGTACTAAAGAGTTGGTATGAATTAGGCTTTATTCACTTATGTTTCTGTTTGTATCTGCTGTATCTGCTTTTTTTATTTCCCTTCAACACCATCTATCTGGAGTATGAAAACGATTAATTGTCATACAAATAATTACAGTAAAAGTAAAGTAAACAAAAATTGCACTTGGCAGATATGACAAATAACTTAAACATACAATGACTGACATATTTAATAACTATACTTTCAAAATAAAATAAAAGTAGCAGAAATAGCCGATCTAAAAGCTCACAACGTGTCTGCGCTGTGAGCTTGTAGATCTGCTATTTTTTTTTAAATGCGATTATCTCAAACCGTTAGGGTAGGTGATTATGTAATGATTGTGACAGTCTTAACTGGCAACGTTGAGTAGGAGAATGAGCCTTATGAATCATGTGACATTGCAGGGCGTTGTGTGTCTGTCCCTATTCTGTATTCTCCTCAACCGTGATGATCAAAGCTTAAACGGATGGCTCTAATGAAGAAGCTGTACCCCGGCAACTGCAGCTCTTATTTACGAGGGATGGAAAGTTGATTGTCATCTCAAGGTTCAAGGTTGTACTTTATTGTTACTTCTTGTGTACAGGTACATAAGAGTAAAACTCATTTTGGTTTGGCTTCCTTCAGACTAGGGATGGCCAAATGGAGACATTTTATTAACCGGTTACCGTTAGGCCTTAACGGTTAATTAATCGATAACCGTTAAGAAAAAAAAAATTGTGTACATTTCTTTTTTTTTTTTTATGGCCAAAATACATTTTATTTCAAAGGGCCAAGTCTACACAGTTTGTTTTGTGTCTCCAGCAGAGTTTCTAGTGTCTCTATCTCTCTCTGGAAGAGGTTGCACATGATCTCTGCAGCCGCACTGAGGCACTCCAACACTAACAATACCAATACAAAACGAGGAAGAAGAAGAATAAAGTGGAAGTTACGTGTGGTTGCAGGTGTAGACTTGGCCAAAAAACAATTAGAAACATTTTTTATCCCCCCCCCAAAAAAAAAAAAATAAAAAAATTAAACGGTTAACCATTAACCGTTAACGTTAACCGGTGGCCAATTTCTTAATGGTTAACGGTTAACGGTTGGCCAACCCTACTTCAGACAATGCAGCAGCATAGGTAACAATAGAATAATGATAGAAAACGTAAAAAGAGCAAAAAGAGAATAAAAAGAGCATCATCAAATTGAATGTACATGTGCATAAAAATAAAGAAAAAAATTGGTATGTTGTATACACCACCAGCATTTCTTTCTTCAGTAGCTGCCACCTAACTTTGTGTAAACAACTTCACAGTGTATTCTATATACAGCAGATTAGGTACAGCAGTAGGTGCAGTTCAGGCATAATGTGCAAGAAAAGGATGGATGGTTGGGCGGGGCGGGGGGGCAGCTTAGCATTTCCCTTTGCCCTGGTTCGTTCTGGTTCTTGTCAGATCGTTCATGTACCTGATTGTACGTGGACGTTTTTTTTGCAGTCTATTGCTAGCAGCTTTGAGACTGCGTAGGCGTTTTCCATGCGGCAACATCTCAAACAGTCTGTGGTTGGGATGGTTTGGATCTCTGATGATTCCTCGTGCTTTGCTGACACAGCGTTCGTCGTACAGGGCTTGGATGGGGGCGGGGGTGGGTCACATCCGCTGATGCGTTCGGCTGTCCTGACTGAGATCAGCCGTGATCAGCCGAGATCTGAGATCAAGGAGGAGAAGGGTTGAGAGTTGAGGGATTAGAGATTAAAGGTTTGTCAGATTATTTGACCCAGGTGAAATGAGGCTGTGGTGTCATTAAAGGACGTTGTCTAAATTGTCTAGTGAGAAGAGACGGGTAAATGTTGAACCTTAGCAAAACCCAGAATATCCCAAAGGTGTAATAGGGGGCATTTAGATCTCTAATATAGCATCTAATGAACTCTTTATAGATTTGGGCAGAAAGTAACGGGGATATTTACTCAAATGTCATAGAAACTGGAATGTAACAAAATGAATGCAGTTCATCTGCTTTGGGAAAGTTTCCAGCCCTGAAACAAACAGTTGCAAGGCTGTAAAAGTTGTGTCTATTGTTATCCTTTCCCGACCCTGTTGACTCAGGACGGTTATTCAGAACGACTGAGGGCCAAGCCGAGGTCCTGAGGGCCAAGCCGAGGGCAGCACAGTCGGAGGCTTTCATCTTATTGGATGATACCTACTTAAACTCTCTACTTAGTGTTATACCGTTATTTTCTGGGGAGCATTTTTAAACTTTTATTTTGTCATTGTCGGGCAGAAACCTTGTTTCTCCATATTTCATCTCTTTTTTTTGGTAAATGCCTGAGTTTGTCATACTACAGTCTCACACAAAAGTAGCAAGTGAGGTGGGGTGCATATCAATTTGGGGGTCCTTGACTTGGAAAAAGTTTGAGAACCGCTGCTACATTATACTGTACCTTCATCTCTCCCGTCCCATGTTGTTGTGTTCAGGCAGACCCAGCACAGCACAGCCTTCCCATCCATTATGCAGCTACTCGTCCATTGAGCTTTAATTTAAGTAATAGACTGCCGCCTGTCAGGGGGGACTGTATTGTCTCTTATGTAACATTGCAGGTAAACAGCTCTCTGAGCTTCTGTGGTGAATACATTCAGTAAAAAGGAGCATAACTAGTCTAGACTGGAGTCCAGGTAGATCAGCCCTTAAACTAGATGTAATCCTGCGTCTGATCTGATGGATAGAAGTACAGTTGATTGAGAACAAAACTTTCTGTTGTTTTACTGACTAGGGCTGGGCAATGAACCGAGAATCTAAACCGATGTCATAATGTCTAATTTTGGATTGTCTGGGGTTAAAGTAAAAACTCTTGGTTTACAAACTATGACAGATGCATTTGGGTGGTGTTCCAGACTGTTATTAAATTAATTGCATTTCTGCTAACCAGATGATTTCTGTGTTCTTATCCAGTATGGTGGGAGATAAACAGGAAGTGGAGGAATGACATGGATCATCAGGCCGGTAGGCAGACTTGAACCCGTGACCCCTGTGTTTATATTAGGTCTGTGCTGCTTACCAGGCCTGGAATGTCATAGTTTTAGGGTCAAGGCAAAATAGGTACAGATCATTTTTAAGCTTGGTTAAAAATTGGGATACAGATGGCGTAGACTTGACAAAAGTCAAATAATGGCCTACATATCAACCAGATGGAAAAAGGATAAGATAAGCACATCCCCAAAATTCTTTAACCCATTAAGACCGGGAACGCATCTGTGTGTCATTTTAAGATTTCTTTGGCTATTCAAAAACATAGCAGATCTACAAGCTCGTAGCACGGCACAGAGTGCTACGAAATCAAAAAATGACACTGACGCGTTCCCGGTCTTAATGGGTTAAAATGGACCAAAAATACTCAAGTGAAAGGAAGGGAATGTCTGCACACGAAAGACTGCTCTCTCCCATATTTTATTTAACCAACAAAAACAATGTTTCACCCATGCAATGTATCACCAGGCCTGATGAAACCCTTGCAAAGGGAAACATTGCTTTTGTTGGTTAAATAAAACATGGATGAGCAGTCTACTCTATCGTGTGAGGACCTTCCTTTCTTTTCAGTATATACTGTATATACCAGACCAATATATTGGACAGGCTCAAGCTTACACAGTAAAATCCTCACTGTTAATTTAACCCACGCCAAGATCAGTTAGTCTTTGCAATAGGTCACAAGTTGTTGATGTTTAATTTGGTGCGAGTTTATGAAATTATTTCAGTGGTTCTCAAAATGTTTCGTGTCAAGGACCCTCAAATTAACATTTATTTGGCCACAGGCCCCCATCTGAATATTTTTTGGGTAAATGGTAAATGGTGCATTTATATAGCGCTTTTATCCAAAGCGCTTTACATAGATTGTGCATTACATTCACCCATTCACACACACATTCATACACCGATGGCGGAGGAAACCATGCAAGGCACCAACATGCTCATCGGGAGCAATTAGGGGTTCAGTGTCTTGCTCAAGGACACTTCGACACTAACTCTGGGGGAGCCCGGGATCGAACTGGAAACCTCACGGCTTCCATCCGGCCGCTCTACCGGCCACTCTACCCCTGATCCACTGCCGCCCCAAATGCAGATTCTGGCAAATTTTGTGCCAGATTTGTGTTGTTAAAATGTTAAAAAAAACATTCCAAAATGTTCAAGATAAAAAGCAGATCTACAAGTTCTCATCGCGACACGTTGTGAACTTGTAGATCCGCTATTTTCAAATAGCCAATGTACAGTATATAGGTTTAAAGTGGTTAAAATCATTTTTATGCTCTATTAACAAATTTTGTTCCTGGACCCCCTGGAACCCCCTCAAGGACCTCACTTTGAGAACCACTCACTGCTACATTTAACACAAACTGGTCATTTATTTTGTGGCAAATTAAAACGTGCACCATTTGCTATAATGTTCTTATCAGCAAATGGCATATCTCTTGTATCCCTTTTATCTTCAGTTAGAGTCTGTCCTCTCTGGGAGTGCATGAATGCACTCAGCTAAAGTTTCATGGCAATCTGCCCATTAAACTTTGAGATATATCCTGTGTGCAAGTGGAAATGTTAGTCTGGAAGTCTTAAGGGAAGTGCAAAGAGGAAAGGAAATTGGGTCACCAAAATCACTAGGGTTCACACTCTGGGGACTGTATACAGCACACAGCAGATTCCATGGCAATGCAGACCCTAGGTTTTTTTTTAGATCAAATTGACCAATGAAGTAGGGCTGTGCGGTGAGGACAAAATCAAATATAATTTATTTTTTGTTCCTACCAAGTATCAGCATCACGGCCCACCAAAACATACTTTAGTCGACTAAATCAATTGTAGATTTAGCCAACTAAAACCTTTTCAGGTGACTAAACCTAAATGGATTTTTACTCAAGACTATGACTAAAACCAGCGTTGATTTTGACAGTAAATTTTGATTTAGTCTTAGTCTTTTGAATAAAATTCCACTTTAGTTTTAGTCTAGTTTTAGTCGACTAAATATCATAAGATTATAGTCGACTAAATCTACAGTTGATTTAGTCGACTAAAATGTATTTTGGCGCGGTGCCTTGATGGCGTCATAATGGCTGATTTTACACTTGGTTGCATGCTGAAAATAGCAGATCTACAAGCTCACAACGCGTCGCGCTGCGTCGCGTTGTGAGCTTGTAGATCTGCTATTTTCAGAGCGCAACACCCGAGCGCAACCAAACTTAAAATGACTTGTCTTTTAGTTCTACTGGATCTCTTCTCCACTAGTCCCTAGTTTTTATTTGTTGACGAAATTGTCAATATCTTTAGTTTTAGTCATCGTAGCTTAGTTTTCGTTTCGTTTTTATTTATTTTTCGTCAGTGAAAAAAGGTAGTTGAGAGTTGTAGTCGACGAAATCAACACTGACCAAAACTAAATCAAACTTTGCTGTCAAAATGAACACTGCACAGCACACTGCTCAGCACTTTGCAAAGAGCTCCTCAGTAGAATGACTTCACTCACTTCACCGATGGCTGAAGTGTTTTCCAGGGCCAAACGATGACATTTTGGAGGTTTGGAATGTGAAAAAAGAGAGTGTATAAGATCCACTTCGAAACCATCTCTCCTCTTGCCCTGGTTTCAATTGTGATACATTCTTCTTGCCGGGAACTCATCTGCGTAAGACTGCGGGAATGAACATCAATTTCACTGCTAAGCCGGGAAATATTCAGGCAGTTAATCTTTCTTTCTGAATCTGAAACTTAAAGAGAAAACAGCCCAGAGATGTTGTGACGGCTAAGACCAGTGGTGCAAAGTAACACCACAAAGTACAGTACATTACTCAAGAACTGTACTTGAGTGTAATTTTGATGTTCTTTTTATACTTCTACTCCACTACATCTCAGAGGCTTATCTTGTACCTTTTACTCCACTCCGGTTATCTGACAGCTTTTGTTACAGTTACTTTGCAGATTTCCATCATTCATTAAAAAATACATATTGTATTGACCACTCGAGCACTATTTTATACTTTTTGAAAATAGCTGTTCTACAAGCTCACACGCGTCACATTGCGACGCAGCTATATATGTTATTTTTTTAAATATTTCGAAATGTTGGGGTACTTTGATTTTAGATACAGGCCTTTTACTTGTAACAGAGTATGTATTATATTGTGATATTGCTACTTTTCCTTTTTTTAAAGTTTGAGTACTTCTTCCAGCACTGGTTAAGACCCACCCCTCTCTCTGGAATCACACGAGACAAAGTACCCCCCTCTTTGGCCTCAAATCCCACCAGAGCCTCTTCTTTCCTGTGCCTCCGCTGTGCTGTCTGTTCTAATAAAGACAAAGAAAAGCAATACCAAGGTGAACGGTCTGCCCGTTGTCTTTAATAACAGTTGGAGACGGTATAGAGGTCAGTCCCTATTTTTACTTCTGCTGACTGCACCAGTACACCGCTCCCTTTTAAACGATATCACATCCATAAAAGAGCAGAGGCTCACTCAGCCCCCATCTCTCCTTGCACCTATGTAATGTACTGTACCGTTCCGTACACTCTCTAATGAGTCATTAACAGGCTTAAGCTTGTCTGTTCTGTACAGAAAACCTCCCACTGATGACTGCATGGGTGGAGTTTAGAGCTATCAGTGATTCAGGCAGACATGTGCTGCTGGACCCTGGAAGAGAGAGGCTTCCTCCAGCCCAGATAAGGCAGAGCTAAACTCTACTCTATGGGACTACAATGTTCACACCTGAGAACTTTTTTTTTGTGGTTTTGGTGGCATCCTCTCTTTGTTTTCCCTTCGTAACCTCAAGGAACACACACCCTTTTTCTTTTTGACTGTGGTTTCTTTTGCAGAACAAAGGTAGGGCATGTGTTTGTTTACAGCTGTGGTTGTCAAACTTTTTCATGTCTAGGTCCCCCCCATCTGAGAATGTTTAGTGCCAGGGACCCATACAAGATTTGTGTTGTTAAGATTTTTCAAAATGTGGCACATTTTTACACAATTCTTTGGGCAGATCTACATGCTTGCAACATTGCATTGCAACACGTTGTAGATCTGCTATATTCACATCGCTGATTTATATAGGGTTAAAGTGGTTAAACTGTGATGCTATATTAACACATTTTGCTGGGGACCCTCAAATCCACTCAAAGACCCCTGGGGGTCCCCGGACCTCATTTTGAGAAGCCCTGGTTTACAGAACTGTGAGTCAATGCTTTGCAATTTCTTTAAACTTGAACCCCAGTATCCGGAAGGGGAACATTAGTTAAAAAAAAAGAAATCGATCTACAAGCTCACAACGCATCGCAACATGTTGTGAGTATGTAGATTGGCTATTTTTGGCGAATGGATTTGGTAAACTCAGGCCCAGTTTACGAAGTCTAGACTGAACAGGTCAACAATAGATGGTGATGACTGAGGCACGCTTGAGTAAATATTTGTCTTGACACTTTTGGGTATTATTATTATTTAGCGTCGGCAGAAAAATCACTTCAAGTTAAAAAAACTAGACCGCTTCACTTCCTTGAAAGAAAGTGGTCCATTTCAGTAATTTCCCAGGAGAGCAGCGCTTCCCTGTGATGATTAATCCGTTGGTGTTAGAAGAAAGCTGGCTGACAGCTGAACAAACCAGGTGTCCGGGCTTGTTGGGAGAACAGGCCGCGACAGTGGCAAGAAAAGCTCCTGTGGGAAAGTTGTATCGTCAGGCTGCGTTTTAGCCATTCAACAGATGGCTTTAATAACCTGCCCCTTAATGCACTGGGATGTGGATGGGATTATCAAGTGTCTCTCAGGAGAAATGCTAAACATTTTGGGAACCACTTCTGTAGTGGATTAATATTGTGCTATTTAAAGATAGTGTAAGTGGTATTTCTTGGTTGAACGAAACAAAAGTTTTTTTTTTGTAAAGTTCAAGCTCATATTCTGACAGTAATCATTGCTATAGAGTGTTTGTTTAGTAACAGGGTCTCCCCGTCTCTCCAGCTCTTTTAATAAACACAAAATAAAATACATTTTCACGTCGCGGGTTCGAATCCCGATCCCGACGACCTTTGCTGCATGTCACTCCCCATCTCTCTCCCCATTTCCTGTCAGTCTACTGTATCTATCAATAAAGGCAGAAAAAGCACAAAACAAATCTTTAAAGAGAGAGTACCAACTTAAATTTTATAGTGTTCCAGCTCCAGTTTTGTCTGCTCATTTGTTTGTGTCATCACCTCCAATTTCACTTGTTTTATCCTGTATCCCGTGTGAGTTCTCTCCTTATTGGATGAAATTGATATCCTTATCCGAAAACGCATTTTCTGTTTACTAAAGATTTGGAGAGACAGAGACCCACTGTTATGAACAAACACACTAGCAATGGTTTCTATCAGAATATATTTTGATTGTCAATAACGGGCTTGATTTTTTTCTTCCTCTTTTGAAATATTTTCTTTTCATTTTTCCTTCAAACCTTTATTTATTCTGGAACGACATGGAGGTTGCCCTCATTTGCAGCGTCGTCGAGATACACAAGTAAGACGCACGAACGCGGGAAGCGAACGCAAAAAAAGTAAAATAAATATGAAAAAAAAATATTTAAAAAAAAGTAACCAATAATTATTTTTTTTTAAAATACAATAAAAATCTGCGTTAAAAGGAGCATCTTAGAAAAATACAAATTGACAAAAAAAAACTTTGAATGTTTTTGAACAATTCAACAAAGTGTTTGAAGTGCCTGTTTCACCCACTTCCGGGGGGCGGAGCCAAAATCCGAGCCCGAAGTATTTGTTCGTAGACCCCCACTTAGGGGGGGTAGAAAAAGTTTCGGAGCGATTCGGGCACTTTTCATTTAACATGGGGTTTCAATGGGGAGTTTTTAGGAGCCTTCTCCGGGGCGTGGCTTCCGGGGGAAGGGGCGGGCTTAAACGCAACCTTGACAGGTGTGTTCAGTTTTCAAAGACCTTTCATTTGATGTATGGTACGTCTAAATTGGACATTTACTTATCTCAGAGGAGCTGCACACAGGCAGTGCACACAGAGACACAGAGACACAGAGAGAGACACAACCCGAGCACGGTTTCATAGTAAGCTCCACTTGCGCGGAGGCGCGCCTTCGGCGCGCCTCCTTGCGCTGCGTTCGCAATCACAGTACAATTTCATATTCACATCAATATTCACATCAATGATAAAACAAAACAGAAACTTTCCCCTCTCTTTCACATCAGGTCATTGTAATCTCTCAGACTCCCTCCCCAGTCAGAGTTTGAATGAATGTAGAATTATGTGCAGGATGTAATTTGCATACAGATGTGAGGGGACTTAATTGAATTGACTAATTTAAAAAAATATATATATTGTATTTAAAAAGAAAAATCCTAGTTACTCTTCTGTTACTCTTAGGCCAGTTTGCCAGTGATCAACCTCCTCCCCTGTGCCAAGGTTGCTTACCCCTGCTTTATACTTTGTCCTATTTTGGGGAAATTGCAAGTAAGAATAGCCAAAGGTCACTATTTTCCAAGTCTGAAGACGGAAACAGCGTTTCACTGTGATAGTACACGTTAGTGTTGATTTTGACAGCAAATTTTGATTTAGTAGTCATAGTCTTTTGAATCAAATTCCATTTAGTTTTTGTCATATTTTAGTCATCTGAGATGTTTTACTGTTAGTCTAGTTTTAGTCGACTAAATACCATAAGATTATAGTCGACTAAATCTACAGTTGATTTAGTCGACTAAAATGTATTTTGGCGGTGCCTTGATGGCGCCGTAATGGCTGATTTTACACTTGGTTGCATGCTGAAAATAGCCGATCTGCTATTTTCAAGCATAAAATTACTTCTACTGGATCTCTTCTCCACTAGTCCCTCCCTAACATTTGAGTCTAGTTTTTATTTGTTGACGAAATTGTCATTAGTCTTAGTTTCAGTCATCGTAGCATAGTTTTTATTTCGTTTTTATTTCGTCAGTGAAAAAAGGTAGTCCACCAACATTTTTCATCATAGTTTTTAGTCGACGAAATCAACACTAGTACACGTCAATGTGAAACGGTTTCATGTCGAGTCATGCCATCATGTGAAAGCAGGGCACGTGCCATCATAAAAAAATCTGCTTTGCACAGGCATGTCCGTGCAGAGATTGCGTAGGCCTACTTATTGGCATTATTTTATTCCACAGGGTCCCCAGCAGTGTGGTCTGTGTATGTCATTGTCATGTAGTCTGGACTATGAATTGGCTTTAACGCTCCTGTGTATTTGTACCGGTGAGCTAATAGAGCCTGCCTGCTTGCTCAGGGGAGAAACTGAATTTTGACCTTCAGGCAGTGCCAATTGCCAGCAGTGGTCCTACCAGAGCACCGGATGTAAATGTCTAAATATAGATAATAGAAGAGCAGGGAGACCAAATACAACCTCCGCAGTTGTGTTAGTTATATTGTACCCAACTCTCGAACGATGCAAGTTGGAAGTGCATGTCCCACCGGGTTATGCAATACCAGTTGTACCCGTCGGTCTGTGTCCCTTTAAGCCCACATTATGGAGATTTCTGTATCTGTCTGTCTGTGTCCCTTTTATGCCCATATATGGGGTTCCGTGTCAGGCGTGCCCAAATATGGAGTCTAGGCCAGTCTATGACATCATAGATATTCATCTTCCCACTTGGCGCATCACATCCTCGTTGATACCCATGCCCATATATGGGCATGCCTTTCATACATGCCCAAGTATGAAGTGTGCAAAAATGGAAATACTCAAGTAAAAGTACCTCAAAATTTGTACTTGAGTAAAGGTACTTACTGTAGTTACTTTCCACCTCTGTAAATCCCCTTATGCAAATGTGCCACGTGAACCCTTTGAGTGTGTGATCTTGATAACCATATTACATGTTGTCGGGCAGAAACCTTGTATCTCCATATTAACATTTTTATGTTTTTTTTTATTAATGCCCTACTTCATTATACAAGAGTGTCGCACAAAAGTAGTGAAAATAGCAGATCTACAAGGTCACAACGCATTGCGTCCTTGTACATCGACTATTTTAAAATGTTTCTAAAATAATAAAAAAATGAATGGTTTTGGACATACAAGGTTTCCACCCGACAGCCTCTGCTTCTGTCACGGACACACAGTAGATCAGACTTTTATCAGTGTAGTGTTTATGGTTCTTCCTGTTTCCATCATCAGGTTATCACTGACCAATTAGAATTAGGCCTCTTTTATTAACTCCTGCTGTCATATGGTATTTTAATTGGTTCACGTAGGTCTGGCTTAGTTAGAAAGGTCTTGTTTAATGGTGCATTTTATAATGATAAATGGTGCATTTATATAGCGCATATTATCCAAAGCACTTTACAATGTGCATTATATTCACCCACTGACACACACATTCACACACTGACACACATTCACACACTGACACACACACTGACGCACACATTCACACACCGATACACACATTCACCCACTGACGCACACATTCACCCACTGACGCACACATTCACCCACTGACGCACACATTCACACACTGACGCACACATTCACACACTGACACACACATTCACACACTGACGCACACATTCACAGCCCCAGCCCCAGGGGCTTGTTTCCATTGTGGTCCATTACACTCAATTCATCAGCAATGCATAATATACATACAACTCAATACAGATCCACTCACATTCTCCCAATCTCACACTCCTGAATCAGGCTGCTGAAGCTGCAGAGAACTGGGTGAAAGTGAGTGGTGGTGTGGTGGTGATTCCCTGTATAGGCGGTGGCCTGGATTTGGTCCACACGGACAATGGCTTCAGGTCTATATTTAACACCATGTAAAACAATCATCTGAAAACAAAAGTTACCTGGCAGCTCTTCCATGGGTTCAGGGGAAACAATGACATGCTTCCTTCCCTGTACTGCTACTACTGGCAACAGACACACTGCTGCTATTAGTGTAAAACAGTGGTTCTCCAACGTTTCAGGCCCCTGAAAATAATCATTGAACTTCTTACATATGACACAAGCTGAGACGCCCCCACCACACACACATACACACATACACACACACACACACACACACACACACACACACACACACACACACACACACACACACACACACACACACACACACACACACACACACACACACACACACACACACTCTTGTGTTTTTCAAACATAGTTCTCGTATGACGAATAGCGAAAATAGCCGATCTACAAGCTCAGTCACAACACGTTGCATCGCGACTGAGATTGTCAATGAAGTTATGATTATCTATAACATGTTTACATTGTTTACAACAGACCAAGGCCTCACTGGGATCCTGAGCGCCCCCTCAGGGGGGGCCCAGACCCCATGTTGGAAAACACTGCTGTACAGGACTATATGCTGTAGTGTTGTAGACTGTAGAGGACTATAGAGTTAATTTACTATAGACTTTTTTTATCTACATTTTGGCTCGAGAAGAGTTTCAAGTCTTATCAAGTCATAAGGCTCAAGTCCAACATTAATTTTATTGTTGTGAAACTTTTGAAAGAATTTCTCCCACTGTGATATGACAACAAAGCTGATTCTGATGGCGAATGTTGAAAACCAGGACGTCTGGTTGGACACAAAGCTTGAAATGGGGACAGTCCCTGACAAAGCGGGACGTCTGGTCAGCCTAGCTTTAAAAACGAAGCAGAATCATACTAGCTCTGCATCACGGGCGCTGCGGACAGTTTTCCCATGGCTACTCCGATCGTCTGCGGAGTCTCTCTCTGCAGTCTCTGTGCTGCAGAGACCCATATGTGACCTTACATTCAGTTATGTAGGTTATCAGCAGTACGTTAGGCAACCAGAAATAACATGAGCAGCCTCTCCAAGCAGTGTGCCATTGGCCTACTTCTGTTTGGGTTGGGGTTCGGGGGAAGGAGGGGCTGGTTCTAGGTAGGAGCCACTGTATCGGCAGATTAAAAGCGATGCATATAGGCTCCATTGTTGCAGATTCACACCCTCCATACACTGATGGAATGATTTGATTCATTCTAAATTTGAATGAAGTAAAGTACAATACATTACACCAGGGGTCTTCAACGTTTTCAGGCCAAGGACCCCCTAGCTGAGAGAGAGATGAAGCAGGGACCCCCTGTATAATTTTTTTTTTCAGATTAAACTTTTTTAGTTTACTTGGTCTGCTCTTTTTTCCCTCTACACCAAACACCTCTTTGCCAAAAATTGTTGGCTAAAGTTCTCCTCAGAAAAGGGATGCTAGGGTTCAAGTGGTTAAGGTAAAAAACTAATCATATCACACAAAGATTTGGCGGACCCCCTGTAGTAACTCTGAGGACCCCCTAGGGGTCCCAGACCCCCTGTTGAAGACCCCTGCATTACACAGATATGTAGTGGGGGAAACATTTCATCGAATTTGATCCATTACAATAAACAATCAATCATTTAATAAAATAATCGATTAATAATCGATCCCTGGGCATGTCATTATAGGCAAAAAGCTTCAAAAGATTTCAATAAATAAAAAAAATAGCCGATCTACAAGTTCACAACGGGTCACGATTGCTTGTAGATCTTCTATTTAAAAAAAAGAATCACGTCACTTTTGTGTGACAAAGTATAAAATATCGCTTGATTGGCCAATCGATTCATTTTCTTTCTGCTAATTCCCATCGGGGTCTCTACAGTGGATCATCCGTTTCCATCTGCTTCCGTTTTCTGCGTCTTCCTCAGTCACTCCAGCCACCTGCATGTCCTCTCTCACCGCATCCATAAACCTCCTCTTTGGCCTTCCTCTTCTCCTCTTGCCTGGTAGCTCCATCTTCAGCATCCTTCTCCCAATGTAGCCCTCATCCCTCCTCTGCACATGTATGTCCAAACCATCTCAACCTTGCCTCTCTTGTTCTTCCTAACCTGCTTCTTAAACTGGCCAGTTTCAAGTTGTACACAGTAGCACCCCGTATTCCCGCTATGCAAGTTTCTAATACAAATGAAAATACCTAGAAAACATGTTGATACGAATACCGTATAAAATCGTATTTCTTCCCAAAGGAATGATGACAGAGTTTGTGGTCAGTCACCTCTTATGCTTTTCCAGTTGGTTTCAGAAAGCTCAGAGTCGTTCCTATTCTTAGGCGAAAATAGCCGATCTACAAGCTCCCGACACGTTTTAGTGAGACACGTTGTCTCTCTCCCTCTGCCGCACCCTGGGGATTAGGGGTGTGTGTGTGTGTGTGTGTGTGTGTGTGTGTGTGTGTATGTGCGCGCGTGTATATCTACAGTAAATCTTCTTGCTAATCCTCTTTACTTATCCATGGTGAGATAGCAGTGGCAGAGAGAGAGAGACATGTAAACAGAGTTGGTGTTCAAACAGAAAAAGGAATATATCTGCATCATTGTTGAATTGGAGCTAATTAGGTTCCAAACAGGCGGGCGGGCAGGGGAGACGAGAGAACTGCAGTGGTGAAGCTCTCTGAACCTCTATGATGTGAGACCTCATACAGGTATGACTCAGTTCAATTCTCAATTCAATTCAAATGGGCTTTATTGGCATGAGAAAACATACATTTACATTGCCAAAGCAAGACTGGAACAAAACGATCAAAACTAAATAACGTTTGTACAATTAAAAGGGAATAAAGAAATGTGTGAACAGAGGTGTGTTACAGTACGTTGCAACTTAGAAAAACTAGCTTATAAAGCCTGAAGAATTGTGCGTTTGCTGTCAGAAATGGTTATATATATAGGCAAGGTGACTCTCCTAAATGCTATGTCTCAAATGTTTGTATTGTAACCAACCTTGTAAAAAAAGCGTGTTAGCAATCACCCACTTACACATTCATAGTTTTGTTATTGAACACAATCGATTAATTGATCACTAAAATAAACATGCTCTGAAGATGCATGCGGCCCACCCATCTGACCACTTAACACGGCAGCCGAACGGTTGCCACTTTTAAGTGGTCAGATGGGTGGGCTTTTCTTTCAAGTGGGCCCTGATCCAGAAAAAAGGTTGGGAACAGGTGAGTTGGAAGATTTGGTGTCCTCCTCTGTTTAGGCGACAGTTTGCAACTGTTGATGAGTACACAGACAGACAACAGGGGGCAATTTTTGCCACGCAAATTGCACTAAAATTGTGGCTTTTCTAAATTCCATTTCAATAGGCTTTGTCAGAGGAATTGTAGTTGGCTATGGAACAGCTTGGGTTCAAGTTTATTTACTTTCATCTATTCAGAGACAAATGCAACAGGAAATAAACTTGGAGCCATTTAGAATGTTTATGTTGTCAAGTGTGAAAAGGTCTATTCAATAGACCTTTCCACAGCGGACGACACAACTTGACACCCTGACAGGTCCAGTAGACTCTATTGGATCTGTCATAGAGGACTCGTTCCATTGCATTTATCACCTTACTGTTACCTTACTGTTAGGCCTGTCACAATTATTAATCACTCAATTGCAGTTATTTGATTATTGGTACCGGTCATTGCCATTCATTTCTTCGTATATATAAGTATATAATGTGTGTGTGTGTGTGTGTGTGTGTGTGTGTGTGTGTGTGTGTGTGTGTGTGTGTGTGTGTGTGTGTGTGTGTGTGTGTGTGTGTGTGTGTGTGTGTGTGTCCGATGAAGTAAAGTTGTGGGATGTGTTGTGCTTAAGGCTCCCACTGTGCTTTAGACCTGCTGTAATGTAGGCTAGCCTCTGTTAATCCTATTAGCACGGTATGACTGTACTTCTGAGACAGAGGTGTCTGTAACTAACCACATGAACCCTAGCATCCCTATTCTGGCCATGTCTCAATAGACATAGTCATAATAGGCCAACATTTCGGACACGTTGTGAGCTTTAGGCAGCCTAGTGGCCTTGTGGTTAGTGTCCGCCCTGAGATTCAGGGTTCAATCCCCCACCCGGGTCATACCAAAGACTATAAAAATGGGACCCAATGCCTCCCTGCTTGGCACTCAGCATCAAGGGTTGGGTTGGGGGTAAGTTCCCACGACACCGTCTGGTTGGTGAGCTTGTAGATCGGCTATGTTCCATGAAGAGATTTGGTGTATAGAGGGGGGAAAAGGAGGGAACCAAGTATAGACCCCTGTGGGATCCCAGTCAAAGACGTATAGGGTTCAAGCAGCCACCGCTAATAAAATGAATTATGGGTGTGTTAGATGTAGGTGTGCCCAGAGAGCCATTGGTGTGCTAAATCTAACCACTCTTTATTAACCCATTTAGACCTCGCATCTGTGTCACTTTTTTTATTTGATATTATTTTACACTTTGGCCATTCAAAAATAGTTGATCTACAAGCACTGAGTGCTTTCTCAAAATCTTTGAATATGTATTGTTTTAAAGCGAACACTTTTAACTAAAATCTTTGCTTCTGATGGGGGTCCGCGGCCAAATACATATACATTTTGGGGTCCTTGACATGAAAAGGTTTGAGAACCACTGATATAGCAACATAGGTTTTTTCAAAAAACTGTTGGGATTTAGAAGACATTTTGTAGAATCTGAACCTCAGGTCTTAATGGGTTAATCGTATTAGCTGCAACTATGTTGCTTACATCATCTTGTACTATATAAGGTCAGTCATATGCAGCCTGCAGTGTTTTTTATTCTGCTGTAGTTTTTTACCTGAACTGAGAAACGAACCAAATCAGACTAGGATTTCATCCCCCTTTTAAGTAGAACATTGGTTCTCAAAACCTTTCATTTCGATGATGACCCCCATAACTGTGAGAGTTACAGACCTGGAAGGGTCCTTTTTGGAACTCAACTCAAAGGAAGCCTGAGTGTCCCTGGACCACACTTTGAAAACCACTGGTGCAGAAGATGAAGAAAGGGCTACCACCCCCCCCCCTCCCGGCCCTGCATGCGCTGACCAAAAAGCCTAGCTCTTCCCCAACTGGAGATAATAACGTGTTGCATCATTCCAAGCTCACATTAACCCTTTAAGACCGGGGAAGCATCATTCGTGTCATTTTAATATTTCTTTGGGCTATTCAAAAATAGCAGATCTACAAGCTCATAGCGCGGCACCGAGTGCCGCGCTATGAGCTTGTATATCTGCTATTTTTTTGGGAAAAATCTTGGAAAATTGTCGGTCTTTGAATATTTATATTTTTAAAGCAAACATTTGTAACTCAAATCTTTGTTTCTGGGGATTCTACAAATGTCTTCTAAATCCTAACAGTAAAAAAAAAAAAAACGTCCGTTGCTATAATTTCTCAAAAATTACTTGTATTTGGCCGTGGACCCCCATCTCAAAATATGTTGTTTCAGGGACCCCAGAAGTTGTAACAGAGTAAAAAAAAATCGCTTTAAAAAGTATATATTCATAGATTTGCAAACATTTTCACGATTGAAAAAAAATAAATAGCAGATCTACAAGCTCATAGCACGGCACCCGGTGCCGCACTATGAGCTTGTAGATCTGCTATTTTTTAATAGAAGAAATCTTAAAATGACACAAATGATGCTTCCCCGGTCTTAAAGAGTTAAAAGAGCTCTCTTTCTTTGGCGCCTCGTGGCTCAGCCAGTTAGCGCACATCCTGTACCATAACATGCTACTTGTGAGAGCGAGAACCTGGGTTCAATTCTCACACCTGTCAGTCTTTGCATTGGAAGAATCAACTTCATCAGAATCAACTTTATTGTCACATCACAGGTTTACAGGTGTAAAACAGTGGGTGAAAGTCGTTTTTGTGCAAGCTCCATCGTTTTTGTTATTTCCATAAGAGAAAGGGAAGAAGAAGAAGAAGGGGGGGGCAAGGGGGAAGATAATCTGCTCTCTCTGTCCTCAAAGAATGTCAAGAGAACAACTTCAGACCGCAGAGGATTCTGTGTTTTTAAGAGTCTTGGGTACCTTAGGGTGACCACCTCCAGACAGGTCCATTGAGGGACAGATTAACCCGTTTCGCGGGACATCGCGGGACGCATGCACGCGCGCGCAGCGCGCGTGCATGCGGACCACTCCCGCGCGCAATTTTTTTGCGGTTCTGGGCGGATTGGGTTCGTTTTTTTCGCGGTTCTGGGCGGATTGGGTTCGTTTTTTTTCCAGTTTTTGGTTTCTTTACTTTGGTTTTAGGGTTAGGATTAGATATAAGAGGGTATTGCAAGTTAACTTAAAAATGTAATGAACTTTTTTTTTTTTTTATAAAATAAAATCTTTTTTTTTTTTTTTTTTCCATAACTTTGATTTTCGGGACATTGCCCTGCTTGTGCGGGACGCGGGACAGAGGGTCCAATTTCGGGACTGTCCCGCGAATTTCGGGACGGGTGGTCACCCTAGTACCTGTGTTTATGATTTGAATCCAGTCAAAGTGTAGAAACTACAGGAAGGGATTGAGTGTCTTGCTCAAGGACGGTTGAATGGGTGTCGTTGGCCACTGATTTGTGACATTTCAGTTATAGGATAAATAGTGTCTCTATGGCAGAGAATTCCTCTCTATGTGAGATTTTAAGTTGACTAACGTTGGCAGACACTTCCTGCTTCAGTAGCTCATTAACTACTTGTTTGGAGAATGATTTGACGCGTTGACTTTTTGACTTTTCGACTCATTTGACGAAGCATTGATTCCTGTGATATATTACCCACCACAGACGGTGTCATTTTACATCGAGCCGTTTCATGCACAGTGCATGTGTAGCTGTTAACTAAACTCCCCTTCGAGGTGATAAGAGACATTTAATTACCTTCACTTGACTTTATTGCCCCTGTCAGTCAGCTGTACCACAATGTACCGGTTAAACTTCAGCTTTGTGTTTGCGTTGCACTTTAAATGACATCATTTCCCAGTCACGTTACTTTCCTTTATCTTTGGTTAGATATGGACTTCACTGCAAGCTTTCTACCAAGTCGTTGGGAGGTGGCTTGGGGCTTTGCGGAAATACATATTTCATTGACTTTTTAAGAGCTATTGTACTGTATTGGATCTACAAGCAGGTATATTTCACCGCTGAAAATATGGATGACTATGAATTGAATACCAAGGACCTCATTGGAAACTAGACCGCAAGGACTTTTTTGAACAGACCTTTTAGACAAAGTATTTTAAACGTAACTGTGCTGTTTTACATTTTTTTCCTAATAAAATATTCAATCAATCAATCACACAAAACCTCTCTTATGGGGTATCCCTGATATAAGCTCTTTTCAGATGGGGGGGGGGGGGGGGTCGGCGCGGCAAAATACATATAAATGTGGGAGTCCTTGACATGAAAACTTTTGAAATCCACTGACTTCCACTGTGTTAAAAAATCATTGGAGACTGAAGAGTGGTCCAGTGGTTGTAATGTACTGTATTTGTCTATTTGCACACAGAGGAGTAAAGGCCGTCACCATCATGACATTTTACTGGACGCTTACTTGTCACTCAAATAATTGCGATTAACGATTTCATTGTGTGTGTTTTTTGCATTTAACATTGGAACATATAAATACAATTACATTTCTGTTTGGCTTTTAGGCTTCCACAGGGCTGACATGACAAATAACTGAAATATACAAAGAAATTACTGATATTTAGTTTTTGCGAACGCAGCGGAAGGAGGCGCGCCGAAGGCGCGCCTCCGTGCAAGTGGAGCTTACTATGAAACCGTGCTCGGGTTGTGTCTCTCTCTGTGTCTCTGTGTGCACTGTCTCTCTCTGTGTCTCTGTGTGCACTGCCTGTGTGCAGCTCCTCTGACATAAGTAAATGTCCAATTTAGACGTACCATACATCAAATGAAAGGTCTTTCAAAACTGAACACACCTGTCAAGGTTGCGTTTAAGCCCGCCCCTTCCCCCGGAAGCCACGCCCTAAAAACTCCCCATTGAAACCCCATGTTAAATGAAAAGTGCCCGAATCGCTCCGAAATTTTTCTACCCCCCCTAAGTGGGGGTCTACGAACAAATACTTCGGGCTCGGATTTTGGCTCCGCCCCCCGGAAGTGGGTGAAACAGGCACTTCAAACACTTTGTTGAATTGTTCTAAGATGCTCCTTTTAACGCAGATTTTTTTTGTATTTTATTTTCATTTTTTCATTGGTTACTTTTTTTAAAACTTTTTTTTCATAATTTTTTTTAATTTTTTTTGCGTTCGCTTCCCGCGTTCGCGCGTCTTACTTGTATACTTAAAAAAAAAACTGTAGATCTGCTATTTCCACTGTGTGTGTGTGTGCGTGTGTGTGTAGCAGTGATGATTTCGTCGACTAAAACTATGCCGAATTTTTCGTCGACTACCTTTTTTTCACTGACAAAAACTAAATAAAAACTAAGCTACGATGACTAAAACTGGACAAAATATATTGACAATTTCGTCAACAAATAAAAACTAGACTAAAATGTTAGTGAGGGACGAGTGGAGAAGAGATCTAGTAGAACTAAAAGACAAGTCATTTTATGTTTGGTGGCGCTCGGGTGTTGCGCTCTGAAAATAGCAGATCTACAAGCTCACAACACGTCGTGATGCGACGCGTTGTGAGCTTGTAGATCTGCCATTCTCAGCATGCAACCAAGTGTAAAATCAGCCATTATGACGCCATCAAGGCACCGGCTAAATACATTTTAGTCGACTAAATCAACTGTAGTGTGTGGAAGGAACATAACATACAGTATCCAGGCAGCGTAGCACTGGATGGTTGGGGGGGGGGTGGTCTTTCTGCTGCATGATGGTGGGGTGGTCTGTGTGTTGCCATGGCAATGCGTCCCAATGTATCTCTGCATAGTATCAGTGGTCATCACCTGTCTCTTTTTGTTTCCTCCTACATACATACACATACATACTTACTTACGTAATCTTAGACAGACAGACGTACAGATATCCTCTTAACCCATTAAGACCTGAGGCGATATTTTTAAAAAATATCTAAATCCTAACAGTTTTTGAAAAAAAATCTAAGACATTTTTTTTTCAAGATTTTTCAAAAATAGCAGATCTACAAGCTCATAGCGCGGCACCGAGTGCCGCGCTATGAGCTTGTATATCTGCTATTTTTGAATAGCCAAAGAAATGACACAGATGACACAGATGCGTTCCAGGTATTAATGGGTTAAATAATAGAGAATATAATTTTTGTATTTCTTAGAGAGTATATCAACGAATTGACTAAATCGATGAGTCTGATTAATGATCCTGTATTATACCTTGTACAATGGTGGCACACAGAAATAGCGAAAATAGGCGATTGATTTGAAATTGAAATTTGATTGATTGAAATTTTTATTAGGCAAAAGAATGTAAAACAACACAGTTACATTTATAATACTTAGTCTAAAAGGTCCGACCCAAAAAGTCCTTGCGGACTTGTTTCCGTTGGGGTCCTTGAATTATTTTCATAGACATATATAGTAGCAACCAAACAGTTAAAAAATCAACATAAAAATACAGAGAAAAAATACCACAGTATGTACAAAAAAAAAGCATGAAAAATAAAAAATATATACAAAAAAGGGGAGGGGGGGGTCTACAAGTTCACAATGCGACACGTTGTGAACTTGTAGATCAGCTATTTTCACAATAAACCCCCCCCCCCCAAAAAAAACCCAATCATTCATTAATCGCAAGCGAGGGGAAAGTATGACACGTCGCATCGTAACACGTTGTGAATTTGTAGATCAGCTATTTGAACCATAGAAAAAAATAAAACAGTGGTTCATCAGAATCAGAATCAGTTTTATTGTCACATCACAGGTTTACAAGGTAAAAAAGTGGGTGAAATTCATTTTAGTGCAGCTTAATAAAAAACAACACCACAGCAGCCGTAAACAGTGGACTGGCATGAACGATGACATGATACAGGGCGGCAACTGCGTTGCCTCTCAATGAAACATGAACAACAAACATAACCATAACACCATGGCGCTAAACGCTAAATTTATTGAGATCGAGCCAAAAGTTTGAAATAACCGTGATATTGATTTGAAGTCATATCACCCAGCCCTAGTACATACATACAGATGATCATATGTATACTAGGAATAAAGTTATTAAAAGTTAAGTTAAAATAAGTTTGAGCGGATATTTTGTGTCTATACGATTGTGTATCTGTGTATGTATCACACACAGACACACAATCGTATAGACACAAATATCCTCTCAACACTCGCTCCCAGCCTCCCACACACGCAGACACGCAATCGTATAGACACAAATATCCACTCAACACTCGCTCCTAGCCTCCCCACAGGCTTGCACAGTTTTTTTCTGCTTGTCAACAATGCAACAGGCAGTATGTATGTATGGTCCATCCATTCTCTTTCAGATTGTTGTAAAAAGGGTCAGAGAGAGAGAGGGAGAAAAAGCCACTGTGTACTTTGTGGGGATGGGTGGCCCCGCCTACCGTCCAACCAACCCAGTGCAAACACCGTGATTAAGGGCTGTGTGCCGTTCATTACACAGTCAAAGCCTCAGTGTTCATTTAACTATTTTAAGACCGGGAACGCATCTGTGTGTCATTTTTAGATATCGCTATTCAAAAATAGCAAATATACAAGCTATGAGCTTGTAGATCTGCAATTTTTTTGGAAAAATCATGAAAAGTTGTGCAAATATTTGAATTGTCTTTTTTTTTGGGGGCGGACATTTGTAACTCAAATCTTTGCTTCTGGGGGTTCCTGGAACTAAATATTTTACAAATGTTCGCTTAAAAAAATATGTAATCCAAGATTTTGCCACGAATTTTCCCGATTTTTCAAAAATAGCTAAATCTACAAGCTCATAGCGCAGCACTCGGTAAGAAATAAAAAAATTACACACAGATGCGTTCCCGGTCTTAATGGGTTAACTCCGAGAGTAGTACAAAATGTAACCAAATGGACTCTCGTAGTTAAATTACGGCCGAGTATTTTGCCGTGTTCAACCAGTTTGGTGTTGGGCCCGGTGTGACCCCGTGGTCTCTAGTGTTTTTATTCTGTTATTTAATTCATATTCTTGTTTGTTTTGGTTCACCTCTTGACACTATATTCTAACTATGTAGCCTACTATACCTCCTGTGTTTTCATTATCAAGGCCGTTGCTGCCATGATACCCGAATCTCCGCATGGGGATTACGTGATACTTGTTAAGCAACTTCAAGGCGTGATACTGTAATAACATTATTTGAACACTTTAGTTACTAGTTACTTAGTAGATTTTTATTATTATTAAAAAACATGCATGAACCACTTCATCCCTATATACATTTCGGCCATTTGAAAATAGCCGAACTGCAAGCTCACAATGCGTCGCATGCATTGTGAGCTTGTAGATCTGCTATTTTCAAAAGATTTTATACAATTGAAAACTTGAAATGGGACATTCTGCATAATGAGTTCTTTTACTTTTGGTAAATTTGAGATACATTTTGATACCAATACTTTTGTACTTTTACTCAAGTACATTTTGAATACGGGACTTATACTGTAACAGAGTATATCTACATTGCAGTGTTGATACTTTTACTGAAGTACAAAGTGTGAGTACTTTTTCCACCACTGACTACAGGTAGTACAGGAGTGTCCTGATCCTGCAGTGACAGTTGCCATTGTTGATAGAATAGAACCCATGTCTTGTTGTGATAAGTGGCCACTTTTTAACATCACCGTCACAGCATCATTTGTGCAAGGCTTCATGAGACACTGGAAACAAGTGGATTACAGCAGAGGTTTTCAATAAGGGGTCCGGGACCCCTAGGGGGCCCTCAGAGTAACTACAGAGGGTCTGCCAAATTTGTGTGACGGGGAACGTCGAAAATAACAGACACGCACGCTCACAGCGCCTCGCGCTGCGAGCACAGAGCCAGCGGTCAAGTTGTCTAAATATTGAGGGTTTTAAAGGTTAACTGTCTGAAAATACACATTAACAACACTCCAACATATTAATAGAAAAGGTAATGTATGTCAAACAAGTCTACGAAGCCATCTATGAAAAAGTTTAATCTGCAACAACAATCCAGGAATAGATGCTTTATTGGCGTGACCAAAAAAAAAGTGCACTCAGTTTATTATGCATTGTAAATTGTGCTATAGATAATGGTCTTATGAAAAAGAGGAAACAATATCATTATCAAATGGACGTGCTGTATGTTCACTTCACATGACCTCATGCCAGTGATAATTTCGTCGCTAAAACTATGATGAAAAGTGTTTGTCAACTACCTTTTTTCACTGTTTAAAACTAAATATAAACTAAGCCATGATGACTAAAAATATATTAATAATTTTGTTGACAAATAAAAACAAGATGAAAGTGTTGGTGTTCGAATAAATGGAGAAGAGATCTAGTAGAACTAAGACAAGTCATTTTATGCTTGGTGGTTCGTCGTGGGCACCGTGCTTCGGAAATAGCCGATCTACAAGCTCTACAATCGTACACATTTTTAAATCAACTGTATGTTTAGTCAACTAAAACTAAAACATTTCAGAAGACTTTCATGCAGTGTTGATTTCGTCGACTAAAACTATGACGAAAAATGTTCGTCGACTACCTTTTTTCACTGACGAAAACTAAATAAAAACTAAATATAAACTAAGCTATGATGACTAAAACCAAGACTAAATATATTGACAATTTCGTCATCAAATAAAAACTAGACTAAAATGTTAGTGAGGGACTAGTGGAGAAGAGATCCAGTAGAACTAAAAGACAAGTCATTTTATGTTTGGTTGCGCTCGGGTGTTGCGCTCTGAAAATAACAGATCTACAAGCTCACAACGCGTCGCAGCGCGACGCGTTGTGAGCTTGTAGATCGGCAATTTTCATCGTGCAACCAAGTGTAAAATCAGCCATTACGACGCCATCAAGGCACCGCCAAAATACATTTTAGTCGACTAAATTAACTGTATATTTAGTCGACCAAAACTAGACAAATACTAAAACATTTCAGATGACTAAAATATGACTAAAACTAAATGGAATTTTATTCAAAAGACTATGACGAAAGCTAAATCAAAAATTTGTGTCAAAATCAACACTACTTTTATGACTACAACTAAATGGAGTTTTATTCAAAAGGCTATCACTAAAACGAAATCAAAATGTGCTGTCAGAATGACTGCCTCATGCTACAGTGCAGTATGTGTGTAAGCCTGTATATGTAGATTTAGCGTTGCAGTGGTTCAGTGCTACAGTGGTTCAGTGCTACAGTGCAGTATGTGTAAGCCTGTGTATGTAGATTTAGCATTGCAGTGGTTCAGTGCTACAGTAGGCTGCCCCAACCCTCCTGATTTCGTGTATAGAGGGGCGGGTGTATAGAGCCGGCGAGAGATTGCGCCTGATCCCATTGGTTCACCGATCTGTCCGTCAACCCCCGCCCCATTAACACAACATTACGAGCGACGCCCACTGCACTCTGGTTGGTTGGGAAATGAAACACTTCCTCATACCGAGTACACCGACGCGCTGGGCTAGGCTTTTTTAGCAAAACTAAACAATAAAAGCCTGGAGATCGAGGCTAGTGCTACAGTGGTTCAGTGCTACAGTGCAGTGTAAGCCCGTGTATGTAGATTTAGCGTTGCAGTGGTTCAGTGCTACAGGCATGGCTGCACCCATGGGCACACGTCAGCTGTCATTCATCTCCATAGCAACGGCAGGCTGACCGTTACATCTCATCAGCGCTGGAATACTACTACATACTCTTGCATGACACTAATTTACTAAAATACATTAATTTATGGAGAGAAAAAAGAAACGCAAAAAGATGAAATATGGAGATACAAGGTTTCTGCCTGACACTTCGTCCCCTCTGGTCTCCCCAGACAGACAGACAGCTCTGGTGGTCTCCACGGATGTTTTTTTTATTATAAGTTAAATGTTAGGGCAGGAGTATTTCTCCTGTTTCTGTAGCGTGAGGCGGGTTGATATAAAAGTACACCCCCTTGAACATTATGTACAAGTACTGTACACCCCCTGGACATGACGCTGGTATGTCTCAGGGACCCCCAATCCAACCCTTGATGCTGAGTGCCAAGCAGGGAGGCTTCGGGTCCCATTTTTAGAGTCTTCTTTGGTATGACCCGGCCGGGGATCGAACCCCGACCTCCCAGTATCAGGGCGGATACTCAGTATCTGGTAATCATTGGTCCAGGACTATTTCAAAATCAGAATGGGCATCAGACCCAAACTCAGGTGGGTTGAGCCCTAGTGCAGAATGCAGATGGAGGGGATAACATAATAATAATAATAATAATAATAACTAGAGATTCTAGTTATTATCTAGTTTGAGTTTGAGTTCCTCTCCCCTCCTCTCCCCCCTCTCTTCTCCCCTCTTCCCCCCTCCCCTCTCTTCCCCTCTTCCCCCCTCTCCTCTCCTCCACTCCCCTCCCCTCCTCTCCTCTCCTCTCCTCTCCTCCTCTCCCCCTCCCTCCCCTCCCCACGTCACTGTACACTCCTCTCCTCTTCTCCCCTCTCCTCCTCTCCTCTATTCCCCCTCCCCTCTCTCCCCCTCCTCTCCTCCCCTCACCCCTCCCCTCTCCTCACCTTACCCCTCCCCTCTCTCCCCTCTTCATGCGAAGTCATGCGAAGTCCGGCATAAACGTCATGACTGGCAAGTCAGGCTGAGGGTCTGATTGGCCTATCAGGGAATCAGTCAAACTGAGAGTCTGATCACTGATCAAGGTGGGCAAGAAGCCTAAATAATAGCCAGAGATCTGATCAACAGTCTGTGGCAAGTTTGGAGGCAAGTGTGATCCTGTGCTGACCAACCCGGGACGTACTTTGGAGGCCTTGTCAATTATAGTAGTAAGATAGGATAATAACATGCTTCACAGAAGTTGAAGGACACAGTGTGGTCTGTGTCTATGCGGAGCCAGGAGAATTTGCATGTGATTTAATAGGGCAGCGGTCAGCCGGTGGTTAAAGATGAGGCTTCGCTGATAAGACACTGTGGTGATACATGTGCTGCCAGATGATGGAGCTGATAAGCCTTCATCTGTCACATCTCCTCCGAACCCACTTAAAAACCCTGTATCAGCCATTCAACGGGCCGTGAGGAGTTTGGGCCACGACATTATTTTGGGTCATTAAAAAAAAAACATTTACCCATCTCATTAAATGTGATTGATTGAATTCTATATTAACAAGATTATTAACAGTACTAGCAGTAGGCCTACAGTAAAAAGTCATACTAAAATGCATTACAAATGCGCACCGAACGTGCAAGTTTATGTGCATAAATGACCTCCAGGGTTAGGTGGGGTCGCGAGTCAATGGCCACATTATTTTGGGGTCGCGGGCTGAAAAGTTTGGGAACCCATGCTCCACACCAGCAGTCATCAGCCTCAGGAGTAGTGTGGTGGTGTTTACCTGCAGAAACACACTGTCCTCTCGCTGTATTGTGGTGTTTTCACTGTTTGTGTTGGTAGACAGGGATGTTTTTGAGTTACCAAAACAAACAGTGAAAACACCACAATACATCGAGAGGACAATGTGTTTCTGCAGGTAAACACCACCACACTACTCCAGTGGGCTGATGACTGCTGATGTGGAGCGTTGGTTCTCAAAGTGGGGTCTAGGGGGACCCCCAGGGGTCCTTGGGGGGTACCAGGGGGGTACCAGCAAAATTGTGCCACGCTTATGAGCTTGTAGATCTGCTATTTTTGAAAAATCTCTGGCACAAAATATTTTTGAGTACTGTTTCCAGCCACTAAGACGGTCCAGCCCCTGCTACTTTGACATTTTTGGAAAATGTTGCTCAGACTGTAGATAGTTGCATTTATCATGTTCATATCCAGTATCCATGGTCTGTCAGACTGCTTTGAAACAAACGGTCACTCATTATCTCCTTTTTATGAAAATCTGTGTCAGCTACAATTTATCTGTGAAAACATGCATGCTGTAACCTTCTGCTGTAGGTCACATTAGTTTACTACAGTGTCTTGGTTACCATAGGAACGGGTATCTGCCTCGGCAGTCTGCCTTAACTTGGGAGCCATCAATAAAATGCAAGGACATAATGTTTGCACCGCTCTGTTTAAGCCTGTCACAATTATTACATAATTGCCTAATCACTTTTTTTTAAAGATAATTTTGCACAATCATCACCATCGTTTCAGTATCTTTTATAGCAGATCTACAAGCTTACGATGCAACACATTGTGAGCTTGAAGAACGGTTATTTCTGCTATTAATAAAGTATTTGTTTTATAGAATATATTTTTATTCATTATGTTCCAACGTTCAATGCCAAAAACACACTTGAATTGTTAATCTCTCAGAGCTAAATTAACATTGATTTTACTATTTAAATTGAGGTCCAAGAGGTAGAATTGCCAGTAAATGGGGGGTCCGTAGCCTAATGCCTAAAACCTAAGTCAAACTGGGAGTCCTTGAAATTTAAATGGTTGAGAATCACTGCTAGAGCTGTAAAAATCTTCTCTTATGGGCGTCCCTGGCATATCTTTTCAAATGGGGGTCCGCGGGCTAATACGTGTCAATTTGGGGGTCCTTGACATGAAAGTGTTTGAGAACCACTGCTCTATTGAATCCACCTCATCACTGTGTATGTAATATCACATTGATGCCTACTCAGCTCAAAGAAGGCTCAGTCTATGTAGACAACATAGCAAAGTGAACACACTTAAACTTTGAACTAATAACCTTTAACAAGGTGATTATTTATTGGTTAAAACAAAACGTTTTTTGTTAAAAGGTTAAAGCTCTATATTCAGTTAGGGTTGCCAATTTCAGCCAATGAGTAGAGACTACCTATTTATCTGCTTCAATTTGGTGGTGTTCCACTTCCAATTTTGTCTGCTAATTTCTTTGTGTCATCACTTCCCATTTCACTTCCCAATACTGTATCCTGTGTGAGTTACTCTCTCTACTGATTGGATAAAATTGGTATACTGATCTGAAAATGTCTTTTCTGTTTACAAAAGAGCTGGAGTGAAAGGGAGACTCATGTTACTGAACAAACTGTAATGAGTATCAGAATATAAAGATATTTAACACTTATTTTAACTAAATTATGTCACTTACTCTTCTTATATCGGAATGCAATTCAACAGATCTTTTTTTTTTCCCCTGGAAAGACAAAAGAATCCAAATTGCATGCTCTCTGAAAAGAACCATTCCCTAAATGCTACCATTGTTTAATGTGATTATTGTGGATGCTCTGATGTTGATTACTGGGGCCTCTCTCTATCGCTCTATGCAGCAATGCAAACTCATTCAATTTTAAACAGCCTGCAACACGATCTAGGATGTGGCCGTTTTAAGATGCAGCTGAGGCAGCCCTTCTATAGACTTAATGAATACACTTATCCTCACACTAAGGACCTGTGTGTCTTATAATAGGCCCATTCTGTGTTATACAGCTTGTTTTAGGCTTAGGAAATGGACTTGGGCTTGAACAAAGCAATAGATATAATCACAACATATGTAACACTCTCTCCTTTGCTTGTGCCTAACTATATTCAGGCACTGACGTAGGCAGAATTATAGCTTTGTGACTTGCCACTGTGTTGGTCTCTGGATAAGAGCGTCTGCCGAACCTAAATTAACCTAATATTAAAATTGTATAAATATTTTTTTAGTTTTCATTTGTCTCGTCAATGTTTGTTGAGAGATTTGACACTATAGCGTAGAGGGATTCCACAGGTTTCTCTTCTAAGTGACTATGGGTTGTCTCCAGTGGTGGAAAGTAACTAAGTACATTTACTTAAGTACTGTACTTAAGTAAATTCTTGAGGTATTTGTACTTTACTTGAGTATTTCCAATTTCCAATACTTTTACTTCTACTCCACTACATCTCAGAGACAAAATTTTTACTTTTACTCCACTATTATTTAAAAACTTTAGTTACTTTTCAGATATTATTATATTACAAAACATACATTACCCACTTTAGCCCTATTTTATACCTAGGCTATTTGAAAATAGCCGATCTACAAGCTCACAACGCGTCGCATTGCGACGGGTTGTGAGCTTGAAGATTCTGCTATTTTCAAATATTTTAGTACTTTTACTTTTGGTACTTTAAGTATATTTTGGTACTTTAAGTATATTTTGATACTAATACTTTTGTACTTTTACTCAAGTACATTTTAAATTCCGGACTTTTACTTTTACTTTCAGTACTTTTTCCACCACTGGTTGTCTCCAAGTGATGCTTTGATGGCTTCATAGATTCATTTGACAGCAATTTACACATCAGTTTTTTGGGTTTACACATTATCTTTGCATGATCACATTATCATACATGTTGGATTCATGTTAATGTGTATTTTCTATTTACATTAAACCTTTTTGGAAAAAATAAAAAAGTTCCTATCACACTCAAATCTGGTGGCCTCCCTGTAGTAGCTCTGAGGACCCCCTGTTGAAGACCCCTGGCCTACGCTCTTCACTGAATGAATTCTGCATCCATTTTCTGGGCCTAACATTGGTCATAAGCAGTAGTTAATCCAATCCCCTGTCTTCTGACATGCATGCATATCAACGTATGCAAAGAACCTTGCTGATCATTTACTGTGCAACATTTTAGTGCCCCTGCTATGCAGCCTACAGTACCACCTCATGATAACAAGTCTGAATTTAACTAAGCACATGTACTCAAGTACTGTACTTTGGTACAAAATTGAGGTACTTTTACTTTACTTGAGTGTGTCCATTTTCTACTACTTAAAGGACAACTTCACTCATTTTCAACATATCTTCATTTAATTGGTCCTCACTGATGCTCAAGATGGAACCATTTTTGTCTACTCACTCTGTACTGTGTTGAGGTGGACATTTCAAACAATACATTTATTAATTAATGCAAGAGCAAAGTCTTACGTTTTGATGTTATCAATGTAGTCGCATTGTGACCTTGTAGATCTGTTATCTCTGCAAAAAAAAAGTTTTTTGGGGGGACGACAACATTTCAAGTGTGTGTGTGTGTGTGTGTGTGTGTGTGTGTGTGTGTGTGTGTGTGTGTGTGTGTGTGTGTGTGTGTGTGTGTGTGTGTGTGTGTGTGTGTGTGTGTGTGTGTGTGTGTGTGTGTGTGTGTGTGTGTGTGTGTGTGTGTGTGTGTGTGTGTGTGTGTGTGTGTGACACTGAGGGACGTTTTCCTGGTCCTCACAAGAGAAATGGTTGTTTTATGGTTAAATAAATATTTTTTTAGAGTTATGATTAGGAAAAGATTCAGATTGGGATTAGACATTTATAGGTTTAGGAGGTGTGGTCGGAGTTATGCCTGATTTATACATACTGCAGTTGCACACCGACCCAAAAATTGCTGATCTACAAGCTTGTAAATCAGCTATTTTCTGGCTATTTTCAATGCCGTCCTAAAATGTTGATGTCCTCACAAGTATAGTAATACAAACGTGCATGTGTGTGTGTTTATGGCCCACATAGTGACAACATAGTAGGTTGTTCATCTATCATTCATATGGGGTGTCAGTCTACGTGTGTGTGTGTGTGTGTGTGTGTGTGTGTGTGTGTGTGCTCGCGCGCACACAGGCTACCGTGTGTGTGTGTGTGTGTGTGTGTGTCCATGCTCCTGCGGACTGAACCATAGTCGAGGCCTTCGTTTGAGTACCTGCTATACCCCTTATATTACCTCATTGACTGGCGGTCCCCAGGGATCTTACTTTTTTCCCACCTCTACACCAAAATGTCTTCACCGAAAATAGCTGATCTACAAGCTCACAACTCGTGACGAAGTAGTTGCATAAAAGAAGGCTTTATTTACGTACAGTAACAGTATGACTACAGCATGGTATCCAAGTGTTAAGGGCCATTCACCTCGAGCAGGTTGATGATGGGGATGATATAAAGATGTTGTTCTAACTCAAATGGATGGCTGCGCCCACACCACGACTATAACGGCAACTATAGTCGTGGACAATATCGTTTGGATCACTTTCAGCGCTATTTTATGAGCGATAGAAGCATTGACAGCCAATCAAAATGGGAAGTTTTGTTGTCTCCTTGAAATATTTGGAATGTCTTTGAAACAGTTTTAATGGAAGTCCCGATGATGATGATGATGATGAAGAGACTATTATGAAGCTACTAGCTAGTAACGCTATGTAGCAGGCTAATTTGTCATTACCTCAGGTAGGGTACAACTATCTCACCTCCTTATTGTTAATACTAATCAGAGTCAGATTATCCTTGGTGCCACTGTTTACAGCAGTGGTTCTCAAACCTTTTCATGTCAAGGACCCCCAAATTGATATATATATATATATATATATACATATATATATACTTTATTTGGCCGCGGACCCCCATCTGAAAATATTTTGTGCCAGGGACCCCCAGAAGAGAAGATTTGCGTTAAGAAAAAAAATCGAAATTATTCAAAACACTTTCAAGATTTTAAAAAAATGCACAGGCTCACATCTGCTATTTTTGAATATCTAACGTATAACATATAAAGTGGTTAAAATGATTGTGACTTTATTCAAAAAGAATTGCTGGGGACCCCCTGGAACCCCCCCTTCCCCCAGGACCCCTGGGGGTCCCCGGACCCCACTTTTGAGAACCATGGCACATCAGTGTGGATGCTCACATAACTATGGTTCTAGTTACGGTCATCGTGCTCGGTGTGGATTGGCGCTTTTAGAAAGAGAGTTTTCCCATTTTGGGACGACGGTGAGAAAATGCTCTGTGGTCTCTGTGGTCTCACCTGAATGAATGTATGAAGCAAGCAGCGCTTTGCTTTGTGCCAGAACTCTGCTGGCAGACTTCCTGTGGGCTTTGATCGCCCCTCAATAAGCCTTTCATCCCTATGGAGATGAACCCACACACTCTGGAACTCACTCTCTCTCTCTCAACAACACACACACACACACACACGCACACACACACACACACACACACACACACACACACACACACACACACACACACACACACACACACACACACACACACACACACACACACACACACACACACACACACACACACACACACCCCAGTGGTGGAAAAAGTACTCAAATTCTTTACTTAAGTAAAAGTATCAATACTGCAATATACAGTAGAAATACTCTGTTACAAGTAAAAGTCCAGAATTCAAAATTTACTTGAGTAAAAGTACAAATGTATTGCCATCAAAATGTACTTAAAGTACCAAAAGTAAAAGTACTAAAATGTTTGAAAATAGCAGATCTACAAGCTCGCGTCACATCACGACGCATTGTGAGCTTGTAGGCATAGGCTATTTTCAAATAGCCTATGTATAAAATAGGGGTAAAGTGGTTAATGTATGTTTCATAATATCATAATTTATATCTGAAAAGTAACTAACTAAAGTTTTCAAATAATTGTAGTGGAGTAAAAGTACAATATTTGCCTCTGAGATGTAGTGAAGTAGAAGTATTGAAAATTGGAAATACTCCAGCAAAGTAAAAGTACCTCAAAATTGTACTTAAGTACAGTACTTGAGTAAATGTACTTTGTTACTCTACACCACTGACACACACACACACACACACACACACACACACACACACACACACACACACACACACACACACACACACACACACACACACACACACACACACACACACACCATCTCTCTCTCTTGGCTGGACCACAGAGTGAGGTCCACTAAGCCAAAGAGAGGGCAGCTAATGGTGTGTGACCACTTCTCAGGCCCGTAGCCCACCCACAAACCCCCCCCCCCCCCCCACCCCGCCTCTCTGCCTCTCTAGAACGGGAAATGCACTTCCAACACAAGACAACACAACTGTAAAAGGCATGCCTTTGACTTGGTTGCACCTCTGACGGCGTTGTACTGCCATTCTGTTTTCAAACTGTCTGATAAAGTATTCAATCAATCTAAAAAATGTCCCCTAGGGTAGGTACCCTCACAAAAAAACATGCAGTAATCCTGGTCTCTACACTGCCTCCCCCTGGTCAGCCGGGGTGCCTGATGGAGGGGAAAGGAACTGGTTGGAATAACGTGTTCCTTCCACCCGCACGTCCAACCGGGGAAACTCCTCCCTGTCGAGGTGATAAGAAGCGGCCTGCTCACTCCTCCTCATGCATTCAAGGAAGCATGAGCTCAGTTCGGGGCTCTCCCCAGGCTGGCAGAGGGAGTGTAGCGCCCAAGATTACAGCTTAGGCAATTGGCACTGGGTGAAAAAATAGGTTACAAAAATCTTGAAAAAAAAAAAGATGACCATTTACCCCAAGATTAATTATTCACCAACAGACCAGACTTGACTGTCTGAGTCAAACGCTTCTGAGTTATTCCAGGCCTATGCAATCCACCCATTAAGTCCAGCAGACTGACTCTGGGTTGGAGCCTAAATGACCTGTGCTAGCTGGCCCAGAGCCCCACAGCCACTGACACCAGAGAAGTGGGCTGATTGTACCTGCTGGGTGGTAAACGGTGCCCTTTGTGCTCAACAGTATAGTGTCACAAACAGCTCTGCTGACCAACAAGCCATTAGAGGCCTTTTCAATGTTTTTTTTTTTTATTGTACACACATGAAGACCAAAAGCCCGGGTTCAAATCCCGGGCGTTACATTGGTGAGGGGAGGTCAAACAGGGGGGTGAGTGTAGCAGAGCGGCTCAGAGCCTCTCTGCCTGATGACCAATAGCCTGATCTGTCCATTGGCCAAGGGGGATTCCACTATTTGGCTTTAGTATACCTTCCCGCAGGGGAGACCCTGTGTTATGAATCCCGTAACACACAGAGAATATAGGACCTTATATACAATACAAAGGGAGATTCACTGCTCCTATTTTTTTCTATTTGTCGTACAAAGTATGTTGGGCTCAAGTGGTTAACACAATAAAGAAAGTCCATTCATCTAACAATAGTCTTTGATTGAATTTCTTAAGCACCGAAGCCTTTTCAGAATAATTACCACTTACTGTATGTGTGATGACAAACACTGTCAGACGAAGCCTCTTATTCTTAGTCAAACGGACCTGGGTTGCAGCTGTGTTTGGACCGTTTTTGCCCCCCCCCATCTACACCAAATCTCCTTGCCAAAAGGGGCCGATCTACAAGCTCACAATGCGTTGCAAACGCGACGCGTTGTGAGCTTGTAGATCGGCTATTTTTGGCAAACGTTCCCCCCAGGATAGGGATGCTGCAGTTCAAGTGGTTGAAAAGCACCGTCTCTCAACGAGGGATTTGTTCACATTAGGGGTGTGGGAAAAAATCTATTTGAATGTTGGACGATTCAGAATCGATTCTCCCAAAAAAATAGTATTTTAGATTATTTTAATTTTTTTTGTATAATGACAAGTGGCAAGTTCTGGGCTGAATCGGGGGAAATGATTTTGAATCGTTTTTTAATCGAGAATCGTTTTTGAATCGGAAAAAACTATTTGAATCAGAAAAAAACTTTTTTGAATAGAGAATTGTTTCTTTTGAAAAAATCGGAATCGTGACCCCCAAGAATCTGAATCGAATCGTAAGATAGCAGAAGATTCACAGCCCTAGTTCACATACAGGGAAGGGATGCTATATGTTCCATATGATTACACCAGCTTTGTTTGTTGTTGTGGCTACAAATTCCTTAAATAAAACCCATCCAGGCAGTAGCACAAAATGTCTACAAGATCCCACATGATGTTGAACTTTCTCCTGTTTTAATTAAACTTGGAAGGGGAACAGAACATGGCAGTCCTCCTGGGAAAAGTAATCATGTCAGTTGGCTGTACATACACACAGCAGGACAGCCACTGTACATACATACTGTACTCACTGCTCCTCCTATCTGCTCATAAATCCCCATGGAGACTCTTTTGTGCCGAGGACGGTTCATTCCAACGTCTTCACTTAGGACGAGGCACTTTCCCCCTCGCTCCCCAGCAAGGTTTTAATCATCTGCTAATGAGCTGAAGAGATGGCAACACCTTTTTGTTCTTATATATATATATATATTAATAGTGTTATTGCGCTGTTATTTTTGGCGTGTGAGGCTTAGATTTTCATTTCAAATGCTCATGTTCTAGGAACTGTTGTACCAGAGTGATACAATAGATGCTACTGTTGACAAGTGATATATTTGTTTTATCGTTTGAAAGCAGTTCAGATTGTATTCAGCGTAAGCAGTGTGTTAGTATCCATGGCGTCGTGTCTGCTCTCTCTCCATGCCTCATCATCACCCTGTATGTTTGTGCTGTATAGTTGTGTGACTGTTGCACGGTTGTCAAGTTGTTGATTTAGATGTTGTGGCTCACTATGGTGTTTGTTTGCAACAGTCTGGCAATGTTTGGTTACCTTACAGTAACCTTCATGCTGGGCCTGGCTGAGTGAGTCCACATCAGAACTATCTAAATGTATTCTTTAACCTTTTCAATCCGGGAACTCATCTGTGTCATTTTAGATTTGAGCTGTTCCGTTATTTTATACTTTGGCTATTCAAAAATAGCAGATCTACAAGCTCATAGAGCGGCACAGAGTGCCGCGCTATGAGCTTGTAGATCTACTATTTTTGTATACATATAATCTTTGAATACATTTATTTTTTGAATCAACATCTTTAACTCAAATCTTTGCTTCTGGAGGTCCCTGGAACAAAATACTTTACAAATGCTCCCTATAATATATATTCAAAGATTTGCACAAATGTTCACGATTTTTCAAAAATAGCAGATCTACAAGCTCATGGCGCGGCACCGAGTGCCGCGCCATGAGCTTGTAGATCTGCTATTTTTGAATAGCCAAAGACATCTAAAACACAGATAATGGGTTAAGAGTGAAACGTGTGACAGAGAACCTTCAGCTGTCATTCGACTCAAGTGCCGCTTATAATGAACATTTAAAGGCATCTCCGCTTCCTTGTGACTCAATAATGACCACATTGGATCCATTGGAACACAGGCTCCGTTTTATATTTCCTGAAAAGTAACAGTTTTGGACACCCGACAGCAACGATATGGCATCTCTGTCTGTACCTAGTACGTGATGCATCTTTTAACTTGTTGGGTCACAGGTAACCAGGCACATTCACCAAGCAGATCCACGTGTCGAAGCAGAGTAAAGTTAGCCTGGTAAACCCTCCCTCCGGAAATCTCATTTGTATTTGATTTCAGAGGTTTACCAGGCTAGTGTAAAGTGTAAATAAGTTGAATTAGCCTCTTGCTGATGTCACCAAGCCATCACTTCTATGAGGGGAGGATTACATGCATGGCTACAGGCTCTACCTGTGATTCTGAGAAAAGCTTAGTCTCAGAAATAAACGTGTGTGTGTGTGTGTGTGTGTGTGTGTGTGTGTGTGTGTGTGTGTGTGTGTGTGTGTGTGTGTGTGTGTGTGTGTGTGTGTGTGTGTGTGTGTGTGTGTGTGTGTGTGTGTGTGTGTGTCTCCCCACACTGTGGCTACAAAAAGCTGTTTTGGATTACTAAATGTATTAAAGGTGCAGTAATTGATTTTATGTTGTTAAATTAGTTGTTGAATAGCTCTACATAATTTGTAAAGATTTTTTTTGGTGGCTTTTCCTGCCTTTTATTGATGATTTTACAGTAGGCTGACAGGAAATGGGGGGAGAGAGAGATAAGGATAAGGATAATTCCTTTTAACAGGTCGTTCATGAAAGTCCTTGCGGTCTTGTTTCCAATGAGAACCTGTGAGCAATTGGGGTTAAGAGTCTTGCTCAGGGACAAATTTCATATCATCGGCACATATGCTGGGATAGCCTGGATGGGGGGTGACACGCAGCAAAGGTCGTCGGGAACGGAAGTCAAACCCGCAACACGCTGTCAGGCTGGCATTGCCGCATAGGGTGCCTGGCCCGCTACGCCACCGGTCAGGCCAAATAGTTCTATATTCTGATAGCAATCATTTGCTATAGAGTGTTTGTTCAGTAACGGGGTCTCTTTGTCTCTCCAGCTCTAATAAACAGAAAATGCATTTTCAGGTCGGGATACCAGTTTTATCCAATCAGGATAGAGAACTCATACAGGACAAACAAGTGAAACTGGAACACTATGAAATTGAAGCTGATTGATGGGCTTTCATCCTGATTGGATGAAATTGGCATTTGTGCAAATCTTTGAATATAATATATGTTTTTAAAGCGAACATTTTGAACTCCGATCTGTGCTTCTGGGGGTCCCTGGAACAACATATTTTGAGATGGGGGACAGCGTATCATTTTGGGTGGTCCTTGACATTTAAAAGTTGGAGCACCACTGATTTTAGATATGCGTTTGGCCGCGGACCCCCTTTCTCGAAATGTTTCGTTCCAAGGACCCCCCAGAAGCAAAGATTTAAGTTACAAATGTTCGCTTTAAAAATATATATTCAAAGATTTGTACACGTTTTTCAAGATTTTTCAAAAATAGCAGATCTACAAGCTCGCAGCGCGGCACTCGGTGCCGCGCTGCGAGCTTGTAGATCTGCTATTTTTGAATAGCCAAAGTATACAATTTGGATAAAGTGGTTACAACAGATGCTTTCCCTGGTTTGAATGGGTTAATGAGCTACATGTGCTTTCTGTTGACATTCTTGTACACTGTTCGATGACGTAACGCGTTGCACACAGCACTGCCTGCACTCATTATGTGGAACATTTGTAATTATTGACAAAGCTTTATAAGACGTGGCCAGATATCATTTTGCCTACGGTGCTCTTTAAGGCGCACCTGATGTGACCGTTGATACAACATTTTCCATGGTTTTGTTTGTAAAAGCAGGTTATGACACACACACACAGTACGTGGGAACCACGATAAGGTCCTTAGTTCAGCGGTTCTCAACCTGTGGTCCGGGGGCCCACTGGCGGGCCGCAAGGATATTGCAGGGTCCAAATAATTGGCTAAACACAAAAATGTGTATGGTATAAGATTAAAGATTATTTTTAAATTAACTCATTGAGTGCCATTCACGTGTTTCACGTGTTTTACCGCTATGGTGCAACGTGCCAATCACGTGTTTCACGTGTTTTTGAAAAAAATGGTAAAAAAAATATATATATAATAATATATATTTTTTTGTTGTTGTTCAGAACCCAAGATATCATTATCTGAAGATTTGCAGCTCCATCCACTCCTTGTTTAACTTATAACTGAAAAAGGAGGTATCTCGCTTCCTAAGCACCTTTTTTTTAAACTTTTTACTTAAAAAAATATCGCACTGACCAGAAATAGCCAGAAATAATTCGGGCTCTCAATGAGTTAAAAAAATATCATTTTGTCCAATCTGAATGGTATAGAGTATGTTAATACAATATAACTTATACATTTGGGATGGTTGTATTTGGTCTCCCTGGAGACCTTTGACACGATCCTGTTTCTAGTTTGACACGCATGTTGACCTGAAGGTCAAGATTCAATTTATCCCCTGAGCAAGCAGGCAGACAGGCTCTTAGCTCAATGGTAAAAATGTTCACGTTTAAAAAAAAAAAAAAGCAGATCTACAAGTTCATATATCTGCTATTTATTGAATGGCCAAAGAAATCTGAAAATGACAGATTTCCCGGTCTAGTTGAAGTCTGTTTAGTTTAAGGCCGTCGTCTTGTCAGACGAGACCACAGGGGGGCGGTGTTTTACGGAAAGCAGCTCCATTCATGGACAGTAGCACTCGGCTAATAGCCGTTATCAGCTTAATTCTGCCCTGTTACATGTTAGATGTATGTTCAGGAGGAAGGGAATCGATATCCGTAGAATGAACCAGGTGACGGATCACGCCATTCAGACATAAACAATGTAGAAGACCTCTTCCTCTTTGTTTGCAGTGTGGTTGCTACATTGATCCAATGGATTTGGTTTGTTTATCTTATCCGTTCCCATGGCCGCACGTCATCGCAATTCATTGTGTGTAAAGAGATTTAGTATGGCATTAACAACTATTGAATGGCTTCTCTTTTTTTAAGATATTGTTGGGGCTTTTCTGCCTGTATGTGATAGTATAGTGGAGATTGACAGGAGACGGGGAGTGACATGCAGGCAGAGATTTGTCTGGCTCTGGAATCGAACTCGGGCCTCTCTGTCAGGCTGCATCAGAGCCTATGCAGTACATGCCTTAAACACTCGGCCATCGGTGTCCCTGAAAGGCTTCCGTTATTAGCACTTAGACAGTTGGATTGTAAATGCTGGCTGGGGGAAGTGAACATAAGTTCTTGTTCCTAAATAAGAACAGTTTTGGTGTGATACTCTTGAATGACAAAGTAGGGCATCAATGCGGCGATATGCATGTTAGTCAGTGGTGTATAATCATCATATTTATTCTTCCTCCAGGTGAGCGTGCTCTGTGAAGGCCACGATGAACGGCTACACCAACCCCTCCGCTGTGTTCGCCTCCTACAAGTGAGTACACTTGTTCTCTTTTTTTCCAACGTATTAATGTCTTTGTGGGGTGTGTGACATGAATACACACAACTGGACCATTCGTCTTGTGAATATTCCAAATATATCTGACATTGAGACAGAGACACAGAAAGGGAAGATGGGAGAAGAAGAAAAGAGACAAATGGATTATCTCTCTTTTCTCTCTTCTCTCTCGTTCCATCAGTCCCTCAAGTAGCCACCTGCCCTGCTTGAAACATGTGTCTCTCTCTCACACACACACACACACACACACACACACACACAGTGCCCTATTTTCCCTCTCCGCTGCCCTCCTAACCTGTCCCCAATGGGACAGCAGCCACCCAGCCTCGCACTGGTGACAGTTTTGTGTGAGCCACGTGCGTCCTGAATACCCTGCTACTTACTACTGTATCTGATCCACTGTCCATGCTTATTGTTGCACAGTTTTAGTAGTTTTAGTCATAGTCTTTTGAATAAAATTCCATTTAGTTTTACTCATATTTTAGTCATCTGAATTGTTTTAGTTTTTGTCTAGTTTTAGTCGACTAAATCTACAGTTGATTTAGTCGACTAAAATGTATTTTGGCGGTGCCTTGATGGCCGTCATAATGGCTGATTTTACACTTGGTTGCACGCTGAAAATAGCCGGTCTACAAGCTCACAACGCGTCGCAGCGCGACGCGTTGTGAGCTTGTAGATCTGCTATTTTCAGAGCGCAACACCCGAGCGCAACCAAACATAAAATGACTTGTCTTTTAGTTCTACTGGATCTCTTCTCCACTCGTCCCTCACTAACTTCTTAGTCTAGTTTTTATTTGTTGACGAAATTGTCAATATATTTAGTCTTAGTTTTAGTCATGGTACCTTCGTTTTTATTTGGTTTTTATTTCGTTTTCGTCAGTGAAAAAAGGTACATTTTTCGTCATAGTTTTAGTCGACGAAATCAACACTGCTTTAAGGTGCGATCAGACCCAAAGATTTTTCATTTGTTTGAGCCGCGCGATTATATACATACAAAGTCTGTACAGCGTGATGCGAAGGAAGCGTTCCGCTGCCTCGGTATCTTCACCAGCAGATGGAAGAATCCAACTGAAGCGACGTACCCTTCACCCCTCCACTTCACCCTTTGCGTCCTGTAGGACATGTTTGATTCATCTAGCTCTGACCGGGAACCGGCAACACGGGAAAGACAACACACATTGCAGAGGCATTCTGATCCAATTTCGCTGCTCATAAACAATATAGTAATATTGTAGCAGGAATTATGTTCAACAGTAAATAGCGGACCGTGGCTCTTAAAAGAGCCGTTTTGGGTGTTTTTGTAACCCTGAGAGGGCACAAAATGGACCCTCACGGCTGTCACTGGTCCCGTGTTTGGTTACACTCCCAGAGTTAAATTAACACCGCTAAATTAACACTAGGGGTATCTGTGTACATTTTATATTTGTTGTATGTGCCTACAAACACAACACTTTTTTAACCAATGCTGACCAGGGCGACCAAAGTGGAGCAATTCAAGTGACTAGAAAGATAGGAGCCGTGTCCACCAAGACATGTTCTCCTGAGCACAGCATTATGTTTTTAATTGTTTACAAAGGTAGCGCCGCATTTTTGGAAACCCCAGCAGCATGAGGGAGTATACACACAAACCTAGATAGCATAGTTCTATTCTTCTCACCCTGTGTTCACCCCAGAATAGGGGACACTAGAGTTCATTATCTATTATTGTTAATGTTTACGGTGATAGTAATATCAGTTGGACCGATAAGATATGGAGAGACATGTGACATACATACTGTCAGTGGTGGAAAAAGTACTCACATTTTCTACTTGAGTAAAAGTATCAATACTGCAATGTGGAAATACTCTGTTACAAGTAAAAGGCCCGTGTTCAAAATGTTACTTGAGTAAAAGTACAAAAGTATTGGCATTAAAATATACTTAAAGTACCAAAAGTAAAAGTACTAAAATATTTGAAAATATATAAATAAAACAGGGCTAAAGTGGTTGATGTATGTTTTATAATATAATAATTTATATCTGCAAATTAACTAGCAACTGAAGTTGTCAAATAATTCTATTGGAGTAGAAGTAAAAGTACTGAACATTGGAAATACTCCTGTAAAGTAAAAGTACCTCAACATTTTACTTAAGTACAGTACTTAAGTAAAGGTACTTAGTTACTTTACACCACTGCATACTGTTAGTGTCCAGCTGTATTTGAGAGCAGGATTTTGACCTGTGCATCATGTGTGGTCTGTTCATGAAATGTCAGCGGGCCGGTGGGGACCGGGGGAGTTGGGAACCTCTGATCACACAGACACACAACTGAGGACATATTGTGATACTAAAACACACGTGCATGAAGATAAGAGGAATGTATCTTAAAGTGTTAACCCATTAAGACCTGAAGCCGATTCTACAAATATCTTCTAAAACCCAGCAGTATTCTGAAAAACCTATGTTTCTATATCAGTGGTGCTCAAACCTTTTTCATGTCAAGGACCCCCAAAATGATATGTATTTGGCTGCCGACCCCCATCCCAAACTATTCGGTTCCAGGGACCCCCAGAAGAAAGGATTTGAGTTAAAAAGAATTGCTTTAAAATAATATATATATTCAAAAATTTGCACACATTTTCACGATTAAAAAAAAATAGCAGATCTACAAGCTCGTAGCGCGGCGCTACAAGCTTGTATATCTGCTATTTTTGTAGTATAGCCAAGTGTAAAATAATGCTTTTACTGTAGCTCAAATAAAAAAATTACACAGATGCGTTCTAGGTCTTAATGGCTTAAGATAGACATTGAATTTGTCTACTAATATAACAAGTTGGTTATTGGATAGACTGTATTTGTCAGGTCATTGCCCAGCCTCACCCCTAGGTGCGTTCTCTCCAGTTGAATAGCTGTCCCCTGCTCTGACTGCAGGACAGACAAACAACGCTATGAACGTCATGTGTCTTTCTGTCTCCTGTAAAGATGTGTTGATTAGCTGCCTTCCCATTTCCTGTATGGAAGCACAGGCGTTGGTTCCGGCTCAGGCCCGTCTGTCTGCTGTGTGAATGGAATCCATCCATTATTAATTAATTCATGCATCGACCAATAGGAATCGGCTTTGGGGGAACGTGAGAAAATATCAAGTGTCAAAAAACTCATTAGCATGGGTGACACACGGGTGACACTTGAGCGCCCGCCAATGTGTCACCAGTCACCGCGCTCCCACGCAACACACACCAAGGTTATCATAGTTATCAAACAAAAAATTACTAAATTAGAAAAACTAAAATTGACACAACATTTTTTGTTAACTGCAAAAAAAAGAAAAAAGAATAATGACCAACGCAAAAAAATATATAACCTGGCAACGCACATATGCATACACACCATACACTAGTGTGTCTATCTGCACACAATACACTAGTGTGTCTATCTGCACAGTTGCACACCATACACTAGTGCAGGGGTGATGCAACTTTGATGATGGAGAGGGCCACTTGTATATTTCCACACTCACTCCAGAGGGCCACATTGCATATATTGTCGGGCCATTCTATGTCACACAAAAGTAGCAAAAATAGGTTTTGAGCTTGTAGATCTGCTATTTTTGCTATTTTTTTTATTGAAATCCTGATTTCTTTTGTTGCTATTTTTTAATTGGAATCCTGAAGTAAAATTTGTATTTAATTTCAAATGCATTTTGTTATACGTATGTTAACTCTCTCAGTGCCACGCCCCGACATATCCCGAGTTTTTCCCGAGTACCCTCAGTGCCAGCACGAGAAATCCCGAGTTTTTACTTTTGACTGTGGTCGCGTTATTCTGTTTATTTTTCATGATCACTTTCGCTTCCTGACTACATCAGACTCACCCGGAACTGGATGTAAAAAAAAATAATTCATTTCCGGGTCACGTTGTTTTTCTCCGGTGATTTTCGGCCAGAATAGGGAAAGTCACGGTTTTTCACACGGTATAAAAAGCGAACGGAGAGGTCCACGTCTACTCTCTTTGGTCTGGGTGACGATCAGTCATCGTAGTCGTGTATCGCATCGTAATTTAGCGCGATCAACGATTGTCGAAAATGTCAACATCCGGTTCTGACCGGATATGACGTGAGCCTGTTTGGGAGGGGGCGAGTGAGCCAGCGAGATCATCAATGTGTCGATTTGTTGCTCTCTACTGGTAGAACTGTATTATGGGTTTAAAACCCCAATCAGATCATTTATTTGAATGAAAAATTACAAAATTACAAAATAAAAAAAAACGCAAATTCCTGGCAGTTTGGGAGTACTTTATGAAAATACTCTTGGCACTGAAAGAGTTAACTTTATGAACTTAAATACAAAGGACATAAAAAATACGATAGTATTTTTATACTAGTCATTAAGCTACTAATATAGACTGAAGTAATTAAAGCGGGTCATGTTTGCATGTTTGGAATTGTAACAGCTGAAATCAATAATATATCATTATTCCGATATTAACCTGCGGGCCGCATTAAGTGAAGGTGGGGGCCGCATGTGGCCCCCGGGCCGCCAGTTGCCCATGTATGCACTAGTCGTGTGTCTATCTGCACACATGCACACCATACACTATTGTGTTCATACACATATGCACACCATACACTAGTGTGTCTATCTACACACATGCCCTCCATACACTAGTGTGTCTATCTACACACATGCCCTCCATACACTAGTGTGTCTATCTGCACACATATGCACACCATACGAGTACAATAGCCTGTAATCATAGTGTCATTACAGAATCCCACCCTAAGCTGAGGAAAATACTGTACGTAAGCAAAGATACTCGCAAGCAAATATGCACAGACAGGCGTTACGACATCACAGAAAACACACATAATCGTTACAGTGTTGACTACAGTTTCTTCACTCATTCCCACAGTATCTGACACTTTGGACTCACGTAAATGGGGGAGCGTTGTTTATAAGGGCAGGGATACATCTTAGTGTATTGAGTTGAGAGACTTAAGGGAAGGTATACATTTGATCAAAACCAGTGGAGAACCACTGATAAAAAATTGAATAATTATGCTACAAGTTTATACATGTATGTTGTGATACTGAAACACATCTGCATGAAGAGAAAAGGAATGTATCTAAACCAGTGGTGTAAAGTAACTAAGTACATTTACTCAAGTACTGTACTTAAGTACAATTTTGAGGTATTCTTACTTTACTGGAGTATTTCTAATTGTCTATACTTTTACTTTTACTCCACTACATCTCAGAGGCAAATATTGTACTTTTACTCCACTACAATTATTTGAAAACTTTAGTTACTAGTTACTTTGCAGATATAAATGATCACATTATAAAACATACATTAACCACTTTAGCCCTATTTTATACATAGGCTATTTGAAAATAGCCGATCTACAAGCTCACAACGCGTCGCATCGCGACGCGTTGTGAGCTTGTAGATCTGCTATTTTCAAACATTTTAGTACTTTTACTTTTGGTACTTTAAGTATATTTGATGCCAATACTTTTGTACTTTTACTCAAGTAACATTTTGAACACAGGCCTTTTATATTGTGGTATTGCTACTTTTACTTAAGTAAAATATCTGAGTACTTTTTCCACCACTGATCTTAACCACTGATAAAAAATTGAATAAAAACAACTATTGCAGCTTTATGCTACAAGTTTATACATGTATGTATTATGGGAAAAGTTCAGTAATGATTTAACTTGAGTTGATCTGCAATGTGAGTCTATTAACTATTTTTCATCTCTAGTTTGTTTTTGCAGTGAGTAAAAAGCAGTGAAAACAAGCATCCATGCATAAAGTGCAAATCTTCAGAGAAATCAGAGACTGTTGTGTGATTCTTTATGTTGTTCTTTCTCTCTGTCTCCCTCCAGTGGCCATAGCTCACGGTCTCCTGAGCGCCCCCAGCATAAAGCCAAGCCCAAATCCAGTGCTAAAGCTATTTATGGTGAGTATGTCTAAGGCAAGACAAGTTAATTTGTATGGCACATTTCAACATCAACAATTCAAGTCAACGTGCTTTACATAAAACATTTAGAGCATTAAGATATTAAGAAACAACAGTACAAAAGGAGTCCAGCAGCAGCGTTCTGAATCAACTGTAAATGTCTGTACTGAAACGAAAAAACAACTGTGGTGTTTTAATATATAGATCATATATAGGTATTGCTGAGCTTGCAGTTATGACGGCTTTGATTGAGCTTATTATAGAACCACCAGGAATTGTGACATTAATATGTGTAGCATAATTCGCAGAGATTGCTCATTACTGCGGAGCTATTTGGCGAATGCTTGGATTACAGTTCAGTCGCCATGACCGATTTTTCAGTCATTCTTTCTCAGATTAAAGAGTATTCGAATTAGAATGGGTCAAACTAGCAATAGAATACATTTTCAGAAGCATGCCATCTTCCATAAAATTACAATGGTCCCAGATATTTCGTAAATAAAGCGAAGGTTAAAGCCTCAATCTGCAATTTCTTCAACTGGTTGGCTGTATAACTATGTAGAACAGCAAGAACAATTAGAATATACAACTGGAGAGGGACAGTAGAAATGTAATTCTACATATTGTGCTAATTGTTTTGGAAACACAAGCACTAGTGCGGAGGAATTCTATCACGCTGTTTCAACACATCTCAGATTGGGAATTGGCCTTAACGAATTTGTTCAGTCATGAGATTTGTTTTTGCTTTAATCCCTGTGTGAATGTGAGGATGTGCCTCCGTTCGTTTTCTCAGGCCTGGAGCAGAATGTTTTCTCACACCTTACAGCATGGAGGTATCATGTACGTACGCTCTGCTGCCATGGTGTTTCACCTCACAATGTGTCTTATCTTCAGCGAGCAGCTCCACTCCTTCCCGGGGCCATAAACCCCCCACAATCACAATCTGTTATTATCTATCTACCTCGCTACCTCGCCGGGCCTCCCCTCCTTATATATAGCCCCCAGCGTGTGTTTGCTAGGGGGTCATTGTGTGTCTTACAGCAACACACATGTGTTCCTTCTTTACTGTCATGGTGAAGCCACCCTGGTATCCACGGTAACGTGGGGCGGTTGCTAGGCTCCGTCGGCCACGCCTCCCCTCCCTCCCCACCCACCTGTTCCTGATTGGCTCACACGTTTTCACACAGGTCCCCCCCCTCGTACGCGATTGGCCAGCGCAGCCCCCCCCCCCCCTCTGGCTGGGAAGCCTGCAGTGCCGCTCAGGCAGCAGGGCAGTGTGTGTGCTTGTGTCTTTAGGGGTTTTCCTACGCGGCCCACGGTAGGTAGCAGCTCCTCATGCACACCGTATTGAGAAGCTCTTAGGCGGGTCAACGCTTCCCGGTGCACTGGTCCTCCACACTGTGGAGCTCCTGCTTTCATTCAACTCGTGTACTGAATCAGTTTTATTTGTCACCTCACAGTCTTAACAGGTGTAAAGCAGTGAAATATATTTTTTAAAATTGTGCGCGCTCCATCGTGAGGATATAGGTAGAGTGAGAGCAAAGGGAAAGAGATAGAAAACAAATAAAACAAAGCTAGTACAGTATATGTACAGTATGTGTATAGTGTAGAATTTTTGAAACATGACATTTTGGATATATACCTATTACCTGTACATAATATTTGGACGAGAGCATCATATGCAGGTAAAGAAAATTAGCTGCCGGTACAATGGGGGCGGCAGTGGCTCAGGGGTAGAGTGAACTGGTTCCCAGTTCGATCCCGGGCTGGGGGGCTCCCCCAGAGTTAGTGTCGAAGTGTCCTTGAGCAAGACGCTGAACCCCTAATTGCTCCCGATGAGCAGGTTGGTGCCTTGCATGGTTTCCTCCGCCATCGGTGTATGAATGTATGTGTGAATGTAATGCACAATCTATGTAAAGCGCTTTGGATAAAAGCGCTATACAAATGCACCATTTACCATTTACAATGTTTCTTAAGGTGCTGTTCCAAAGAGCAGTTTGTGCTAGCCTGGTAAACCACCCCCCCCCCTCCGGAAATCTCATTTGTATATTTCCGGAGGGGGGGTGGGGAGGGGGGGTTTACCAGGCTAAGTTTGTGCAGCATGGAAACACATACTGTATTTCACATGGTTAAAGTCCCACCTCAGGCAGGCAGTGTTCATGCCTCGCTCAACAAGTCTGATGGTTGCCGGGTAGAAACGGTTCAGAAATCGGGTGCTCAGACATTAGATACTGTATGCATCCCCCACTCCCCGCCCCCCCCCCCCCCCTCCACACACGCTTAACAAGTCGTCAGTGGATCTGGTTAACGGTGTGTGTGAATGAAGATGAGATGAGTTATAGTCCTCCTCTCATCTCCCTGATCATCCATTCACCCATCTCTCTGCTCCTCCCAAACATTTCCCACAATTCACAGGGTCGGATGGAATGTATTTCCTCCGCTCGTCTGCCAAAAAGAAGAAAGGTAGACACCAGCTGTGTGTGTGTGTGTGGGTGGGTGGGTGTGTGGGGGTGTGTTTATTCTGGGTTGGGGGGGTGCATGTGTTTTTGTGTGCTGTGGTGTGGTGTTGCGGGGAGGGGCGTTCACAATCATCATGGTAGATGATTCTGAAGGTCAAAGATGAAGATCTGGTCTGGTTCTAGCCTGGTAAACCCTTCCGGAAATCTCATTTGCAAATGAGATTTACCGGGCTAGTCTGGTTCTGCCTTCATCTTTGAGTCCCCGTCTCTTTGCGTGACACTGGGTGCTCTTTCCCCCTGAGAGGATGGCTGTGCCAGGCACAAGCTGCACTGACTCCCCCTCTGCTCTGAAGCAAGTCAAACAAATTCACATTTCTGTTCCCGGATACCGCAAGAACAAACATGCTCAACCACACAGTATAGAGGCCTGTACGAACACCACAGATCAGCGTGTTGATGGGATCGGTTTCTAATGAGCGTAACACAATGTTGCATAATGTACATATTACTTGGTGTTGGTGACAGCAGGCATGCTCATTCGTGTGATGGGTGACAGGTCACAGGTGTAACTGGAAGCCAGTTTGCCCCGATGACAACCGTTTGTCATTTGTATTTCTCCTACTGCAGTGTCTTACAAAACCAATACATAAGTCTAAGTTGGCCTTTAGAGTTTTTTTTTTTTTTTTTTACCACTATATGTGATTTGAACATTTCAAGCTAACCTCTTAAACCCTCTATACTTAGTAAACTTGACTGAGGTCGGATCTGTACTTGGTCTAGTCTTTTTCCCTCTACACAACATCTCTTTGCCAAAAATAGCTGATCTACAAGCTCACAACGCGTTGCATTAAGACACGTTGTGAGTGTGATACTTTGCGAGCTTGTAGATCGACAATTTTTTTGACAAATGTCCCAGAATAGGGATGCTGTAGGTTTCGAGTGGCTAAACAGTAATGCAGTAACTTTGCATCGCTACATAGGCTACTTTAACCTTTCCATGGACCAAGGGGATCACGGCTTCTTTCCACAAGAATCGAGTAAGTGACGCCCGGAGAGCGTGCCGTCCTTAAAGTAGATGGACCGGTTCTCCTCTCCTCCTCCTCCCACCTGTCCTTAACTGCCAGTAACCCAATCCCTGATGTCCGTCTCCCTCCTGTTACTCAATATGTGGCATCTGTAATTATTGTGTGTGTGTGTGTGTGTGTGTGTGTGTGTGTGTGTGTGTGTGTGTGTGTGTGTGTTTGTGACAACATGTGCAGTAGTCTCACACTGAGCAGCAGTAGCTTTTTGCCAACTGTTTTAGTTTAGCCTCATTGATCACTGTCCTTTAATGAACCCAAAGATCCCTCTCTCAGCCAATCAGCTTTGCAGACGGTGCGTAGTATTATCTTTTTCCCTGCATGGTCATGTGGAGGGTTTAAAGGACAATTATTGAGAGAACTCCCATGTTCTCATGCGAGTAAATCAATAATAATTATATTGTGGTGAAAATGACCCTGCACATCAGGGTTTCTCCTAGTGGGTGCCGCAGAATACTTTGATAATATTTGGAATTTATCAACATCACTTCTGCTTAAATGTCAAGTTATTTTCAATATGTCCTAATGGAAATGGATATTCCTTGTGACATACTTTATCTTAGAGGGCAAGATTTACATATTTACGTACCGTAATATGACATACATGTAATTAATTTTTACCTCACTATTTTGTTTGATCTCCTCACATCAGAACAATTGGATTTAGGTTGACAAATCTGGAACATTGTCCGTTAAGTGTGCAGGTGACACAACATGATTTGACGTACGGCTGACTGCAGAGCTGTAGAGTTGTATAGTCTGTACCTGTAGTCTGTATCTGTAGTGTCAGTGTGTGAGTTCCACTCTTGTCAATGGATTCTCCTTGAGTGCTGCAGTGTTTATTTACTCCCTGAAATCCCACAGTTTCCCTGTAAAAGTTCATGATTACATTTGATACCATAATGAACACAATAATGTATATTATACTCCAGTGGTTCTCAAAGTGTGGGGTCCAGGGACTCTCACGGTTCCTTGAGGGGGTTCCAAATGGACCCTTACAGGTCTGTCACTCTGAGAGTGTACAAATGGAACCAAATGGACCCTTACTGGTATGTTATCGGGGGGGGGGGACCTTGGAGTTAAAAATGTTTGAGAACCACTGGTGTACCGTGTTGTACAGTAAGTGTATTAAATGCTGTTGTGCGTGTGTGTGTGTGTGTGTGTGTGTGTGTGTGTGTGTGTGTGTGTGTGTGTGTGTGTCCTCAGAGCAAAGGAAACACTACACCAAAACTAGCATCAACAGCCTGACTGACACGTCACAGTACCATGTGGAGGTAGGTGGAGTCAAGCTGCTTCCACCACTGAATGAATACATGAATGAATACATACATGAATGAATGAATTAATACATGAATGAATGAATGAATACATGAATGAATGAATTAATACATGAATGAATACATGAATGAATACATGAATGAATACATGAATGAATACATGAATGAATACATGAATGAGCGAATACATGAGTGAGTGAGTGACCCCCATACAAGATTTTTGTAGAGAAATGTTTCAAAAATATTATCCAGATGTTTCAACATTTTTCAAGATTGTTTTATTTTTTGAGCAGATCTATAAGCCTATAGATTGGCTATTTTCAAATAGCCAATGTATTTAGGGTTAAAGTAGTGGTTAAACTGCTGTTATTTTGCTGGGAACCCCCTCAAGGACCCCTGGGGGTCCCCGGACCCCACTTTGAGAACCACTGACGTAATGTATGACAACTTGTGACGATTCCAGGGGTCCTCATCTGGCAGCAACCCCCCGTAAAATGCCCTGGTTTATAAACTACTGTTGTAAAAGCGTGATGAGAGAAGAAGGCACGTAATGGTTCTGTCTCCCCAGCACCTGACCACCTTCGTGTTGGACCGCAAGGACGGCATGATCACCATAGAGGACGGCATCCGGAAACTCCGCCTCCTGGACGCCAAGGGCAAGGTGTGTGGACCTGCTGGACATTGTTTTTGTTTTAAATGGCAGCTTGTTTTAAATGTGACAAACAAATAAAGTTTGGTTTGATGTGAAGGTGTGGACGCAGGACATGCTGCTGCAGGTGGAGGACAAGGCGGTCAGCCTCCATGACCAGGAGACCAAGGTGAGAGAGAGAGAGAGAGAGGACATGCATGTGTGGTGCATTTTCTATCCTAAAAGCTAACACTGTGGGTTGTAGATTCTGGTCCTTGAAACCTGTGGCTGTTTTTCATTCAGGTGTGTGTGTGTTGTTTTCAGAACGAGTTGGAGAACTTCCCCATAGGGACCATCCAGCACTGTCAGGCTGTGATGAACGCTTGCAGCTACGACTCCATCCTGGCTCTGGTGTGCAAAGAGCCGGGTCAGGGCAAACCCGACCTGCACCTCTTCCAGTGTGAAGACATTAAGGTACAGTACAGGCACATGACGTATTCAAAAGGAATTGTTATTATCGCACATCCTCACATCCGTGTCTGGTCTGGTGCAGGACAAAAAGTCAACATATGTAAGAAAAAATAAGTCCGCACAGGCAGCCAAAGCTGCTGCTCTGAGAAAACTTTAATATGCAAAATAAGACAATGTTTCGACCAGCGAATGGTCTTACTCACCTGAGGAGTTTAAGTTGAACCACATTAGCAAATTTTCTAAATCTAAAAAATCATGTTTCCTTTTTTTAAATATCTACAAGCTTTTAGATCAACTAGTGGTTAATAGAACTTCTGGTGCCTCGTGTTTCTTGCGTTAACAGTATCTTAAGTAGGTGTATAAACCAAATGATCTTTGACTTTCTGCCAGGCGAATCTGATCCATGCAGATATTGAAAGTGCCATGGTTGATGCCAAAGGCGGCAAGGTCAAGAAGAGACCAGAAGCACTGAAGTAAGTGTTCTGTCAAAACACCTGTTACACTGTTTACAATACAAGGATGATGCTGTTTATTAGGCTTATTATAGGCCCACACAATAATACTGTTTCTTTCTTTCTTTTTTTCACAATTTCAGCATTTAAAATGATCCTTTGCCCTTTTTATAAACATTGATTTAAATGAAAACCAAGGATTGTATTGGGCTTACACGCGACACGTAAGCCCCCAGTATCTTTTCCAGTGAGTTAAGTTGCTGACCTCGTGGGTTCATGGTGTGAACGGACCGGTCCCTTCTCTCTCTCCCATGTTGTCCCAGAATGATCCTGAAGAGTGACGGGGTCATTCCGCCGCCCCCCGCTGCCCCCGCCCCGGAGCCCCCCCCCTCCGTCAGCCAGGTGGATGTGAAGGGCAGAGTGGCCGCCTGGTCGGCCTGGGCCAGCGAGCAGCAAGACTGTGAGTTTACATCATGTCACAATCAGAACCTCTCCTCCGACTACGAAGGGTTAATCATCATTTAAAACATATATATATATACTGTATATACAGTATAAAAACAATATAAAAATATCAGATCTACTAGCTCACAATTGTGAGCTTGTAGATCTGCTATTCTTGAAAGTATAACTTCTTAAACACTAAATACAATTGTTTTTATTTCCCTATTTAGAACCTAGCATTACGTTAAAGGACGACTTCACCCATTTTCAACCCATCTACATATAATTGGTCCTCACTAATGCTCGTTATAATGTGGCACCATTTTTGTCTACTCAGTCTGTGTCTCAGAGGAGGGCTGTGGACAGTTCAGAAACCCGCCTACCAGTGACATCATCGGTAGGCAGGTTTGGTCATTTCATCGTAATGCTTGATTTATACTTAGCTGTGTGCCGGAAAAAAGCCGATCTACAAGCTCACAAGGCGTCGCAGACAGTGGCTGCGCAACTAAGTTGCTGCGGCCCATGACATTTCATTGTAACTTGTATTGTATCTGTGAACAATGACAAAATTAAGCTGATCTGATTGTGAGCTTGTAGATCAGCTATTTTCAGAGTGTGACACCCACCGCAAACAAGCATAAAATGACTTGTCTTAGTTCTACTGGATCTCTTCTCCACTAGTCCCTCCCTAACAGTTTATTCTTGTTTTTATTTGTTGAAGAAATATATTTAGTCATTATTATAGCTTAGTTCTTATTTAGTTTTTGTTCAGTTTTCGTCAGTGAAAAAAGGTAGTTGACAAACATGTTTCGTCATAGTTTTAGCCGACGAAATTAACACTGGACATTGTGTAGACTCTACACTTTACTCACACTTTACTGCGTCAATTATTTGACATCTTACAAATAAAGGCCTTCTAAATCAGTAGTTCTCACACTTTCAAAGACTTTTCAAAAATATTCAAAAATTGCTCGCAGCTTTACATCTTGATCTTACAGGTCTCCGCTGTGAGCTTGTATATCTGTTATTTTTGAATAGCCAAACTTAAAAATCAAGAATGACTCCGATGCTTTCCCGGTTTTAATGGGTTAAAAAATGCTCAGCATGGAGCCCAAACACCAGTGTTATTGTTGTCCAACCTGTTTATTTCATCTAGGGTGACCATATGTCCTCTTTTTCCCGGACATGTTCTCTTTTGGGGGGCTGTCCGGCCTGTCCGGGGGCGTTTATAAAATCCTTCAAATGTCCGGGGTTTTGAGAGTCTCATTGGTCGTGTCATGAGTAAATGAGCCAATGAGCTGCTTAGATACTCTCAGACGCCAGAATCGTAGTGTTGCCATGTCCGCTTATTTACCACAACTTCTGGACAAGATTTGGCTTGTTTTTCTGACTTGTTTTTGGAGGTATGTTTCCTTATTTCTCTCACGAGACTTGGCAACACTGCTGACAGGCTGAGACACACATTTTTTGTACCGAATGAACCGAAATAAGGTAACAAAACCCCCCCAAAAAAGTTACGTACCCGAAAAGCATGCGTGAAGTGTCCTCTTTTTGGGAATTCAGAATATGGTCACCCTATTTCATCCAATAGTTCCACAGCAGCAGAACGCATAGATAGGCTAATCTCCCTGTTGTCTTTGTCACCAGACAACGAACAGAGGCCGTACGTGGAGGAGGGTGTGTGTCCGGAGATGACGGCGGCCCGGGTGGATCGGGACGTGGTGAGTGAGTCTAATCCGTTCACTTCTCATACTCCACTTCCATCACGCTGGATAGCAGCCATGTTTTGGAGCAGAGGAAAGGAAAAAGGTCAAATCAAAACTTCATAGTGTTCTTCAAAGGAAAGATAAATACATAAAAGGTATCCATTAGCAGTCCAAATATCCATGAAAAAAAAAAGCATGCAACAACAGTGAACAACAGTACAAATGCATAACAATAGTGTATCTTTCAAGTATCTGACAATGTATAAAGTTTTTTTTGTAATTGCATTTTGCAAGCAAGTGACCTGACTGAGAAACTCATGTTACATAAGAATCCAGTCCAATGTTATGGCCTTGATAAATGATTAATGTGGTTTGTTTGATGAAGTTTAATCATTGGATAAAGTCACCTTGCTTGGCTTATCATAAGCAAATCAGAGTAAATACATGATTAAAAAAAAAGTCTTAATGTTGCACAAGAAGTTAAAACAAAGGTTACACATGTCGGGTAGCTTGGGTTCCACAAAGGCAGCGCTTTAATTGTTCTGTAACTCTGAGAGCTTGTGCTCTCTCAGAGTAAAAATGTACAATGTAGGCATTTACCAGACGCTCTCATCCAGAGCGACTTACAATAAGTGAGTAAATAATCACATTCATGCTGAGAGAGTGTAGTGCCTCCAGTGGTGTAAAGTAACTAAGTACATGTATTCATGTACTGTACTTAAGTACAATTTTGAGGTACTTTTGGAGTATTTCCAATTGTCTATACTTTTACTTCTACTTCACTACATATCAGAGGAAAATATTGTACTTTTACTCCACTACAATTATTTGAAACCTTTAGTTACTAGTTACTTTGCAGATGTAAATTATTACATTATAAAACATACATTAACCACTTTAGCCCTATTTTATACCGAGGCTATTTGAAAATAGCCGATCTACAAGCTCACAACGCGTCGCAGCGACGTGTTGTGAGCTTGTAGATCTGCTATTTTCAAACATTTTAGTACTTTTACTTTTGGTACTTTAAGCACATTTTGATACCAATACTTTTGTACTTTTACTCAAGTAAATTTTGAATTCCGGACTTTTACTTGTAACAGAGTACTTTTACATTGCAGTATTGATACTTTTACTTAAGTAAAACATTTGAGTACTTTTTCCACCACCGAGTGCCTCAAGAAACTAGGATCCCAGGTAAACCATGAACATAGCGGTCGGTCAGGGACCCAGTCCTGTAGTCAGATGGGAGCAGGTGTGATCCCTGTAAGTGTCTTGAGATGCTTGAGGTCCAGAAGTCAAGTCAACTCCTACTTGCTGACTCATTGTAAGATTCTTAGGAACTTCAACTCAACGCCTAAAAGATTAAAAACATGTTGTTGTACAATAACTTAATCCATTCAATCCGGGAACACATCTACAAATGTCTTCTAAATCCTAACTGGTTTCTGAAAAACGTATGTTGCTAAATATCATATCATGTCAAGGACCACCCAAAATTATCTGTATTTTGGCCCCCCATCTCAAAATATTTATTTCCAGGGACCCCTAGAAGCAAAGATTTGAGTTACAAATGTTCGCTTTAAAAATATATATATATTCAAAGATTTGCACAAATGTTCATTATTTTTCAAAAATAGCAGATTTAGGTGCCGTGCTATGAGCTTGTATATCTTCTATTTTTGAATAGCCAAAGTGTAAGATAATGGTTAAAGTGCTTCAAATCTAAAATGACAGATGCTTTCCCGGTCTTGAGGCGTTATGGGTCTTAGTCAACACTAACTCATGGGGAGCCCGGGATCAAACAGGGAACCTTTTCCGATTCCCAAGTGGTCGCTCTACCTCCTGAGCCACTGCCGCCTCATACCATGGATTCTTGTGGCGTCTGGATTGTCTTACTTTTGGAAAGGGCTCCAGATAGCCTGGTGTTTTCATAGTAAACATGACTAGGTGGTGTCTATTAAAACAAAGATTATCATTGTTGTTTTTTCCAGCAAATCCTCAACCACATCCTGGACGACATCGAGTTCTTTGTCACCAAACTTCAGAAAGCTGCCGAGGCCTACAACGAGCTCTCCAAGAGGAAGAAATCCAAAAAAGGGAAAAAGAAGAGTCCAGGAGGTGAGTTTGGACTCTTATGGGGCGGCCATTAGCTGAGTGGTTAGTGAGCCCACCTGGGGAGCCAGAGCCCCTGGTTGTCGAAGGTACGATTCCAGGCCAGGCCATGCCAGCAATGTGTCTATGTGTGTCTCTGAGCAAGACTCTTAACCCCTAATTGCTCCCCGAGCGCCGCACTAGTATGCTGTTCACTGCTCCTAGTAGTTATAGGAAGGGTAAAATGCAGAGGATAAGTAAGTGCAAATATACAGTGACAAAACAACACCCCAAGGACTGGGGACCAAATTATTATTATTATTACTTGACCTCGATTATTTTAATAGTCGACTAATCAGTCGAGGGTTGTCTGAGTCGACTGACAATCTCTTAGTCGAATTATGGAGAAAAAAAAAAGAAAAGCTTTTAAAAAAATTTTGGGAGAGATTGGCCTAGTTTGTTATATTAATGAACTAATAGTTTGCCAAAAATAGCATATACATCAGGATTTATTGGGAGAAACCAAGCAAGTATTATGTTTAATCAGACATTAAGCACCCCTACAGCCCAAATGGAATCTTCCTCTATTGCATAACATATTTTTTGCATGATTTGACTGAGAGATTGGCATTTTTTGGTGTTGCATTAGTCGACTATAGGCAACTATTGGCCAATCAGATTCGACTATAGAAATCCTTAGTCGGGGACAGGCCTACTTGACACAAACACAGGTGATACCAACTTATCTTATATAAAAGACATACATCTACAAACCGACTACAGAAGAACAAAAGAATGTGATTGAAGATGATTATTGCTGTCAGACACGACTTTGTGTTTCTTTTGTTGACTTTTGTTTGCAATAAATAGATCACTCTGCCAATCATAGGTGTCATTTGACTGCTCTGTTGCTTGCTTCCCTTGAGCAAAGGTCAACATGTGCCATTTACATTTCTGTCCACCAGAGGGAGTTCTAACGCTACGATCAAGGCCTCCAGGTGAGGAGGAGTTTGTCGACTGCCTCCAGAAATTCAAGCACGCATTCAATCTGCTGGTGAGAACCTCATATCTGAGCAATTAGTGTACTGTAGTTTCAATTTACAGATGATTTGTTGATATTATATTGTTTAACTTTAGATTGATACTAGGGTCTTGGTTTAACTTTAGATTGATACTAGGGTCTTGGTTTAACTTTAGATTGATACTATGGTCTTGGTTTACCTTTGATCCTAGTTTACTGAGGCACTACACTGTCTCTCTGCATTTGAAGTGTGTGTTTACCTTGTTTATTGTAAGTCACTCTGGATAAAGAGCATCTTGCTAAATGCTAAATTGTAAATTGTATGTCAGCTGGTGCAGCCTTTTCTGTTCATATTTATGCGTGAATTAATTTCCCGGTGTTTTGCTGTCACCTACAGGGCAAACTGAGGGAGCACATTCAGAACCCAAGTGCCCTTGACCTGGTGCACTTCCTCTTCACTCCGCTGAGAATGGTAGGTCCCCACGGCCGCCACTTAAAGCTGCTCCATGTAACGTTCCTGTTCTACCCCAGATTTGAACCCGGGTCTCCTGCGCAGGCCAGGTGCTGACATTTATTTTTACCACTGAGCTAATAGAGCTTGGCTCAGGGGTCAAAATTCGTGTCAAACCAGAAACAGGATTGTGCCAAAGGTCGTATCCAAAAACCTAGACACAAACCTAGACACAGGATCTAAATGTCTCAATAGAAGCAGGGAGACCAAATACAACCCCCCTGATTGTATAAGTTATATTGTATGAACATACTCTACCATAAAGGATTGGACAAAATTTGACAGAGCAACTTTCACTTGTAGTTGAGTAATATTTGACCATTAGTATCTCTAATTTGACTCAAGTACTTGGGGTTTGAGTGCTTTGTCCACCACGTGCAGTTATTATGCACTCAACTACGTGTGTGTGTGTGTGTGTGTGTGTGTGTGTGTGTGTGTGTGTGTGTGTGTGTGTGTGTGTGTGTGTGTGTGTGTGTGTGTGTGTGTGTGTGTGTGTGTGTGTGTGTGTGTGTGTGTGTGTGTGTGTGTGTGTGTGTGTGTGTGTGTGTGTGTGTGTGTGTCCATTTAGTTTAAGTCATATTTTAGTCACCTGAAATGTTTTAGTTGACTAAATATCATACGATTTTATTCGACAAAATCTGCAGTTTTTTTTTATTCGACAAAAATGTATTTTGGTGGGCCGTAGTGCATGATTTCTACTTAGCTGTGTGCCTATAATAGCCGATCTACAAGTTCACAACGCGAGCGCGACACGTTGTGAGCTTGTAGATCGGCTATTTTCGGAGCGCGGCACCAAGCATGAAATGACTTGTCTTAGTTCTACTGGATCTCTTCTCCACTAGTCCCTCCCTAACATTTTAGTCTAGTTTTTATTTGTTGATATAATTAGTCATAGTTTTAGTCTTCATAGCTTAGTTTCTATTTCCTTTTCATCAGTGAAACAAGTTAGTAGATGTAAAACATAAAAAAAAAAAAAAATCGTCATAGTTTTAGTTGACAAAATTAACACGTGTGTGTGTGTGTGTGTGTGTGTGTGTGCATGTGTGTGTGTGTGTGTGTGCGCACGCGCAGGTGATCCAGACATCCAGTGTGGAACTAGCTAGGAGCGTGGTGGTTCCACTGTTGAGCAGGGAGACCATCGACTTCCTCCAATCATCGCTCCTTGCAGAGGAGAAGCACGTGTGGGTGACTCTGGGTGACGGCTGGACCAAATGCAGGTGTGCCAGCATAAGAGATGCATTTCTTTTTGATACATGTTCCCTTTTTTTATTTTATTTTTTTCTAAAAGGAAAACAACAAAAATTTGAGGAACTCAAATGTTAAACTAGAAAATGTGCTCCTCGGAGCACAGGTCTCCGCCAGGCGAGGTGGTAAAAGAAAGTACTGTTCCTGATTAATCCTGTCTTACCTATTTATATTACATATTGTGATGTCACGTGAAGCTTGACCAATGTTAGCTGTGAGCGGACGGACACACACACACGGACGGACAGAGGGTAAAACATACTCTCCACCATGCCTTCGGCCTGGCGGAGACAATAAACTGGAATAGCATAAATATAAATATAAAATTGCAATACCCTACTACCAGTTATAGCGTAAAAAGTGAAATGTACAGTGTACAAATAAACAGTAAGCAATTAATAAATGAGGACGTGTGTCTATTCAGCGATTCCCTGAATAGAAAAGTGTGTCTTCAGTTCACTTTGCACATTTTTGTAAAAATGGGTGAACTACAGTGAAGGTGATTTTTTTGTTTTGTTTTGTTCCCAGGTTGGAGTGGCCCAAAGAGCAGTACTTTCCTCCGTGCACGCTGCACTTCCGGGACGGATGGGAGCCTCCCGTGTTGGCCTACCTGGGTCCGTCCCGTGAGCAGGAGCTGAGCCAGATAGCTGAAACTATCGCCCACGCTGAGATCCAGAGACGGGAGGAGGTGACACATTATTTCAGTCATTCCCAACCTCTTTAATAGGCTCTATGCACAGCAGGCATATTGGAAATAAATCCTTACTTTCTTCACCAATGACACTAATGAAGGCTCTGTTCCATTCTGGTCAAACAGAGTCAGGGTGCTGAATATTGAGCATGTTGGCTCACTGGAAAGACTCTGCTACACCAGTGGGTCTCAAATTGGGGTCCAGGGGACCCTCATGGTTCCTTGAGGGGATTCCAATGGCCCCTTACAGGTGTGTAACTCTGAGTGTACAAATGGACCCGTTCCATCTGTACACTCTGAGTAATGGGGGTCCTTGAAATTAAAAAGTTTGAGAACCACTGTGCTGCACTAAATGGAACAGAGCCTCCACTGGTATAATTGGTAAATGGTAACACCTGTGAAGGTAGAAAAGTAAGGAATAGGCCCAATTTGTTTCCAATATGGCTGCCTGTGCATAGAGCCTATTTCAAGGACGGATGTTCCAATCAACACGTTTCGTATCGTGACCCTATAGGCCTAATTCAAACAGTTTGAATTGTCTCTCTTTTTCATTTCAGCAACTGCCGGCTCTGCAGAGCTTCCCCTCGGCAGACGGGTACGCGTTCACTAACACGTCCTACAAGCCCATGACCATGCTGGACCAGGACCTGGCCGTGGCGGCCTTTAAGCACGCTGTCAGCCGCCACGTAGATGCTAGGTAACCCCCGCCGCCTGGGTCTGTGGACCAGGCGGCACAGCACGCCATGGAGAACCGATCCCACTTTACTGTCTTAATAACTCCTCCTCTCTCTCTGAACTGGCTTAATCTGTGTTTGACACATGAGGCTAATTCTTCTAAATTCGTCTTGGTTCTATCTATTTCATATTCTTTGCCTTATACTTCTTGTCTTCTTGGACAATAGAGAACCGATGTCTGACGTCACTGCCACTAGAGGCCGCTACACCCCAGGGCCACGTGCTATTGAACATCAATCCACATTTTTGGTCAAAAACCTCCTAACTCCACTTGAGCTGGATTTGGGTAAAGTGATGATAATTTAAGGACAAATTCAAGTATCTGACAATGTATAAAGTCACCATACCAACTTTTATGAGGCAGTATTGTATTGTTCTAAAAACATTATTTTTAGACAGCAGAGATATTGGGGATTAATTATATTTTCTCCAAACACAGACGTTATCAAATGTAACTCCATAAATGAGACAGAGTCACATACTGGACAGAATCGCCAGGCTGATTTGTTTATCTTTGGAACACAGTTCTTATATGACACGATGCTAAGATGACCCTATGGTAGGGATGGGCAATATTATCGATATCGCGATATATCGCGATATTTTATTTCGCGATACTGTATCGATACTCCAGTATCAATATCGCGATTTAAAAAAAAAGTTTTTTTTTAAATTTATTTTTAATTTATTTTTTGCTTTTTCAGATACAGGCTTTATGAAAAACATTCAAAGAACCTATCACAGATCTGCAGCTACTCAATATGTAGTGTATATATAAACAATATGTAGTTGTGATATATGTATATATCGCAATATCGCAATATATCACAATATATCGCAATATATCGCAATATATCACAATATCGTGATACGACCCAAGTATCGTGATGCGTATCGCAATATAATCGTATCGTGACCCAAGTATCGTGATACGTATCGTATCGTGAGATTGTTGCCAATACCCATCCCTACCCTATGGTGTCGTCAATACAGAAAATACTTCCATGACTCAGCCCAGGGGATAACGGAGTGACGTCAGGACTTTAGTACTCTATATTGTTCCAACCTAGTTGACTGCTGTGTAGGGCCTGGGCGATTATTTCATAACCTTTGCCTTGATTAGGATTAATGAATGATAAATAAAAATAACTTGAAAAATTGTAGATCTAACAAGCTCACAACATGTGGCATTGTCACATGTTGTCAGCTTGTAGATCAGCTATATTCGCTATTTTTGTACACCATCATTGTAAAATACGATATATAATACGTGGTGATTAATCAGACTAGTCGATTATAAAACAATCTAGTATATATTTTTGTGTCGATTGCTTGATATATAAGAAATAAAACAAATATGTTAATATATTTAATATATACAGGTTAATCGAAGATTATTCGATTCGAGCAAGTTTAAGCTTTTGGTCTAAATATCGGTTTCGACATATTTTCGGTTAATTGCCCAGCCCTATAGCTGTGCCTTTGCACAGCAGTTGTTCAGTCTGTCTATCTATCTACTGTATCTATCGATCTATATCTCTGTCTCTACTCTTAATGCTGGCCTCCTGACAGAAGGACCAAAGTCGCATTCTTTTCGATGATCACCATCTCTCCCTTCTGATCGCTCACTATTCTTTCTGTGATCGTGTTCTAAAAGCGATTACCGTTTCTAGAGTCCTGGAGCCAGTTGCACCACCTCACACTAAGTTCAAACTTAGCCTAGTTATAGCTTAACCCATTCAATCCGGGGACGCATCTTTTCGTCATTTTAGATTTCTTTGGCTATTCAAAAATAGCAGATCTACAAGCTCATTGCACGGCACAGAGTGCTGCGCTATGAGCTTGTAGATCTGCTCTTTTTTTTTTTTTCGTGAAAATGTGTGCAAATCTTTGAATATATATATTCTTTTAATATATATATATTTAAAGATTTGCACACATTTTCAAAAAAAAACACATGACACATATACTTTCCCGGCTAAATGGGTTAAATGGCTTTTTAAAAGCCATTTAAGCTATAACTAGGCTAAGCTTGAACTTAGTGTGAGGTGGTGCAACTGGTTCCTGGTGAGGCTCTGCAACTTTCCCCTTTTTATTTGTCTCTCATCAACCTGATATTAAAGATGGGACACTTCTCCATGGCTGTCAAATTGTTATTATAGCACTGTCAGTGTTTGGCATGTTCCCAATGGCATATACTGTATGTAGTCTCCTGTAGTCTCTGTCTGTCTATCTGTCTGTCTGTCTGGCATGCTTTAAAAGTGTGTTTAGATGCATTTTCTATTGTATTTTAATTTATTTGAGTTGTATTGTTTTTTTTTGCATAATGTATCATTTCATGTAGTTTATAGATTCCTAATGACCGTATTCAAATAGTATTATACTACGAGCCAGAAATAATGGCGAACAAGACAGAGTCTAATAATAACCGCATGGTCTTCATGTCCAGTCTTTACGTATGGATAGTATAAGTTACCGTGTGTTCAGTTTGTGAATGAAGCCACACATCCCTATGTGGTGGTCAGTAGCCAAACCACTAGTGATGCGTGGGTCAGGTGTTTAGTTTTTAAAATTAAACATTTTAACAACACAAATCTTATGTACAGTAGGGGTCTCTGGCACAAAATATTTTCAGATGGGGGGGTCCGCGGCTCAAATACATTATTAATTTGGGGGTCCTTGACATGAAAAAGTTTTGAGAAGCACTGTGGCTTAAAGGGGAAATCCACCCATTTTCAATATTTAACTATGTCATTAATATAGCATAAAGGAGTTGTGTGGAAATAAGAAAAAATTTAAAAAAAAATTAACATTGCAAAAAAATTTAACATTGCAAAAAAATTAACATTGCAAATTACACCATGATGAGTCATCACAGTGTAATTTGCAATGTTAATTTTTTTGCAATGTTAAATTTTTTTGCAATGTTAATTTTTTTTTTAATTTTTTCTTATTTCCACACAACTCCTTTATGCTATATTAATGACATAGTTAAATATTGAAAATGGGTGGATTTCCCCTTTAAGAGTCAGTTAGTGATTGGTCTTCAGTTAATGGGCTGGGTCTCCCTGATCAGCCACTCCAGGGCCTCCTTGCGGCCCTGCCTCTCCAGCTCCGCCCCCACCGTCTCCTTGCACTGCCTGTGGTACTCGTTCACCCAGTCGCGCTCTTTCTCTGTGAGCAGCTCCGTGTTCATCATCTTCACCTGGATGGGGACCAGGGTGAGGGGCTCGAACGTCACACTGCCTCTGTTCCTGAAGTTGTACTTGGGTTTGGCCGGCACAACGAGGACCACGTTTTCCAGTCTTATGCCGAAAGACCCGTCCTCGTAGTAGCCGGGTTCGTCGCTGATGATCATGCCGGCCTCCAGGGGCTCGTCGCCGAGCGTCTTGTAGCTGATCCCGCACGGCCCCTCATGGACGTTGAGGAAGCAGCCCACGCCGTGTCCCGTACCGTGCAGGTAGTCCAGTCCCGCCTCCCACAGCGCCGCCCGAGCAAACGACTCCAACATGTGACCTTTGGTTCCGTTGGGGAAGACTGCAGCGCTGATGGCTATGTGTCCCTTCAGAACGTAGGTGAAGCATTCCTTCTCAAAGGCGGTGGGGGTTCCAAAGTGCACGGTACGGGTGACATCTGTGGTTCCGTCGGTGTACTGAGCTCCGGAGTCGATCAGGTAGACTTCGTTTGTGGACAGGGTCCTGTTGGTTTCGGGCACAGGTTTATAATGTATGATTGCTCCGTTTGGACCAACGCTGGAGATGGAAGGGAAACTGAGGCCAACGAAATGTTTCTGCTGACTGCGAAATTCCTCTGCCTGATCCGCAGCAGAAATCTCAGTCACCGTGCCTTTTGGAATCTCTTGTTCGAGCCAAGCAAATAGTTCGCAAAGGGCGACCGCATCCTTGATGTGTGCCATTCTCATGCCTTGAATCTCAGTGGCATTCTTGACCGCCTTGGCCAGGCATAGCGGAGTGTTGGGGATAGGGCATCGGTGGACCTTGGGGACGACCTGTGTGAGGGCATAACTGGCTTTGTCACAGATCCACACTTTGTCCTTGGTGCCCAGGGAGGTGCAGACAGCCTGGAGCTCAGTATAGACGGAGTCATACGGGTGTGTCTGGATGCTCAGCTCAGGCTTGCTAGTGGTGTCAAGCTGCAGGTGGTGCCGCACAGTCGGATCAGCCAGCCGATTCTGGTCCACAAACAGCCTGATCGTGCTCAGCCCCACAAAGGCGTGTGCAAAGAACACAGGGTTGTACTCGATGTCTGAACCGCGGAGGTTGAAGAGCCATGCGACCTCGTCCAACGCTGTGGCAACAAACCAGGTGATTCTCTTTTCCGTCATCTTGGCTCGTACGGCTGTAATCTTGTCTTGCCAGGACAATCCTGTGTACTCCAATCCGAGGGTGACTAGCTGTGTACTGGGTCTAGCAGGGCGGTCCTCCCACACGACATCTATCAAGTTATTCTGCACCGCCACAAGAGAGTGGCCTGCAGCACTCAGGGCCTTGGACATGCTCTTCCACTGGTCAGCAGCTATGATCCAGGGGTCCACTCCAACATTGGAGTTCTCTGGCAAAACGCTGATCAGCCAGTCCTCCTGAGTTAGAGTCTCCTTCAGCCCTGTCTTCATGAGGGTCCAGTTGTTGTCCATCTGCTGACTGGCCTGAAGAAAGTAGCGTCCGTCCGTCCACATGGCTGCATGCCGCTCTGTCACAATGGCCGTGCCGGCAGAGCCATCGAACCCGCAGATGAACTCACGTCTGCAGTCGCACGGTGCGATGTATTCACTTTGATGCGCGTCTCCGGAGGGAACTAAATAGGCCTGGAGGGGCTCAGATGAGTGTTTTCCATCCTTCATCACCTGGCGAAGGTGTCTGAGCAGCTCCTCTGTGACCTTTGGAGACATGACCGTGTCTTTGAAATGCAATTCTTGCACTTCTTTGATCACTGGTACCTCATGTTCATTTACAGAACTGGAGGCTGCCATGTTATCGTTTAAACGTTTATGTGCACAAAAAACGTGGCTCAGATCCTTTCAGTGGTTTGCGTTAAGACAATAAAACTCTGCAGTGTTGATAAATCTTTATTTATCTTCTTTGTTTATCTTTATCTGATCCAATTATTTAACTAGCATAGTGAGCTCAGTGCAATGCATATCTCTGCCAGGCCAGGTGGAACTCAATATTTGACTAGACTACAGTATGACGTCAATCATCTAAGATGTATAACTCCATATTTGGTCAAGGTCTCAGCCCGTTCCAATTCCCTATGACTTACAAACGTATACAGTATATCTTCATGCGTGACGTTTGTGCCGGGCCGTCACGTGACAAATGCGAACAGGGTTTGTTATTGGCATGGCTTTGCTACTTCGTAACTCGACATACTAGGACATAGAAGAAGTCACATCACAATGAATGTAGGCCTACATGCCTGGGTATTTGCGTGCGTGTGTACGTGCGTGTGTGTGTGGAGGTCACAACCTCCTTGCTCTAAACGTTATCACGAGAACCTCTTGTGCCTTCATGTCCATCTAAGGATCAGAAACTTCTTTATTGCCAGATACACTTGCTTTCTGTAGGAGTTTGACTGACATGATCTGGCAGCAGACAGAGCGAGAAAAGCCTCGTATATAATATATTATATATAATAAAAGAGAAATGGTTTCCACCTGACGGTGACGATATTTCAGAATATACACAAATTATGTGGAACTAGAAAATGTGCTCCTCGGAGCACAGGTCTCCGCCAGGAGGTGGTAAAAGAAAGTACTGTTCCTGATTAATCCTGTCTTACCTATTTATATTACTCTATATATTACTCTCCACCATGCCTTCGGCTTGGCGGAGACAAAAACAAGGCAGGGTATAATAGCAGTGTGGCTCCCATGTGGACTGCAGACGTGTGGCCAGTCTATGATGTCAGTCACCTATGATGTATGTGATGTATTATTTCCAAATTTGGGCCAGGTTTCATACGTCAGGCTGCTAAAGAATAAAACTAATGTTCCTGCGAAGGCTAGTGCGTAAATAATGAGGGTGTTAAGGAGTCATACAGCTCAATTGTTCTGTTAGCTAACGAGCTAGGCTATTCATCTTCAACCCCAGTGAGACTCTTGTCTGAGATCCAACAATGACCGCTGCATTCAGCAGCTGCTCAGAGGCAGTTCTTCAGTGTGTGGTGGACACCACAGCGGAGAGGAACGTTCCGTTGGAAGGCCTGGAAGAGTTTTATCAGATCAAGAAGACCTGTGAGTTCATCGGTCACGGTCAGTACAGAAAGGTTGCCCTGCAGTTTCCCGATGAGTTGCTGGTCGATTCGGTAGCAGTAGCTGAAGAGATAGAGAAGGAGACCCGAGCCAAGGTGTTCGTACTGGGTGACACGTCCTACGGAAGTTGCTGCGTGGACGAAGTGGCCGCAGAACACGTGGGAGCGGACTGCGTCGTGCACTACGGCCGCGCGTGCCTCAGCCCCTCCAGAAGGCTGCCGTTGATGTACGTCTTTGAGAAAAGACCAGTGGACCTGGAGAAGTGCGTGTCTTCCTTCAAAGACCTCTATCCCGACACACAGAGTCACGTCGTAGTCCTGTACGAAGTGAACTACGCCCACGTTATCTGCGACCTCCACGCCCTCCTGACCCGAGAGTATCCCAACGCCGTTGCCTCGACGCTCCTCCTGGACGGGGAGTGGTGCTACAGTCCTGGACAAACACGAAGTCAACACGGAACTTGTGTTCCGGGTCAAAAAGACGACGAGGTTGTTTGCCAGTTCGGCAGGCGCTTCGCCTTGAAAAGCGGCATGAGCGTAAAGGATTACGCCATGTTCTTCATAGGCAAAGAAGGCGCAACCTTAAGAAACTTCATGATGATGTGGAACTGCTGTTCGTTCTGTACCTTCGACCCATTGGTGGCGACGGGCCGCGCCCAGTCGGCAAGTATCAACCGGGCCTTGATGAAGCGATATTACCTCATAGAAAGAGCCAAAGACGCCAACACGGTGGGCATTCTAGTGGGCACACTGGGCGTGGCGGACTACCTCGCCATCATCCAGCAGCTGAAGGAGACGATCCGCAGGGCGGGCAAGAAGAGCTACATGTTCGCCGTGGGGAAACTCAACGTGGCCAAGCTGGCCAACTTTCCCGAGATCGACGTGTACGTGTTGATCGCTTGCCCGGAGAACTCCCTGTTGGACTCCAGCGAGTTCTACAAACCCGTGGTCACCCCGTTTGAGATGGAGGTGGCCTGCAACAAGCACAGGGAGTGGTCAGAGGAGTACGTGACAGACTTTCGCCATCTGTTGCCGGGTGGTCTGAGTCACGTGCCTCCGGCTAGTGAGGAAGATGATGACTTAGACGATGCCGACGTGTCACTGATCACCGGGGTGCTCCGAAGGCCACGTGTTGCCCTCAGCGGGCCGCCGCCGCGCCCGTCTGACGCCTCCGTGGTCCTGAGGAACCCCGCGCTCACCGTGGCCAACGCCAGCACGGCGGCTTCCTTCTTGGCCGGTCGTAGCTGGCAGGGCTTGGAGCACAGTCTGGGAGACACACCTGTGACGAAGGCAGTGCAGGGGAGGAGAGGCATAGCTATTGCTTATGAAGATGAGGGGACAGCATGACTATCGGTGTGAACAGCAACTTATGCACATCGGATTTTGTATTTAATCAGCATTTAGTTTGTAATTACTGATATTACTTAGTTGGACAGTAGTGGTTCTCAAACCTTTTCTTGTCAAGGACCCCCAGATTAATATGCATTTGGCCGCAGACCCCCATCTGAAAATGTTTTGTGCCAGGGACCGCCCATTCAAGATTTGTGTTGTTAAAATGTTTCAAAAATATTCCAAATATTTCAAATGTTTTCCAGGATTTTCTGTAAATATGGCAGATCTATAAGCTCACACATCGTATAAGCTCACATCGTAACGCATTGTGAACTTGTAGATCTGCCATTTTCAAATAGGCAATCTATAGGGTTATAGTGGTTACATTTTGATGCTTATTAACTAATTTTTATACCCTTAAAGTGTGTGCTTTGTCAAAGTGAAAGGAATTGGAAGTGAATCTGGACATTTGGATGTATAAAGAATCATTATAATACAGGCTGGCTGCTTGTGTCCATGTCCCGTTTGAATAATAGAATAATTCACCAATAAGAACAAAAGTGCTTCACAAGAACAATGTTGGTGTTTTTTTCATCCATAGATTTTCATGTATGGCCCAATGTTTCATTTTGACCTCACCAGACATGTCAGGCTTTCTTGGTTAAATGTGGCTCTGGATCGCGAGGCCACGCGTGAGCAGTGATTGGTCTACTTTTGAGGGGACAGACCAGGGTTGGGCAATAATTCTCAATATCTTGACTACGTAGAAATCATCTGGGTTTTCATTTTGTCCCTATATCGACCAACCTAGAGCTGGACGAGAACAGACACAACACTGTTTTAGTGGGATGGCTACAAGAATGGCATTAATAGTACTGTATCATCATACTATTAATAATGTGTATTAATAATAAAATAAGATATTGTTTATTCATTGTGATAACTCATATGTGTATTTGTTTCTGAAGCTACGATGCACACAACAGAGGCCAGCCAAACACCTTTGCCAAATCCAAGTACGACTTTGTGGCGAGAAACAACACAGAGCTGTCTGTCCTTAAAGATGAGGTTGTGGAGGTAAAACAATTTTTTATTTCTTCAGTCACCATACAATTATGTAATGATGACTTTATACCATAGGCATTGACTGTAAAGAAAATGGACTAAGGGAACAGTAACATCACCCATTGGTTTCTACAGGCCAGTTTTGAAGCCACTTTTTCTGCAAATTCAAATCCACCATCTTCGAACTTCCGGTCCCAAAAAGCAACCACAAACGAATGTTATTGGCCGGGATAGGCAGTGAGGGCGGTTCTTCACTCAGTAGAGCCAGTAGAAACCCTAGAAGCACAATTTGATTTATCATCAATTTTTAAATTAATGGGACCATAATTTACAAAAATGCACATCATGGTAATTGAAAGAAGACTTTAAAATACTGACTGAAAGCTATTATTTATGACAATTACTGGCGTGGTAATCCTTCTGCAGCCTGTAAGAGGGGAATTGGGGACACCTGCTAGGCTATTAATGAGAACTGCACGGAATTCGGCTCAGTTTAAACCTATTTTATACTTCGGCTATTAGAAAATAGCAGATCTACAAGTTCATGTTGCATGGTGACACCTTGTGAGCTTTGTAGATCTGCCTTTTGTGTGTAATGTGAAATATCTTGGGGGGGGGGGGGGGGGGTAAATCTCACAATCCATTGTGAATTAACCACTTAAGCACTATTTAATAAAATTAAAAGTTGTGAGCTTCTAGAGTCTGTGACCCAAAGATGGGAAACTGTTTGAGAATCAGTGGTCTAATGGCTTCAGGGTAGAAGCTCTTTCTGTGTGTGTGTGTGTGTGTGTATTGTTACTAAACCAAAATGCTTCTACCTGAAGCTAAATACCTCTAAACATACAATCAGCCTCATTCCATAATGCGCGGCTCCTTCCTGTAGGTGGTAGACGACAGGAAGCAGTGGTGGAAGGTCTGTAATGGCGCCGGAGCGTCAGGCTATGTGCCAAACAACATCCTGGAAATCACCAGAACAACCAACATGAACGCGGCGGCGGAGCCGGTCTATAGCCATACCATACAGGTACAGTCTAATAGACGCCTTAACAGACAACGTCACACTGATAAGAACCAGTATGCGCACGCAGGTCGGCAGCAAAAGAACCCCAGCGCTCAAAAGATGCAATGTAAAAGTAGTCACAGTCTCACTTGTAAAAATGCGTCCCATCAAACTTTAAGATGCTGTTTTTCTCCCAGTATGGAGGAAGAATGCTTAGGATTTTTACTGTGATCTCTCGCTCTTGAAATACATATTTCTTGGTTTCTGTTGTGTGTAAACAATAATAACAATTCAAAGCAGTTGTCCCCCAAACCCCACCTCCAGTGGCTCTCATAAGAACGGAGGGAGCGCTCTATGATCATGGCACCAGAATCTGCTTTGCTCGCGCAGCTGCAGCCCGTCAAGCCTAATTTATGCTCCGTTCCGCGAAGGTGTCGTGCGCAGAGAACGGCCGAGAATAGCAGACCTCCAAGCTCACAGCGGTCGCATCCGCGACGCGGCTGTGAGCTTGTATGTCAGCTGTTCTTGGCGCGCAATACCGTTGCGCGATGAAGTATATATGTCTCGCTAGGGCGCACCCCACTAGCCAACACACAAGAGGAGGTTGAATGAACTGAAACCAGCGCACCCCAAAACAGCAGGTTTGGCGATCTGTTGGGAATTAATTACATGAAACAGTCACCTGTACGTCCAGTCTCAATGTTTGTAATCAAATAATTGGTCCATAGCCATACCATACAGGTACAGTCTATAGCCATACCATACAGGTACAGTTCAATCTTCCATTCAGGTTTTCAACCACACCACAGCACTGAGGCTGCTCTCGTTAAAGTTTTCAATGACATCCACTTAAATACAGACAGTGGCAAAATCTACTAAACTAGATCTCAGTGCTGCATTTGACACGGTCGACCACAATGTATTACTAGACGGAATGAAAACCTGTGTGGGACTTTCTGGTACTATACTAAACTGGGTCGAATCATATTTAGAGAACAGAGACTTATTTTGTATCTATCGCTGATTACACATCTGTGCGGACAAAAATCATACCATACAGGTAGGACAACACTCTAAGGGTAATAAGGTGGAGGAAGTCAGAAGAGACGAGGACATGTCGCCAGGCTCCGCCCACTGCGTTCAGTCGCAGCAGTTGCGTCGTTCATCTCGAACCTCACAACTACTGTACAGTTCAGTACCGTTTATAGACCGAAATGCAGTCATCTAGGATCATAGGTAAACCAAGAACCTATCTGTCTAAACCGTATAATATCCAAAAATAAATAATCTGTACATTGAAACTATACAAACTATAGGATGCCAGGTCAACAAATTGACCTGGCATCTATGCTATCTATGCCATCTATGCTATCTACACTTAGGTCTTGATCAGGGAAAATAATAGTCCCTTCTAATTAACATGAATCACATTAATTGTACAGTATGCTTCACCATAACATCCTTCCATTTTGTGAGGTCATTATGTCATGCTTTTGATTTGTCACAATTACCTACTGTCCCATTGTTTGTTTTTGTTCACATTTATTCTACTGTCCTATTGTTTGTTTTTGTTCACATTTATTCTACTGTCCTATTATTTTTTTGGCTTTTTTTCACATTTGACACTAAAGCTCATGATGCCAAAGAAGGAGTTTGAGCTGTTCAAGGTAGGGTTGTGCTTGTAGTGAGTTTAACGCTGCTTGTGGGATGGATTTGTAGATCTACTATTCAGTTGAGTTGCTGTGATGATGTTGCTGTTGTCCTGAATATGAGCTGGTCGGACAGTGAGGCTGCAACGTTAGACTTTGCCAGTTACCCTTAGATCGGGGGTCTTCAGACATTTAACCACTTAAACCCTCCATACTTAATAAACTTGACCTTATGCTCTATACTTGGTCTGCTCCTATTCCCCTCTACACCAAACCTCTTCGTCAAAAATGGCTTATCTACAAGCTCACATCTGCGATGCGTTTATGAGCTTGTAGATGGGCAATTTTTGGCAAATGTTCCCCCCAGAATTGGGATGCTATAGGGTTCAAGTGGTTAATACAAAAAATAAAAAGTTCCTATCACACAGAGGACCCCTAGGGGTCACGGACCTCCTGTTGAAGACCCATGCCATAGAGCCATACTAGATGACTGTACCTACTGTATATTCCTTCTCTTAGAACAACATGGTTTGTTTTAGCTGAGTGAGTTTGCGGTGCTGCTGTGAGTGAACTATAAAGCCACAATACATGCTCCTTCTGACGTCCCAACATTTTGTTCGGAAAAGGGAGGCGAGATGACTACGTACATTTTGACGTCATCCCGTCTCCGAACTAGTTTGGAAAGCCCGTCCGAAAACTGATTTATTCCGACGTCGGAAGAAGCATGCATCAGCTTTAACCCATTCAGCAAAGATTTGAGTTAAAAACGTTTGCTTAAAAAATATATATATATTCAAAGATTTGCACACATTTTCACGATTTTTAAAAAAATAGCAGATCGACAAGCTCATAGCGCGGCACTCGGTGCTGCGCTATGAGCTTGTATATCTGCTATTTTTGAATAGCCAAAGGAATCGCAAAATGACACACGGATGCATTCCCGGTCTTAATGGGTTAACACCCTCTCATTATTGCCTTATGTTTCATTTCATTTATTTTCTTTTTTTTTCATTTCACCCTTCCAGCAATTACTGGGCGAGTTGAATGAGGTAAAGGAGCCACATGTAAGGAAACAATATGGAAGCTGTTTGAGAAGCTGGATTATCTTTGAGTTTCGGGGGGCTAAAATGTATCACTTGATCTCTTCCCAGAAACAGACCATGAAGACGGACTACATCCCCAGCAAGCCGGTGGCCACAGCCATGCCCCCCGCCGCGGCCCATCATCACCCCATGCCTCACCCCATGCCTCCGGCCCCCATGCCTCCCCCTCCAGCTCCGGCCCCTGCCAGGCTGCCCACCCCGCCCTTACCCCCGCCGGCCGCTGAGCCCCCCAGGCCGCAGGCTGGCGGCGTGGCGAGTCGCCACAACGCCGGCGCCCTCCCCAGTGACGCCGGCAACGTCACCATGAGGGAGCAGCGCGCCAACCAGCGGCATGTGCCCGTTAACCGTGAGTGTATATTGGCTATTTTTGAATGGCATAAGTATAAAATAGGGCTTAAGTGTTTGTATATTTTGTATTAATAATTCAATGAAAAGTAACTAGTAACTAATGAATTGCATTTTTTATAGCGGTATGCAAACGGTCCTAACAATAAAGATTGCAGTTGAAGTCTCTCTCTTATAAGCTTTATTGTCGACTGCCCCGCAGGGAGGAAATCCAACATGGAGGAGGTTCAGGATGAGCTGATGCACCGGTTGACGCTGGGCCGCAGCGCCCAGAAGAAGTTCCAGGTGCCTGGGCCTTCTGGGCCTCCTGGGCCTTCTGGGCCTTCTGGGCCTCCTGGGCGCGGCGCCGTAGGCCAGACCTACGCCAACGTCACCTACGACTCCTCCCCCAAAGAGGTCCGAGCCTGGCTGGAGACCAAGGGCTTCAGCTCCGTGTAAGTCCCTCCACCATTGTAACAAAGGGAGAAAAACTAAGGAGTGTACTCTTCTGGTGAAAAAGTTAAAAAGCCTTTATTTACCCTCCAACGTGTGTGTGGGCAGAAACCTTATCTCCAAATTCATTTTTTTTTGTTTTTTCGTAAATTAACGCCCTACTTGATCATACTACAGCGTCACAAAAAAGTAGCAGATTTGCAAGCTCGAAACGTGGTGTGAAACGACACGTTTTGAGCTTGTAGATCTGATTTATTTATTTTTGAATCTCGAAAAGTAACAGTTTTAGACATAAGGTTTCCACCCAACAGAGACGATATACATAATTTTGCACGGGTTTCCTTGCCAAGCAATATTGTGGATTCATGTGCATTAAATGTTTTGTTTTTTTTTAATTGTCCCGGATTCAAGCTGGGTTAGAATATAAAAGTTAGAATATGGAGATAGGAGGTTTCTGCCCGACAGCAACGATTTATAATGAGCATTAGTGAGGAGGACCAATTATAGGTAGATGGGTTAAACATTGGTGAAGTGCTCCCTTTTATGGTTATGGTTCCCGGTGTATTTGAAACTCTACCACAACCCCCTCTGCAGCACCATCACCAGCCTGGGGGTTCTAATACCTACCTTCACCCTACCTTTCTTCCCTCTCTCTGCAGCACCATCACCAGCCTGGGGGTTCTGACAGGAGCCCAGCTGTTCTCGCTCAATAAGGAGGAGCTGAAGACGGTGTGTCCAGATGATGGTGCCAGAGTCTTCAGCCAAGTGACTGTCCAGAAAGCTGCTCTTGAGGTGGGTACTTTACTGTACCGGTGGCCCTGCACCGCGTTTGTCATTGTCGCCGTCACCGCGACGCCGTTACCGCGACGTGGACTGGACAGCTTATACTAGGACGGTGGTTCTCAAACCTTTTCTTGCCAAGGACCCCAAAATTTATATGTATTTGGCCGTGGACCCCTATCTGAAAATATTTTGTGCTGGGGACCCCATACAAGATTTAAAAACAAATTCAAATTATATAACAAATGTGTCATTTAAAAGAATACATTATAGGCAGATCTATAAGCCCACAATGCCCACAAAACTGTATTCCAAATTTGTCCAATTGTTTTGAAAATAGCAGATCTATGGGCTTGTAGATCTGCTATTTTCAAATAGCCAATAGGGTTAAAGTGGTTTAACTGAATTTGATGCTATATTTAACTAATTTGGCTGGGGTCCCCCCTGGAACCCCCTCAAGGACTCCGGGGGTCTTTGAGAGCCACTGGACTAGAGAGGAGGTCATTAGAAACGTGTCCTTGTTTTATTCCCCCTTGTTCCTCATTGTCATCACCACTCTAGTTCTGGACAGGTTATGGACCCAATCATCATGACCTCACCACAACCCCCAAAAAAGGTTTTCCGGGTAGATAACGCCGTCAGCAGTGTTATTCATTATCCTTATTTATGGAAGAACGGGACACTTATTATATTGTTATTGACTTTTAGAAATATATAGATTTGTTCTAAATGTCCACTGGTTGACAAACTAGTCATAGCTAATGTAATGGTGTCCATAAATGGACACTTTATTTTATAATTCTAGTGTAGATATCCATAGACATTCTACAACTTTCAATTTAGGCATTACAATTGTAGAATGTCTATGGATGTGTATGTACACAATATAAAATAAAGTATCCAGAACATTAGCTACGTATGTCTAGTTTGTCAAATAATATACTTCTAATAGTCAATAACAATATCATAAGTGTCCTGTTCTACCTGGAAATACAGCTCACACGTTTGTTTACAAACATTCTGATCTGGTCTATTATTTATCAACTAGAGAGGAGATTAACGGTGTCATTAGAGAAGGTTCCTTATATCATTATAAAGATGTATCTCAGTGAGTGTTGTCCTAAATCTCAGGACTGTGAGCATTTTTTGTCAAATGTAAACAAGTAGTATTCGGTTTGTATTTGATGGATTTGGGGATTATATTATGACTTGTTGGTATTCTGAGTTTGATCAAAACTAATGGTTATACTGTATAAGCAATATATATCACCAGCACTCACGGAAATTTGCTTTTTATTTTGATAGTAGAGGGCAGCATGAATGCAGCATGTATGCTGCGCGTGCCTATCAAATTGAAAGTACCTAAAGGCAGACGCAACATTAAAAAAAAAGAAGATAAATGCAAACGCTAATGACGGCCCTGCCTAAAGGACATTTCAGTGAGTTCTGGTGATCTTTCTGCTTACTGTATATGAAATCTGAGTCCTACACCCAGACTGGAAGTCCAAATCCAGCCCAATTGTGATTTCCTATCCAGATTGGTTTGATGCAGTCTGAACAAGGCTAAGGCAAGAATCTGTTTCCATGTGTTGTTTTTTTTTCTATTCAGACTCAAATCTGGATAGGACACAAATCAGATTTGGGCCATTCTGAACAGAGCCATATCCAATGGATCAAACATGCCAGAGCTCTGAAACTTAACAAAGGCCTTTGTTCAGACTTGAGTTGTGTTTGTATTCTTTAGTTACACAATGAGTGGTTCTTAACTGTTAACTCCAGTCCTGAGAAGCAAGCAGTGCTGCTGGTTTTCATTTGAGTCGTCTAACCAGGAACTCATTTGACAGGGGGGACACCAGCTGAATGGAATAAGCTTGTAGATCTGCTATTTTCACCATATTTGAAATGTAATGTACTTTTTTTCCCTTCATAGAAATGTATTGGAGTCAAAAGCACAATGTTTGTCCAAAGTATCCAAAAATACAAATACTCAAGGTAAAGTAGAGATTAGAGGTGTGCACTGGCACGCCCTTTACGATTTGATTAGATTGTATGATGCATCTCGATGCAAATTTTTCATTAGTTAATAAGAGCAGTCAGATACATATAAAACGACTGTTTCATTTGGAAACTGCAGTGATGTAACTAACTTATTTTAGCTTCAAATTGTAAGCTAAAATATATAAATGGTTCAGGCTATAATCGATTATGTCACGTTGCTGTGTCGATGATGCATCGTAGAATCAATCATTTTCCACACCTAGTACGCACCTCTAGTACAGATGGAAAAAAAACGTACTTAAATACGGTACTCAAAGTAAATGTACTTTGTTACTGTCCACCATTGCTTATACTGTGATGACATGCCCAAAATAGATACGCTACTAGTAGGCTAAAAGTGTCTCAGTAATGGGATGTCAGGGGGGATACAGAGGGTCCAGTCTACAGTGTCTTTAAGCTGGGGGGGATACAGAGGGTCCAGTCTACAGTGTCTTTAAGCTGGCAAGGTCTGGTGTTGTGGTGTCTTATTTCCTACCTGCAGGTTTTCTTCTGACCCCTCCCCCTCACGATCTTCTGACTCTATGCAAACTTTCATCAAGGTATCGTTGTGCACAAAGGACGCTCCACGCTCTATTCTGTGGCCAGCTTTAACGCAACTGAATGATTCAAGCCTTGTGAAGGGTTTTTCTTTCTACCTGCTTTTATGTCACCATGATGAAAAAAAGAAAAACCAGATTTAACAAACCATTATATGGCTGTTTATTTGAAATGTTTAACATTCGTTCCTAAACCTGGCCGACAGAAAATGGCGTGTAAAGCTATAATATACAGTATACAGTATAGCAGAGTGTAATAGTTTTAGTATGGTACGCTCCCTAAACAACTGCTATGGTCGCACACAGTCTCCCCTTCAACACCCCTCGAATAGATTCTGTGCATAACTGTTTTCCAGAGGTGGCACAAACATGTCCCGACTCCTGTTCCGGGTCTGTTTCTCACATGTCACCTTCAAGTCATATTTTATCTGTATAGCATAGCACATTTCATACGACAACCGCAGTGCTTCAAAATACAAACAGAGAAAATGCAAAGGTCAACGATGACACAAAATACACATTATTACATATGATTTACACATAAGAATTAATTTAATAAAAAGGAAGATAACTGCACACTCCAAACTTAGCTGAAAGCTTGTGAAAATAGGTTTTTAGTTTGCTTTTAATCCACAAGTTTCCTAGGTTGTGTGGGCATCACTTCATTGGATGTCATTGGATGTCATTGGATGTCATTGGATTTCATTGGATCAAATCGACAGGAAGTGATGCCCACACACCCTAGGAAACTTGTGGATAGAAGACACCTTTGTAGCAAACCTTAGATCAGCTGGTACACAATTCCACATAGCGACTGAAGGCACCATAACCTGATTTAGAGTTTAATAACCCATTCAGTCCGGGAACGCATCTGTGTCACTTTAGAGTTATTCAAAAACAGCAGATATACAAGCTCATAGCGCGGCACTCGGTGCCGCACTATGAGCTTGTAGATCTGCTATTTTTGAAAAATCGTGAAAATGTGTGCAAATCTTTGAATATCCTACAAACAGTTTTTTGAAAAAACGTATGTTGCTATATCAGTGGTGCTCCCAACTTTTATATATATGCAACCTTCTGGAAAAGGGAACTGCAGTTATGCACAGAGTCTATATTCATTAGCTCCAGAATGTCCCACGTTGTCCACCAGAAGCCATCTAAATGTTCCCTAACAGCCACCACTCACCCACTGACTGCACCTGTCCTGTAGACATAGAAGATGTTGTCTAGCTGAAATGACACCCGGCACAGAGAGACCCACAAGTCTTTGTTATCCATTTATGTTTTCATAAGCAGGGGTTCACACCTAAGCCGTAGCGCTGTAACAGATGTCACAAAGGATGTGCACCTTTTTAGGTGAAACAAGATCATGCAGATATTTCTGTGCAACACTGAAGCACTGATCAAAATAACTGTGACAACTTATACAGACAGTCGTCAAAAATGGGTACCGACCCATTGTTTTGGTAACGATTTGGTAAAGATTCTAAAATTAATGAACTGCTGTCAGAGAAAACAAGGCATGCTATGGATTAGATGTGAACTGGCTTTGAATTGGTGTCCCAATTAATGTCGAATGTCAAACCAGATCCTTTAATGCTAGTATGCTTCTACAAAGTGAAGCTTCACGCTATTTAGCACTCAGTCTTAACTACAGTAATTAACGGTTGTTGTTTTGTATACATGTCACATACTGTAAGTATCCTATCTCAGAAAGACTATGTTTTCTGCCTTATGCATACAGGTAATTATCTTGCTACAGAGAATGTATTTCTGAGCAGCTCCTCTGTGTTTAACATGTAACATAACTGACTAATTATACATTAACGGTGGGCCTAGGGCTGGGCAATTAACCCAAAATACTGTTTATCCAAACCCAAATTTAGAACCTATAACTGACTTAATTTGGATCATAGATTTTTAATAATCATCTAAATCGATTTGTCTGATTAACCACTTGTGCCCTGTTCCAGTATACAGTACTTTATTGTACAATGGTGGCGTGCAGGATCTTGTGATCTTGTTGATCTGCTTTTTCCCCCCCCCAGTATATTAAAAAATAAATGTTATTCATTAATCATAATCGAGGTAAAACTTTGAAATAATCATGATATTGATTTGAAGTCATATCGCCCAGCTCCAGGTGTGCCATATTAATATTTTTAATATTCATTGTAATACCTTTGACACTTTTTTTGTTTTTTGAATTACATGAATTATGCAATACGGGTCATTATACATTTAAGTTGGTATTATCATAGTTATGTAGGTGTCTGGTACAGCTTTGAAAACTCCAGTTGTTCATTTCCCTGCAATGCATAAGATTATTAATATTATTAGGAGAAAGATTGTTGTCTGCTGTATTCCTTATCACATTCCCCAATTACAATATATTTCTTTCATATGTCTGCTCCTGCACCTGACAAATGTGTGTTGATATTATATAGCAGATTGCATCTACATCTAATAACGATCCAGTCGTCCAGCATGTTAAAAGGTGTATGGGATATGTTACTATGAATGGTCAATGAGAGAGAGGGAGAGAAACAATACAATAAAGAGCGGAGCACACCAAGAACTATAACTATAATGAAAACTATGTTTTAAAATGTAGTTTTCCACACCACAACTATAACGACAACGACAGTAGGCAACGATATTGTCCGGATCAGTCTCAGAGAAATTTTATGAAAGATGAAAACACTAGCAGCCAAAATCCATCCGAATTTCGTTGCCCCAGAATTTCACATCATTATCATTATAGATATCTTTATACTATATATTATATCGTCTCTGTCGGGTGGAAACCTCATATGTCCGAAACAGTTACTTTTCAGGATAAAAAAATTCAGATAAAAAAATAGCAAAATAGCAGTTCGAGCTAGATCTGCTACTTTTGATGCTTTTGTGTGACGCTGTAGTATGATCAAGCAGGGCATTAATTTACAAAAATACACAAAAAGTTAAAATATGGAGATAAGAGGTTTCTGCCCGACAGCAACGAAAATTATATAACTATAAATGATTAGATATGTTTATAGTTATCATTCTTGGTGTGGACGGCACTTGACCGTCTCCATCAGTGGTTCTCAAAGTGCGGTCCAGGGATCCTCAGGGTTCCTTGAGGGGAGTTCCAAATGGACCGTTACAGGTCTGGTAGCTCTGGTAGCTTTGAAATTCAAAACGTTTGAGAGCCACTGATCTAGAATGAGGCATTTCCTCTTGAGTTACATCTTCATATCTTTCGTTAGCTTATCGTCTTAACGTTGTCTTTTTTTTGTGTTGTGTTGTCTTTCTGGCTGTCCTGCACCTTGTAGAAGAGTTCAGGCAACGAGCTCCAGGAGATCATGAGGCGGAGGCAGGAGAAACTGGCGGCCAGCGCCTTCGATTCGGGCGTGGAGTCTTTCGACGAGGGCAGCAGCACCCACTGAGCCAGGCAGGGGTCTGGGGCCTGTACCTCATGCAACGGAACACCAATCCCCCCCCCCCCGTCCGTAACGAACACCAACCTCCCGTTGTGTCATTTATGCCCCTTGTCATTCTCAGGCGGCGGCCGCCCGCGTGGAATTCGTGGAGATCATGCGCCGCAGGCAGCAGCTTCTCGACTCGGCTTCGTCTCCGTAGAAATTGAAACCAAAACGCAGCAGCAGCGACCTTTTTCTGAACTGTTTCCGATAAGGGACAAAAAGTACACACACACATAAGTAGATCCGCAAGTGAGGAAATAATTTCTCTGCCATGTTTGCCTGATATCAATGTGAATAGTATGAGGAGATTGTATATCGTTGTCTGTTTGACTAAATGGTGGTTGAGCAGAATCTTGTTTGTATATGTCTGTAGTATTGGAAACGAGTGAAGGGGAAGTAGGCCTACTGCTGCAGCAAGGTCTGAGCATGCAGAGTTTGGTTGTTGTACTTGGTCGTGTGCCGGCGTCGCTTTGCCGAAAACTGCCGAACCACAAGCTCACACCGCGTCGCATCTTGACACGAGGGATGGTACAATAATCATTATTGTTGCGACACGCGTTGTGAGCTTGTAGATCTGCTATTTTTGGCTAATACCCCCCCCCCCCCCCCCCCCAAGAATATGAATGCTGGGGTGCAAGTGGTTAACAAAAGTGTTTTAAGCATATTTTGATTATCATTGCAATAATAGTTATCGCAATTATTTCAGCCACAATAATCCTGACGTGAAATCTTTCGTATCGTCGCATCCCTACTCGACGCGTTTGTGAGATTTGTAGTTCGGCTGTGTTTTGGCACGTGACACGGGCACACGACCAAGTATAAATCAGACTTCAGGACAAAGTCACTGGTTGCACTTATTGTCTTTGTTGTTGGTATAGAGTATGTATGTCAAGTATGTACAGTTAAAGACACAGACGAATGGAATGCAGGAGCACTAAAGACTGTGGGGTGATTCTGCCGTGTGCTGAAAAGCATTTCACGCTGAACAATTGTGAATAAGTGACTGAGCAAGTGGATGATTGATTGTACACATTTCTGGTTTGTTTGGGGGGGGAAAGAGAATTGTAATATTTATATACAATCGTCATTGTTTTTTTTCCCTTCCTTTTAAAAAAAACATATTTTATGGTCATGCCAAAAGAATAACTTAATATAACTGAGAATAGAGCTGAAATATCTAAGAAGGTAATTGTGTATTCCTTTCTATACAGTCAATGCACATTAAAGGCATAGTATGCAACTTTGCCCTGTGTTTACCGACTTACCTGTTTGTCGACTACCATTTTCACTGACGAAAACTAAATAAAAACTAAGCTATGATGACTAAAACGAAGACTAAATATATTGACAATTTCGTCAACAAATAAAAACTAAAATGTTAGTGAGGGGCGAGTGGAGAAGAGATCCAGTAGAACTAAAAGACAAGTCATTTTATGTTTGGTTGCGCTCTGAAAATAGCAGATCTACAAGCTCACAACGCGTCGCGCTGCGACGCGTTGTGAGCTTGTAGATCTGCTATTTTCAGCATGCAACCAAGTGTAAAAATCAGCCATTACGACGCCATCAAGGCACAGGCAAACATTCATTTTAGTCGACTAAATCAACTGTAGATTTAGTCGACTATAATCTTAGGATATTTAGTCGACTAAAACTAGACAAAAACTAAAACATTTCAGATGACTAAAATATGACTAAAACTAAATGCAATTTGATTCAAAAGACTATGACTAAAACTAAATCAAACACTTCTGTCAAAATCAACTCTACGTCTACCAAAACTAACAGTGAAAACATCAAAATACAGCGAGGGGGCCATGTGTTTGGTAAACACCACCACACTATGATATGATGGTAAAAAAAAGAAAAGAAAATGTTCTTTTATGTAAACACAGGGCAAAGTTACATACTATACTACGCCTTTAACTTGATAATAACCTGTGTTTTATAAATATGCTTCCATGTATTACACTGCAGTTATGGTATCTTGCAGCTTTGCTATATCTATGGCTCACACGATTTGATCAAAGTGCAGTTACAAACTCCTTTGAGGATTCCACAGATTTGAAGTGCGACGGTAGGTTTGACCTATGGTGGAGGAGGTACTCAGATTTTAAAAGTAATAGTACCAACAACAGAATATAAAAATACTCTGTTAAAACTAAAAGGTATGTATTCAGAATTTTACTTGAGTAAAAGTACAACATGATTGGCATTAAAATACACTTGCTCAATACTCAAATTAAAATGGCACATCTACAAGCTCACAACGCGTCGCGAGTCTTAAGCTTGTAGATCGGCCACTTTCTTTTAGACGAAGTGTAAATTAGGGCTTAATTGGTTAATGTGTGTTTTGTAATAATCTAAATAATATAAGTAACTTGTAACTATATTATTGTAATGGAGTAAATAGTATAATATTTGCCTCCGAGATGTAGTACACCGAAAGGTGTGAATACTCGAGTAAAGCAAAAGTACCTCACAGTTGTACTTGAGTTCAGTACTTGAGTACATGTACTTTGTTATTTTGCACCACTGGTTTGACTATCGGCATTTTTGCACAGTTACAAGTCGTAGCTGTCGGGCAGAAACCTCGTATCAAGTAGGGCATTCGTTTACGAAAAAAACACAAAAAGTTATCATACGGAGATAAGAGGTTTCTGCCCAACAACGACGATATCCCTGTTGTCGGGCGGAAACCTCATACAGACATGACCTCTGACCTCTTCACACTTTCCTGATCTTTCCCTGTAAAGTTCCCCCCCCCCCTCCCCCTCCCCCCATTGTCGTGCCTGATTTGCCTCTTTGTGTCCACTGAATTGCCACCCAGGTTTGAAATGACACCATTTCACACCTAGAAAATGCCCCACCTTTCCACTGAAGTGCCAAAGGCCAGGCCCTTTTGAAATAGTCAGATGTCGCATCTTGTATGTCCAAAACTGTTAGTTTTCAGGATTCAAAGTCGTGGAAAGAAATAGCAGACCGACAAGCTCAAAACACGTCACATTTTGCGCTTGTAAATATGCTATTTTTGATACTTTTGTGTGACACTGCAGTGTGATCAATTTACGTTATTGATTTACGTTAAAAAAATAAACAGAAATAAATAAATATGGAGATAAGAGGTTTCCACCCGACAGCAACAAAATATCTTTTCTTTTCTTTCACCTCGTCGTTCTGGTTTGAACTGGCCAAAGCCACAGTCTTAAAGGAGTAGTTCACCCAAAGAATTACTTATTTTCTATCAATTGCACACCCCATGAAGCCTTGAATTCATGGATTTGTTTTTGTTTTTGTCACATTCCTAAGCCAATAATTTGATGACCGGGTGTATTTCCGGTAGGAGACACAATGTGTCTACTTTGTGTCTCCGGATAGATTAGCCGGTAGGAGACGGTAATCAAATTATTGGCTTACGACTGCGACAAAACAAAGAAAAATCCATGAATTCAAGGCTTCATGGGGTGTGCAATTGATAGAAAATACGTATTTTTTGGGGTGAACGACTCCTTTAAACTGGGGAGGGGGGGGGGGGCTGTTTAGTGGGTGGGAACACTAATGACTGTGTACACTCCTGAGTTTGGCTTTTATAAACACATTTTGTCCACATTGGATCTCTTAAAAGCTGTGGGTCTCTGCACTCTCCAGCTCTTTAGTAAACAGTAAATCACATGTTCAGGTTGGGATACCAATATCCTCCATTCAGGAGACAGAACTCATACATACAGGATAAACAGGTGAAATTGGAAGTGATGAAAAAACTAAAATGAGCAGGCAATATTGGACCTGCAAGGACACTATAAAATTGAAGCAGATGAATGATCTTGGGGTTCTGTGGTCATTTACGTTTCATTCATGACATTTTTGCAGAACACAGTGTTTTCAGGGACTATACGTACAAACTACAAACTGTTGTCCACAGAATAACATATGCGAATGGCTCCTGTTAGGGTTGAGGAACATTGAGGAACCAGAATCGGTTCCATCACATTTGGAAGCGCTTCCAGAAACGGTTGATCACACCGCCAGTCTGCTATACAATAACAATACCAGTAGTTTTTAATTTCAAGGACCACCATAACTCATCTGTACACTCAGAGTTACAGATCTGTAAGGCAGTGGCGTTTGGTGAATTCTAACGTTGACCGGGCCAGAACCGGTTTGACGGCTAAACTGGTTTTTAATGGCCACTCATTAACAATTCGGCCGAATGCAAATGAGCCCCATTTGAAAACAAAGGCGACTTTCTGTGGTCGGCTACAACAGAATAGGGTGAGGGGCTTAAATGTTGATTTTTAGTTTTTTTTCCCCTGGCGGATCTTGCCCCTACACAGGGACAAGCTGGGTTTACAGACCGGGCCATGGCCTCGTTGGCCCCAATGACGATACGCGCCTGCTGTAAGGGTCCATTTGGAACCTCCTATAGAAATCGTTAAGGGGAACCGTTAAGGAGATATGGCAGGCAGTCCCCTCATAAGCAGAAGGTCCCTTCTTCAAATTCTCCATGTTAATTTTCCTTAGTGAAAATGCCTCACTAATAACCGAAAGAGAGATTTTGCTGTTGTTAGTTGTGACTTTCTCCTGTCAGGGTCAACCCCCACCAGCATAGGACCCAGGGTCATTGAATCATCAAGCCTCTCCACCACGGCAAGGTCACAGCAAAAGGAGAGAAAGGTGGCCCTTAAAAGGTTTTTTCTTTTTTTGCACAGGGTATTGAGATCTCACATGAGTGAAAATGAGTTAGCCACAAGAGACTCCCATTCCCCCATCCTCTCCTCCTTCTCACAGTTAATGAGATCTGACTCCTCCTCCTCCTTTCTCCACTCATCTCCACCTCCTCCCATGGAGGATGGACATTGGACAGTGTGTCAGGAAGGTCACATGATCCTGTCTGTGATCCATAGTAGGACCGTGGACCAGGGACAAGACGTTCCAGGGAGCTCCACCCCTATTCCTCCTTCATCCTCTCCTCCTCCTCCTCTCTCCACCAGGTCTGACCACAGCAGTGAAACTACAGCCATACTACTATGGGTCAGTTGTCTTCTCTGCTGCTTGGGTTCTGTAAGTGCTCTCTCTATGACAAGAAGTGCTCTGTGGAGTCCTGTAAATGCTTCATGTACTGTTGGCTGCCCCTTGCCCATTGGCTGGCTGATGCCTGCGCGAATTGGCTCTGACTTCACCAGAATCCATGCACACGCATACCTTTCCAGAGCAGAAAATAAAGACATAGGTTCCCAGATTGGCCCAAGACAAAACTGAACTCAACATTACCAGCCTCCATTATATAGCAGGTGGACCATAACAAAACACAATTAGTAATTGGTAATTCAATTAACTCAAAACACGGCCCATGAGTTATCTTACACAATGACACTGTTCTACAAAACAAATACATAGTTCAGGCACCAGATCACTCACAAGATTGTGCACAAATGTGCACGTGTAAAACTGTCAAATATTAACCAAGTTCTGCTTCTTCTGAATGAGCGAGAACCAATACACCATACAATGAACATTGTGTAGAAGAATAAATCCCATGTGGAACTGTCTTAAAATAATAATAATAATTAGTGCTTAAAAGCAGTGCTAATAGTGCTTCAAAGGGGGCATGCACATCAAATACATTTTCAATTTCCATGAACATATAAATGTTGAGATAGAGCAGTGTTTCTTAAAGTGGGGTCCAGGGACCCTCAGGGTTCTTTGAGGGGGGGTCCAAATGGATCCTTGCATCTCAAACCTGAGTGTACATATGTACATAATTATGTAACCAAGTTTGTTTACATCTGTACATTCTCAGAGTTATGGGGGGTCCTTGAAATATTTGAGAACCACTGGGATAGAGAGAACATGCCTGCAGTGAGCAGGTATCAACGTTTAACCTCTTGAATAAACTAAATGTGTTCTTAAGTTGTCCAATGTGTGAAGAGAAAAACTATTCAATCATAGCTAGGCCTACTATAGATGAAAAAAATACAAAACATGTATCCCCCCCTCATATTTGTGTCCAGCATTTTCTTTTACATTGACAGCTAAAGTAAAATACATAATATGTCCAATTTTGTTACAAATAATTTGCAATATTAGTAACAGTTATATTATAATCATTGAAATCATAAGAATTTTCTGTATGACATCAATTTCAACAGTACAAAGTTGCACAATGTTTGACATTATGAAATTGTGATACATAAAATAAAAAGACAAGACTGTTAACTACATGTTCATTGACAGCGCCTTGAAATTGAATTGCCTTGAAACAGGTCCTCCCCCAGAAACCCTTTAACATAGTAGATGTAATTTCCTGTGTTCTGGTGAATTTTGGGAGTTTGATACCAAATCCAGAAGAAACCCAGAAAAAAATGTCCAGGAGAGTGTCAGGAGACATGGTCAAAAACCAAGAGACTCATGCACACACATACACACATTTTTTGTCTCGCTACATCAGGTATTTGTCCTTGTACTGTGCAAAATGTGATGCTTGTGTGTGTGTGTGTGTGTGTGTGTGTGTGTGTGTGTGTGTGTGTGTGTGTGTGTGTGTGTGTGTGTGTGTGTGTGTGTGTGTGTGTGTGTGTGTGTGTGTGTGTGTGTGTGTGTGTGTGTGTGTGTGTGTGTGTGTGTGTGTGTGTGTGTGTGTGCGCGCGTCCCCAAATAGAGCTCTCCCCACTATCCAGCAGTATTTCAGACCACATACCTATCCTCTTCACTGCCGCAATTCCCTCATCGATAGCCAATAACCTCGCCCCACCAACCCAGTCACGCATGATCAACCACCAAACTGCATCTCAGTTTTCCGATATGTTTTTAGCCTCCCCTACAAATGCACAAGACTACAGCCATGGTCTAAATGTGAAACCCCTAGAAACCACCGCCACAAACTCACGCCAACCCCTGCTTGACTGTCTAGCAGACATCAAGGATTGGATGGACCTAAACTTTTTAGAACTAAACGAAAATAAGACGGAAGTAATATTCTTCGGCTCCGGCTCCTCCGTCCCTCCACCCGGCTCCCTAGGCCCCCTAAGCGCCAAACACCCACCCCCACGTCAAGAACCTTGGTGTCACCTTTGACACTGATTTTAAATTTGATAAACAGGTCAGCTCTGTGGTAAGTGCCAGCTGCGCCTATTGGCAAAGGTCAAGCCTTACCTCTCTCCCAGTGACCTCGAAAGAGTGATCCATGCCTTCATTTCCACCAGGCTGGATTACTGCAATTCCCTTTACATCGGCATCGACAAATCGCTCCTAAAACGATTGCAGCTTATTCAAAATGCCGCTGCCCGCCTCCTTACCGGTACAAAGAGGCGTGACCATATTACTCCCGTTCTGGCTTCTCTGGCTTCTGGCTTCGGTGAAACATACATGACCACTCCCGTGGGCTCGGCCAGCTCCCGGGGCACCACCTTGGGTCCGTAGATCATGGGGAGCGTGCCCAGGTAGCCGTTGGAGACGCCCAGCAGGCAGACGAACACCACGGGGTAGGCGTCGTGGGCGAAGAGCACGGTGTGGAGGTGGCCCCTCGGCTGGTAGTTGCAGAACATGATGAGGGGAATGAGCGCGGTGCGACACAGCACCAGCACGGGGAGCACCTTGCTGGTGGGCCCGGGCGCCTGCAGCCAGGCGGTGGCCTGCCGCCCGCAGAAGTCCGCCGCGTTGAACAGGAAGAAGCTGGTGAGCGGCACGAAGTAGGTGGTGGTCCAGGGACTGCCCGAGTCCTGCTGCACGGACTGGATGCCCGAGGAGATGGCCGGGAACACCGTGATGGAGACGCAGAAGACGTAGAAGACGCTCAGGCCCAGGACCCAAGTCTTCCTCAGGATGGGCGTCAGCGGGGGGACGGAGATGGACCTCGTTGTGCCGCCGGTGTCCGTCAGTGACTCTGGACTGTAGCACGTCGCTGCCAACGTATAATGCCTACAAGCGAAGAGGAATAGATTAAATCAACTGTCCATCAGTTGAACCCATTCAATCCGGGAACGCATCTCTGTCATTTTAGATTTCTTTGGCTATTCAAAAATAGCAGATATACAGTACAAGCTCATAGCGCGGCACTGTAGATCTGCTATTTTTGAAAAATCGTGAAAATGTGTGCAAATATTTTAATATATATATTTTAAAACGAACATTTGCAACTCAAATCTTTGCTTCTGGGGGGTCCCTGGAAAAAAATATTTTACAAATGTTCGCTTTAAAAATATATGTATTCAAAGATTTGCACAAAATGTATGAAAAAAAGATTTTTATTTTACGACCTACGGTTCAAGAGTTATAGGCCAAAACGTAAAGTGGGCTGTTATAGCGCCACCATGTGGCCGACTGGTGTAATTATTTTGTAAATAATTTGGCAATAAACTATGAACCTCCCTCTAAGCTACGAACCTCCAAGTGTCGTAGCTGTAGCCCTTACGGTTTCCGAGAAAAAAAATACTTGAATGGGAGTTTTTTCATTTTCCCATAAAAAATGGGAAAACATGGGGAAATGTAATGCACTAATAAATCAATATCAATTAAAGTATGTAACCAATCTCTTAGCAAAGTACAAGCAGACGAGGCCCGGTGAAACCAGTCAATTTGACATATGGCACGAGTGTGGGAAAAATAAACTGTGGGAGAAAAAAGTTTATCTAGAAAGAAAGAATAAAGATGATCTATTAGTCTGGTTGCCACACTAATAATAACTTTACTTCCACCGTCCACAAAGCTCTTATCCTGAAGAACCTGTAGACTGCGTTTCACTTTGCAGGTTGCAAATCCGGTCTGAGGCTACAGCGGATCCGGAAACACTGAATAAATGTATGTGTCTGTTGAAATGACCGGATATAGTAGGCGGGCTTTAGACCGGATAACATGGGTAATTTCGGAATAGAAACCATGACACGACGGGTGGAACCCTCCCCCAAAATGCGTCTTATTGGTCAAAATCCGTGACGTCATCAACAACACAGTTTGAAACACGGAAGAGACAAGTCAGTTGCTGTAGTTTAAAAACGTAAATATAGCTCAATATCTTACTTAGACACCTATTTCTGCGAAATGAAGGAAAACTAGACGTTCTGCTTCAAGTGATAATAACAACAATGTGATGTTTCAGTGCGTGGATGTTGACCTTTGTCTTTGTTTGAACTGAACGTTAGAAAGTTTGCAGACAATACCTGCAGCCGAGCAAGACGATGGATCAACAGGTAATAACACATTTACTATATGTTGGTGAAGGAACGAATGTGTCCGTACATTCGCGAAGCGACGCTCGCTCACGAAGCGAAGCAACGCTCACAAACATTGTGAGCTTGTAGATCGGCTATTTTCATATAGCCAAAATATATATAGACCTTAAGTGGTTAATGTATGTTTAGTAATCATAATGTTGCTTAAGTACAGTACTTGAGTAAATGGTCTTAGTTACTTCCACCACTGAAAGCCGACTACAAGAGCTTAAAGGGATATTTCAACTTTTTAAAATAAATGAAGAAAGTAATTGAAAAAAACACGGCCCCCTCACGTATTAGAGATACATATAAAATATCTAATTACTGAATCAAGCAACTTAAAAACTGTCTGGGGTGTTCACAAAAGCCTTCACAAGACCCTTTTTTAAAATAGTGAAATATCTCTGTCTGACGCAACTATGCATCAGACAGAACAGAACTCTAAGTTAACGACCTAAACTTATTCCTAACCCTTACTATACTGGGGATATATTAGTTTCTCACGGGTATAGTACACACACACACACACACACACACACACACACACACACACACACACACACACACACACACACACACACACACACACACACGCGCACACAGAGTGAGACAGACAGAGTTGGGCGGGGGGTTGCAGTCAGTGATGTGATATCTATGAGCAGATCATCATTCAGGGTAGATCTCCAAGGAGGGTGAACTACCAGCCTGCTCCTCTTTAGTTTAGAATTAGAATGAATGTTTCTGTGACACAGAGTAGAGATGTGATGGACAACACAAATAGCCCTGGTGTTTTACATGCAAGAGACAACAAGACCTATGTGTATCTGTGGACGTATAGACATTTCCAGGTACAGTTTGTTATTGAAACACACCGCTGCACTGTGGACTGACTGTTTCGTTTGACATATTAATGTCTTTATTGTTTGTTTTAACTTGTCTTGTAGCAAGAGCAGACAGAATGGGACTCTGTTAACAAGCTACTCCAGCATCATGGGTTTAAGCCGGTGTGTTTCACAGATCCTGTGGAGAATAAGAACCTTGCAGGTAAGAATATGCATTCTTGGCAAAATAAAAAAAATAAGATAACAAAAAAAGAAATTAAGTTCAACCCATTTAAGACCTGAGGCCGCTTCTAAGCATTTTTAAAATCCTAACAGTTTTTTGAAAAAATATCGAAAAAATATTTTTTCACGATTTTTCAAAAATAGCAGATCTACAAGCTCATAGCGCGGCACTCGGTGCCGCGCTATGAGCTTGTATATCTGCTATTTTTGAATAGCCAAAGAAATCTAAAGTGACACAGATGCGTTCCAGGTCTTAATGGGTTAAATGATTCAGGTTATACTTCATTATCTTCAGTTCTCTACCGCAGCAGTGGTTCTCAAACCTTTTTGTGTCAAGGACCCCCGAATTGATATGTATGTGGCTGCGGACCCCCCATCTGAAAACATTTTATGCCAAGGGACCCCATACAAGATATTAAATGTTATATTAATTGTTTCCAAAAATATTTTTATATTATTTAATATAAATAGTTGTGATTAGCTGGTAGGTGTCTGTCCAGTCCTCCCTGTCAACAGTTTAATCACCATTCTAAATCAATTCTCATGCCTTAAGCTGCATGTAACCAGGGCAACAGTAATAGACAAACTATAGCAGCTGTTTGTTGGACTAGAAAGTGGTTACTAGGACAACACAACTCGGTTTGTTTCAAATATGTAAGTAAAAGTTTGTTGTTCAGTAAATGTCCATGATATGAGCGTGATAATGCACACGTGTCATATGCTGAGGCAACTTGTCCAGTCATCCTGTTAGTCACTCTGGATAAGAGTGCCTAAAAATGTGTAAATTGTAATCCTGTATTTTATAATATGGAGACTCCTGGTGGTGCAATGGACTCTACTTTCTTTCTTAACCCATTCATCCGGAACGCATCTGCGGCACCGAGTGCATATATAAATGGACCCCCAAATACTTATAATTTTGGGGGTCCTTGACATGAAAAAATATGAGAATATAGCAACATAAGTTTTTTCAAAAAAACTGTTAGGATTCAGAAGACATTTGTAGAATCCCCAGAAGCAAAGGTTTAAAAACATGTTTGCTTTAAAAAAATATGCACACGCACACGCCCCATGAACGCTTTCAACATATTCAAGTGAGCCCTGATCCAGAAAATGTTGGGAACCGCTGCTTTATTGTTTGTAAACGTATGTTAAATGTCAATAAACACTTATGCTAAGTTATTGTGTCTCTGTGACAGTTATAATGATTGACTGATACATTATTTATTACTGTTAAACCCCAGATCTGGTTCTCCTGGACAAGGACACGGCTGGTGAGATCAGAGCTACTCTGAGGACCATGCTGGCAGACTCTGAGAGACGCCAAGACCTGATCCAGGAGCTGATCCAGTCTAACAACCAGCTCAAGTAAACACATATTAACCACCTCAACCCCAGCATCCATATTGTGGGGAAAGCTTTTGCAGAAAATAGCAGATTGACTATTTAACACTTATTTTAACCAAAGGATATCACTTACCCTATCTTTAAGAAACCTAAAACGACAACAAAAAACACAGCATATTTATTCCATACTTACACATTCACAAAATGTGAAACATATTCACACAAAAGAATATTCACAATATGTAAAAGGTATTTACTTGCTTGGCCTACTGGCAGCGTGCACGCTGAATTTGTCACTAAACGGTCCAGTGGTTCGCAAGATTAGCTCCAGACACACACAGACACACAGACCTTCTTCCAGACGGCTTGGCGATGGACCCTAGGAGCCATGACGTAAAAAGTAAGGCTATAGGAATTCCAGTGTGTTGGATTAGGTATTTGTGCCTGTGTGCGCAGATCATGTCTATTTAATAATGCAGACACTGAGGCATGCTGACCACCTGGCCTCCTGTCATTCAATCATGTTGATTTGAGCGGAGTAGCATAGCGATACGTCTCCTTCATCCAGGCCAGGAATGAGATCTCCACCAAAAGCTCGGGTCCAGTGGTTTGCGAGATTAGGACACACACACACACACACACACACACACACACACACACACACACACACACACACACACACACACACACACACACACACACACACACACACACACACACAGCCCTCCCACTTATGCCATGCCATAAAGGAACTGAGCAAATTTTTCTCTGCTAAATAAATAACTGCTGTTGTTGAGTAATGACACCACTTATTTTGTCCCAAACAAAAAGCTTCTGCCAAGTTTCGAATTAAAGGGTTTTGGTTAGTGTTGATTTTGACAGCAAATTTTGATTCAGTTTTAGTCATAGTCTTTTGAATCAAATTCCATTTAGTTTTAGTCATATTTTAGTCATCTGAAATGTTTTACTGTTAGTCTAGTTTTAGTCGACTAAATATCACAAGATTATAGTCGACTAAATCTACAGTTGATTTAGTCGACTAAAAGGTATTTTGGCGGTGCCTTGATGGTGTCGTAATGGCTGATTTTACACTTGGTTGTGTGCTGAAAATAGCAGATCTACAAGCTCACAACGCGTCGCAGCGCGACGCGTTGTGAGCTTGTAGATCTGCTATTTTCAGAGCGCAACACCTGAGCGCAACCAAACATAAAATGGCTTGTCTTTTAGTTCTACTGGATGTCTTCTCCACTAGTCCCTGCCTAACATTTTAGTCTAGTTTTTATTTGTTGACGAAATCGTCAATTCATTTTGTCTCAGTTTTAGTCAACGTAGCTTAGTTTTTATTTAGTTTTTGTCAGTGGAAAAAGGTAGTCGACGTCATAGTTTTAGTCGACGAAATCAACACTGATTTTGGTGCTCAACAGTGAAGGACAGCATAAAAGCAAGAACTTCTTACCTGGGCACTTCAAATATACTACCCGCCATTTTGACAGGCGTCTTCCTCAGTCTGACTCTGAGGAAGATGCATGTCAAAACGTCAGTCAGTCAGCCAGCCAGCAGAGTGCGCCAGTGTCTTACTTCAGGTAGTCTTTTTTTTAAGTGCCCGGGTTAAAAGTTCCTACCACATATTTTAAGTTTCTATGTGCTAAATGGGTGTGTGAGAAAGTGTTGCATCTGGTAATGCGGTTACGCCGTGCACACCACCAGCCACATTTGTAATTGCTGTCACACTGCTGTGTTGACAGCACAGAGGAACGGTGCCTGGGGGGGGGGGGGGGGTGACAGGTGACAGGTGGTCTTCCTGCCGCGTTCGTCACGCTCCAGTTAGTTGCTGATCAGCTGGGTGAAACCCAGCCTTTTAGGAGCCCATCTCATTCCTGCACTCTGGGCGAGGGAGATGTATAGCTATGCTGCTCCACTCATACCAACATGATTGGATGACAGGAGGCCAGGTGGTCAGCACGCCACCAAGCCTGCATTATTAAATAGACATGCTATGAGCGCTGCACAGGCACAAATATCTAATCCAACACACTCACATTTCTATAGCTTTACTTTTTTTTAAGTTGCAGTACACCATCGTTGAGTTAAGGCAGTTGAAAATGCAGCTTGATTTGATTGGCCAGTTCCGGGAGAAAATATTGTTTTGCCAACAAGTTTCCAAAATCTATGACAAAATTGAAACTGGAACACTATACAAATTAAGCTCATAAATGGGTACTCTCTTCTGATTGGCTGAAAATGTGTCACCTACTGTACCTGGCTGAAAATGGATTTTCTGTTTGTTAAAGAGCTGGAGAGACAGGGATACCACTGTGACTGAACAAACACTCTATAGCAATGATAACGATCACAATATAGTGCTTCAACCTTTTAACAAAAATGCTCTTTTTGAGTGTGCATGCATGTCGGTCTGTCCTTGTACACGACCATGTAACACAAGGCAATATTATTTCAAACAGATCCCACACTTTGGCTGTAAATGTGATAAATGCATAAATACAACATGAATGTATATTACTCAGATTAAAAGATTAAATTCACTACATGTTGGAGAGGTCAACACTTAAGTTTAAGTTTAAGTGGAGATACACAGTATTTGAAATGAAAGCCCCTGTGTTTTGTGTGTGTGTGTGTGTGTGTGTGTGTGTGTGTGTAGACTGGAGGCCCAGGAGCACATGGGCCGCGCCGCCCAGCACTCCCAGAGGGTTACGGAGCTGGAGGGCACGCTGGACGGGGTCAAGGGTAAGGTCCAGGACCTGGAGGACCGCTACCTTGGCAGCGCTGTCCAGCAGCACGGCCACGTGCACCAGCTGCAGCAGGAAAAACAAGATGCACAGGTATTGTCACAGGTTGATCCTCCCTGGTTCAATGATAATATTCACTCACAGTGTCATCCCTCTTTATTAAGCATGTTAAAATTGCTTTAATATTTACCAGTTACTATGCATTTATTATATTTATTTTAGCACATTTAATATTAGTTTCTTTTTCCCTTTGACCTTGAACAGCGTTTGGCATTTTTACATCCACATTAACATTTTGAACCCAGAAAATGTTTGAAAAACATTTATTAAAAACTAAAATAACGGACGCACATGTTTTTGCTTTCATTTAGACAGGACCGTGTCTGTCCTGCCATCGACCAGTCCAACAAAACCCTGTAATGCTTGGACAACCCTGCATTACACAGTTTACCCAGCCTCACTAGCAGAGCTGGATGTTGTGATTGTCCGGCTCATGGCTCAAGGATGACTCGATAAAAGTCATTTAGAAGTCAAACGCTTCGATGATTAGTCAGTGCATTTACATGTGCAGCAATCATTCAATCATACTCTGATTAAAGCAACTTGGCAATTATGCAAATGGTCACACAGCGAAACCCTGTCTATCTTAATCATGCCTCCTAAAGGAGTAGTTCACCCCCAAAAAATCTTATTTTCTATCAATTACACACCCATGAAGCCTTGAATTCATGGAGATTTGACCGAGATTTGACCTACCGGCAGACTCAGAGTCTCCGATAGGAGCCTTGCAGAGTCTCCATTGAGTCTCCTACCGTAGACTCCGCCAGTCATCAAATTATTGGCTCAGGAATGCGATAAAAACAAAAACGTCTCCCATGAATTCAAGGCTTCATGGGGTGTGTAATTGATATAAAATAAGTAATTGTTTGGGTGAACTACTCCTTTAATCCCAGTATGCATCAATGGTTTGTTTAACATAGATAGATTGCTACTTTATATTTATTTAGGCATGAAAATGTTTTTTTTTTTTGGGGATATTAATCACATTAATGCCACGTGTTAACCACATGAACCCTAGCGTCCCTATTCTGGGCATTTCATAATCGGTGAACATTTGATGAAAATAGGTGATCATTTGGCAAAAATTGCCTTTGTTCTGTTTGGGATATATTAGTCACATTAACGCAATGAGTGTTAAGTGCTGTAAGTTGACTTACTGCCACAACCTGATTATTTAGTTACTGATTGAAGTGTCATGCTCTCTTTCTATGTCCAGAAGCGTTGCCAGGTCCTGGAACAGAAGCTAGCTAAGGAGACAGAAGCAGCGGCTCAGCTTCAGAGGAAGCTGTACTTCACCGTCAAGGAAGAGGAGAGGCGACTGGCCCGTCAGACGCAGGCCTTTCAACAGATCTACAAGAGATCCGCTCGGCAGCATTCCCCAGCGGACCAGCAGTAAGAACACGCTGTTGGAATTTATATTTTAAATGTCGGTTTCTGAACATCCCCATGAATCTGCGTCAAATTCTAGACCGTTTGTGTCACTTCTATTCAAGAACACAGACTTATTCTGTCTCTATTAGCTATTTAAATATATGTACCAGATTGGGTCTATACAGACAAGAAAAAAGTTAATTGACTTTTTCCTAGAACATGGGTCAGTCTCTAGCCTCTAAAGTCCAAATGGTTTAGTATTATCCAAATTCTAAATCTTAGATTATATATTATATATAAACATTTAAAGTGAACTTCCGGGGAGGTATGGGGCTAACAACATTTACTTGATATTGTTTTTTTACTTTCTACCTGTGGTCAGTGGACCTCTAGTGGTGAAGATTAGTTTTTTATATATTCATTTCATTTTATTTAGGAAAGAACTGTTGGTATTTGTGTGAGATGAGGACAGTGGAATTAAATACACGGAGTGAACATGTGCTTCAATTCCAAAAGCTTAAAGCTGCACTATGTGACTTTACTCTTCTACCCCGGATTTGAACCTGGTTTCCTGCGCAAGTGCTTAAATTATCACCATTGAGCTAATAGAGCCTGCCTGCTTGCTCAGGGGATAAATTGAATCTTGTCCATCTGGTCAAACTTTTTGTCAGATCCTGTGTCTAGGTGAGACATGGCATTTGACACGATCTAAATGTCTCAATAGAAGAGTAGGGAGACCAAATACAACCACCCCAATTGTAAAAGTTATATTGTATTAACATACTCTACCATACAGATTGGACAAAATTTGATTTTATTCATTTAAAAAAAGTTACATAGTGTTAACTACTACAGAAGAGGATCAGCTCATTGACAATTTGACATTGTCCGCAGACTCTGTCAAGAGTTGTCAGGCAGAATGCCCAAAGCTTACAGTAAAAGCTAAGTGCTTTTTATCTGTTGCAACTACATATCTCTGTGAGAGTGTTTTTTCCACACTGGCATACCTGAAGAATAGGTACGGGGCAAGGTTGGAGCCAGAAATACGAGACTCTGTCCCTGTCCACCACTATAGCCAAGAATAGACAGACTGTGCAACTCAAGAAATAAAACCTAATCTTAGCCCATATCCCCCCATGCAACACAACAATGGTCCCTCCGGGTTGATTCTTCTTTGTCAGGGTGCATAATCAGTTCAAAACCACTGGTCTATAGTATAATTGTCACATTGCCATTATATTGCCACATACAAGCAATAACTCGCTCCAGGCCGTGTTATATTGTGATTATATCAGTTAACACCTGTTAGTTGTTATTATAATCACAATATATCATGGTCTGTCCATTGCTGAAGTAATCTATGCTTCGGTGTGTCTCACTACTTTTTCACCCTGCATCTATTTTTGTATTATCTTAAAACATGATGTTCTTTCCTGTGTGTGTGTGTGTGGGTGTCAACATTTTCTTGTTCTCTTGTCTTCAGGGTATTAGATGTCGTTGATTTTTATGAGACACAGATGATTCAGCTGCGTCATGAACTGAAGTAAGATACCTCTCCAACATGTATCTTTATCTTGTGCCCTAAAAACATGCTTCATTTTATTTACTTGCTATAACACATTTTGGTTAACCCATTAAGAACGCATCTGTGTCATTTTAAGATTTCTTTGGCTATTCAAAAATAGCAGATATACAAGCTCATAGTGCCGCGCTATGAGCTTGTAGATCTGCTATTTTTGAAAAATCGTGAAAAAATATAAAATAATATATATATATATTTTTAAACTGTTTGGATTTAGAAAACATTTTTAGAATCGGCCTCAGGTCTTAATGGGTTAAAACAAGACTAAATGAAATTAATGCACTGTATTGGAATCACATCCAAGATGGAGTGATTAGCTATACAATCACTCTAGGACTGTTCTCAAAGTGGGGTCTGGGGACCCCCAGCGGTCCTTGAGGGGGGTTCCAGGCGGCCCTCAACAATGCACGATTTTATTTTTCAGCTATTCAAAAATACGATGTGACACGGGTTGATCTGCTTTTTATGAACTTTGTGGAAAAAGCTGGAAAATTCTTGACAAATCTTGTCTTATAGGTGCCCTGGGCACAAATGGGGGTCCGTGGTCAAATCCTTGACATGAACATGTATGAGAACCAATTGCTTTAGAAACAATTACGCCAGCAGTTTTTGTGTTCTGCAGGACTTTGTTATGCATATCGTCTCTGTCGGGTGGAAACCTCATAATTATGTCCGAAACTGTTCAAATTCAAAAATAGCAAAAGTAGCAGATCTACAAGCTCAAAATGTGTCGCATCGCATTTCGAGCTTGTATATCTGCTACTTTTGATACTTTTGTGTGACTGTAGTATGATCACGTAGGGCGTTCATTTACGATAAAACATGTATATGGAGATAAGAGGTTTCTGCCCGACAGCAACGATATGGTAATGATTCCCTTGTCATTATGCCCAATTGGACCACAGCATGAATGTGTTTTCTCCACATCCTTGTTCTCCAGGTCTCTCAAAGGAGACTCTGAAGCATCTGATGAGTCTGACCAAACGAGCGGTCAGACGGAGTCGGGCGATGTCACTCTGAGCTTCAAAACCATTGTAAAGGTGATCCCATGAACCTGTGGTGTACATTGTTCAGCCACCGTCCTCATAATAATAACCATTGTGTCTAGAGCCTGACCGATACCAGATTTTTAGGTCCGATGCCAAATCCTGATTTTGGAGAGTCCTAGACCACTGATTAAAAATCTTGAAATCAATTTAAAAAGCTTAGATTTAAAGGTATAAATAAAGAAATAAACATAAATAACTTTTTGATAGATAAAACATTTATGTTAAGTATATATAAAACTTCAGTATATGAAAAGAAAATGTGACGCTAATTATAAAATGAACAAGTAAACAAGTGGATATGAAATATGTGCACATAAACTGAATATTATCTTATTTAACCAAGCCGTAGTCATAAATAAAAAATTGCCGATCTACAATCTCTATAATAAATCGAGCTCTAATTGCGTTTCATTCCAAAGTCTTATCAGGAACAGCTGAAAGAGAGCATGGCCCAGAAGGAAGAGCTCAGGGCTGAGGTCCAGCACTTGAAGCGAGAGCTGGAGGCCAGGTCTGTACTGTCAGCACTCAGCATGATGCATTTCCCCGCAGACCTCCTTTGTAAATGAAGTTGTACGTACATTCGTGACTGACGGTGTAACTACCTCTGTGCAGGCCCACTGTTAAAGAAGTGAAGTCCTACAAACAGCATCTCCGCCGTATGGACAGGCTGCTCAAACAGAATATCGGGTAGGAAAAGCTGTGATGGGTGTCATGTTTTCTGACTGTAAAGAATTATGCATCCTTTATACCTGTAGCCAACACTATGATATGCACCACTTTAGGTATTGTACCAGACTGGTGCTGAGCTTTTCAGTTTGTTTCTTTATTTAACTTTATTTAACTATATATATATATATATATTTATATATATATATGTGTGTTCACAACGGGGAAAAGCACAAATATATGCAGTGAAATGATGTTCCACAGACTGCTAAATATAAAAAAAACAGATATAATACATAAGTAGAAAAGTAACAATTGTAGCAGCAATAAAGAATAACCAGGATATACAGAATATACCTACATGCGGGTATAGGTTTGGAGATTAACCCCCAAAATAAAACATTAATTAAAAGAAAGGGGTGTGCAAAAGAGTATTTCCAGTGAAACCTGTCATAGTGTGACAGATGTATGTCTACTTAAGGTCAATATGTGTATTTCTTTAGCCAATGATAATAATGGATTACGTTGGTACTTGGTAGCAGAACAAAATACACTGGTGGGCTCCTTTTCTAAAAACGGCCAATATCTCAGGGTACTGGTCAGTATTTACAGATTACCTAAAGGAAGTATTCATGTTACGTATGTCAGTGTACTGTCAATGTTTACAGATTACGAAGTGACGCTGACATTGGCCCCTTGGTAGAAGGAAGCAGCGATCAAGTGAAGGAATCTAGTTCATGCACTCAGTATCGCCATGTAAGCAGACTTCTTCACTTCCACAAGATTATTCTGTGTTACCTACATGTGATTATAGTGCTGTGATAACTGTGGTATGATGAGTCATGATAACTAAATACACCCGGCTAGAACCTTTACTTCAAGTCGTTCCCATTCAGTTGCTGAAGGAGTTGGGTGCGGTCTTGAGCGGTCCCAGGGCTCCGTTACGACTGCACAGGCAGATACCCACCAATGAGGAATCAGAGCTGGTTGAATTTCAGGGCCTCCTCCCTACGCTGGAGGTGTGGTCCCAACAACTCCACTCGCTGCAGGTGAAGAGCAGAACAAACACACACACACACACACACACACACACACACACACACACACACACACACACACACACACACACACACACACACACACACACACACACACACACTCACACTCACTCACTCTGCATCACTCTTTCTTTCTCTCGATGTGTGCTGTCCAAATTATTTTTGTGGTTCGCACATATCTTTTCTTTTTAGGGGCAAATGCGAGTGACATGCTCTCCCTTCTTGACAATCTCCGCTGCCGGTTCAACATACTGAATCGAGTGATCAGTCCCCGCCAGTGTTGATTTCGTCGACTAAAACTGTGACGAAAAATGTTTGTCGACTACCTTTTTTCACTGACGAAAACAATATTAAAGACTAAATAAAAACTTAGCTACGATGACTAAAACTATGACTAAATATATTGACAACTTCGTCAATAAATAAAAACTAGACTAAAATGTTAGTGAGGGACTAGTGGAGAAGAGATCCAGTAGAACTAAGATGAGTCATTTTATGTTTGGTTGCACTCGGGTGTTGCGCTCTGAAAATAGCAGATCTACAAGCTCACAATAGATCTGCTATTTTCAGCATGCAACCAAGTGTAAAATCAGCCATTACGACACCATCAAAGCACTGCCAAAATACATTTTAGTCGACTAAATCAACTGTAGATTTAGTCGACTATAATCTTATGATATTTAGTCGACTAAAACTAGACAAAAACTAAAACATTTTAGATGACTAAAATATGACTAAAACTAAATGGAATTTTATTCAAAAGAGTGTGACTAAAACTAAATCTAAATTTGCTGTCAAAATCAACACTGGTCCCCGCTAATGCCTCACTGCCACCAACGGTGCGGGACACGCCGATTATCGGACACAGACACTTTACAATGGCCTGATTGCCAGACAACACCGTGGTATATTCAGGCCTAAAGAGTTCTAAATGTACAGAAAGCCCTTCCATGCCTAATTTTGCTTTAAAAAGAATCTCTAGTCCTGGCTTTCGATATGTGTATTATGGCCGATGGCAACTTTGACTCATGAGTATTGGTGATGTAACAGAGTCAGCGGAGTTTATTTACTTGCTGTGCGTCTGTTGTCAGGACCTGCACGGCTCCCTGAACAAACTGACCCTGAGGCTGATGCCATGGCAACCGCCAAACAACAACGGACATACTGGGAGTGAGTCTGTGCGGGTGGAGGACCTCATGCTGCTGGTGGACACGATGCTGGAGAACATCTCAACTGACGATGACAAGGTAGAGCCACAGTCCTAGGCTACACTACATGACCGTTAGAACATCTCCTCTGAACGATGACAAGGTAGAGCAACGGTCCTAGGATACACTACATGACAGTTAGAACATCTCCACTGAACGATGACAAGGTAGAGCAACGGTCCTAGGCTACACTACATGACCGTTAGAACATCTCCTCTGAACGATGACAAGGTAGAGCAACGGTCCTAGGCTACACTACATGACAGTTAGAACATCTCCACTGATGATGACAAGGTAGAGCAACGGTCCGACATGACAGTTAGTTGCTTGTTGTTAGTGCTGCTGCTGCCGTCTTATTAAAACAGGAAATAATTTAATTTAATCCATATACTGTACTGCATATAGCTCTGAAAGAAAACAGACCAGCTCAAAATTATCACTTCATCTGGTTTACTGCATATAGGTAAGCTATGTGCGGCAGTGGCTCAGGGGTAGAGTGGCCGGGTAGAGTGAACTGGAAACCGCAAGGTTCCCAGTTTGATCCTGGGCTGGGGGGCTCCCCCAGAGTTAGTGTCGAAATGTCCTTGAGCAAGATGCTGAACCCCTAATTGCTCCCGATGAGCAGGTTGGTGCCTTGCATGGTTTCCTCCGCCATCGGTGTATGAATGTGTGTATGAATGGGTGAATGTAATGCACGATCTATGTAAAGCGCTTTGGATAAAAACGCTATATAAATGTACCATTTACCATTTACTATGTGTTTGAGTGAAATTAAAAATTCTGTTTCATTGTATAAACTACTGACATTTCTCCCACATTTCAAATAAAATATTGTCATTTATAGTACCTATACAGAAATAAATTGATTAAAATAACAAAAAAGTGTTTCCCAACCTCAAATAATGAGAACATCTTTTTAAACAACACAATACTTAAAGATAGCTGGGGGAAAAAAGGAAGGATTCAATGCATTGCATCGAACTTCCAGTTCCGGTTTGCCTCCCGGTGCGACAAATCTGCCAGCTGGAATTTGCCAGAAGGAAGAAAGTGACATCAATATCCTTTGCTTGTTGTGTTTAACCCTTCCTCCTTGTGCCGGACAGGTGCTGCGCAGTCCCACCAGACACACACTGCAGTCCATGGTGTCACACTTCCAGAAGCTGTTTGACGTGCCCTCTCTGAGCGGCGTCTACCCACGCATGAATGAGGTCTACCGCAGGCTGGGGGAGACGACCAACGCCATGAGAAACCTCCGAGACATTCTGGATCTAGGTAGCTTCTGGGGGGGGGGGGGGGGGGGGGGTCATCTTAGTGGCTGACAGATTCCAGAATCTACCTGCAACGGTTTCAAGCCAAATACAATACAAATCTTTGGATAATGTTGATTTAATTCCCAACCCTGATCCAAAAACCCTAATACCAAAAAAAAACATTTTGATATGCATCTTTAAATCATTTGTACAACAGTCAAGTGAGTTGTAGTAGTAGTGAGTATTATTTGAATAAATGTACAAAACATGCACAACAAGTTTAGTTTATCCTTAATTGTACCACTTTATGTGTAGATTTAAATGGCGTCCCTCCAAGCTCACAGGTCATAACATCGTTGACGTCTGTTTGTTGGTTTCAGATGACAGAGCGCCCTCTAGTGAGGTAGTGAACCAGGTGTCCAGAGTGGTTTCTTCCCCTGAACACAGTGTTGGGTTGCAGATCAGCAGTCTGTTGGGAGACGGAGACATTGACAGGTATAATTTCATGCTTTAACTAGCGGAAATAGACGATCTACAAGCTCACAACGCGTTGCATCGCGACGCGTTGTGAGCTTGTAGATCGGCTATTTCCGCTGGATCTGCTCCTAGATGAACGTAACGATTCTGTCGATTATGCAGAATAATCTCAAATAAATTGCGAAGAGGGCCCACCTGCAGCAGTTGCTCTGTGTGTGTGTGTGTTTCAGTATCATCCTCAAGGTGAAGGAGCATGAAGTGTTCTTTGCAGCTTTCCATTCTCTGGTTGTGGAGGTGTTGCACACCCTGGGTAAATAACTCCCCGATGCACCAAATACCATAACTCCTGTTTTTCTGTGTTGGCCACATGGGAAATGTCTGCAGATCTGCACCAATCCGATATGCATAGCGTCACACCCTCCTGCAGTAGATCTTGCATGTGGCATCTCTTGTCTTGTGTTTCAAGCAGTGGTGGGCGAAGTACTTTCACTTAAAGCACCACTTCACCCATGTTCAACCTATATTCATATAATTGGTCCTCACTAATGCTCATGCAAAACAATCTACTCGGCCTGTGTCTCATAGGAGGGCCGTGGACACTTCAGAAACCCGCCTACTAGTGTCATCATCAGGAAGATTAGGAAGATTTTGTTTTTTTCTAACAAAGATTATTTAGATTTAGTTATTAACGCGAGAACAATGACTTCTATTATAGTATGCCAACTTTCCAGGAATAGAAGGCCTGCGGTTCTCTTTTCTTTATTTTTTAAGCCTGCCATTTCTATTAGCTTGGAGTCCCCATCGATGATGTCACTGGTACTGTAGGTGGGGTTCTGAACTGTCCACATCCCTCCTCCTCTGAGACACAGAGAGTTAGTAGACAAAACGTGTGAAGTTGTCCTTTAAGTAAAAGTAATAATAGCCTACTAAAATATTCTCTTACAAGTAAAAGACCTGTATTAAAAATTACTTGAGTAAACATTTTGGTATCAAAATATACTGTAAAACTTTTTTTGCCGTGCGATGTGACACGTTGTGAGCTTGTAGATCGGCTATTTTAGAATAGACGAAAGCATACCATAGGGCTTAATTGGTAAATGTATGTTTTTTAATCATCTAAATTTGCTATTTGTAACTATTAACTAGTTTTCAAATAACTGTACTGGAGTAAAAAGTACAATATTTCCATCTGAGATGTAGTGGAGTAGAAGTATAATGTATCAAGAAATGGAAATAGTCAAGTAAAGTAAAAGCAGAAGTCCCTCTAAATTGTTTTTAACTACAGTACTTGAGTAAATGTACTCTTTTTCTACTTTCAGGAGTCAGTCGTCTGGATGACATCATGCCTGCTCTGAGGTTCTTGAAACTTAACGTTCAGCAACGCTGAAGCTTTCCTGTTTGAATGTTTTCTCTGTTGGGTTTGATAGTTGTTTTGTTGTTGTTGTTGTTTTTTCAATAAAATATTTTTACAAAATCTTTGGATTTGTTTCATTAATCGCTTAATACATATACTTTGTTGTAAGTCAATAGTAGAAATAACCGATCTTGCCGAATGTTCATTCATATTTGCTGAATATTATTGTTTGCCTATTATAAAAGTAAAGAAAAGGCCTCACACTCATAGACACGATGCAGGATTTATTTAAAGAATACGTATTCTTTAAATAAATCCTGCATCGTGGCTCAAAATGCTTTACATAAAAAAACACACACTATTAAACAAGATTAAAAACAATAAGATCAAAAACATGATCAAGAACAAATTAAAAGGAGGAAAGATCAAAATTAAAACAATACAAGAAAATAGCAAGAACAAAACATCACTTTAGAAGGATTCCAGAACCACTCAGACTACCCTGTCACCGATTTAGGTACACACTTCAATAAGGAACCACACAGACTATTACCTATTGAAAGATATACTAAATCTACATTACAGGGAACCACAAAAAGCAAGAGTAAAAAAGTGGGTTTTGAGATTGCCTTTAAAGCTATCTAATGGTCGTTGCCTGTCTTACATGTAATGGGGACCTTGATCCTGGCTGTTGGCCCATAAAAGCAGAAAGCTGCTTTGCCATGTTTTTATAATTCATTTTAGGCACCTCGAGGAGACCAGCACTAGTTGACCTAAACCTAAGGAGACATGTTGGAACATATTTGGGCAGGCAATCCGAAAGGTAGGAAGGTGCTAAACAATTAAGTGCCTTAGATAACTTTCTCTGCTGAGTGTAAGCACACTGCACACGAATGTTATATAGGGGGGGGCACATTAAACAGATGCACCACCACCAGTTGAAATGCCATGCTGTATATACAGACACACACGACTTGTCCTGAAAAAACAGATGTAAGATGTCGTCTGGGTGTAAAAGAGGTGAAAAAACCTGAAGCAGACAAATTACTCTTAACTTGTCTCCAGTTATAGAAATGAAATGATTAAAGGACCACTCCATCCATTTTCAACCTGTCTTCATATAATTGGTCCTCTAGAGCTCATAAGAGGGTACCATTACTGTCTGCTCGCTCGGTGTATCAGACGAGGGCTGTGGACAGTTCAGAAACCTCTAGGGACTACCATAGACCTCTTCAGTAGGCAGGTTTGGCCATTTCAAACAAGATTTCAAACCTTTTATTTTGTATTTTATATATTTGTATTAATGCAAGAACAATGGCTGGAAATAACTTTTCAGGAAGAGAAAAGCTTTAGTTTCTATTAGTTTGGAATCCACATCGGTGATTGATGGGTATTATTATTGTGTATTATTATATTTTAATCATAGTCATACTGAACCAAATATTAGAGAAGATAGAGAAGAGAAATTGGTCATTGGTTGGGGACCCTGTGCCTGAATGTGGTCTTCCTTCATCCCCTCTAGCTCAGGGGTCTTCAACAGGGCGTCCGGGACCCCTAGGCGGTCCTCAGAGCTACTACAGGGGGTCCACCAAATCTTTGTGTGATAGGATTTTTTTTTTTTTACATTAACCACTTGAACCCTAGCATCCCTTTTCTGAGGAGAACTTTAGCCAAAAATAGCAGATCTACAAGCTCCCAACACCTCGCAGCGCGAGGTGTTGTGAGCGACCTATACCTAAAGAGGTATACTATAGGTGTAGAGGGGAAAAGAGCAGACCTGATTTTTTTTTTTTTAAATCATAGAGGGGGTCCCTGCTTCATCTCTCTCAGCTAGGGGGTCCGTGGCCTGAAAACGTCGAAGACCCCTGCTCTAGCTCATCAAACAGCCTACAGATGGCACTCTTTACACTGCACGGACTTGGCATGCACGGATACAGCCTACAGATGGCGCTGTTTTACATTACATGGACATCGCAGCCAGGTGCGGATGCAGTCAGTCTGAATCCACTACCCTCGTCAGAACCAGCTGGGTTGTGATCAGATCGCCTCTTTCTCCACAGATCTGACCCTCTGAGGGAACAGAATCCAACTTTTGTCACCGCTGTTCTGGACAACAGCTGACCAGGACAACACGGGATTTAAACCAAAAACAAGCCTCTTATGTGACGATAACTTGAGTCTGCGGCGGGGAAGATATAGAGAAGTTTTTCTTTTTTCTTTCCATCAAAAAGTCAATTATATTCATTCTAATTATTATTATTACAAATACAAGTGAGAACAGGGATCTATGTCACGACAGTCGGGCGAGCATCATGACTACAACCTGCGGAGTCTGAGCAGCCTGATGGGCGACCGGATCAGGAGGAAAGTGACCGACGGAGGGGAACGGGGTCTGATCCGAGCTCCGTCCGACGCCAGCAGCATCAGCAGCCGGGCGGATGCGGTCAGCAGCACCGGTGGAGGTGCCACCGCCTCCTCCTCCACCACCACGTCCACCACGGGGGACCTGGAGGAGCGCGCGGCCCGCCGGCAGTTCCAGCAGGACGTCACGCCGGCGTTCGTGTACGTCCTGGCCGGGTTCTCCGCGCTCGGAGGCTTCCTGTTCGGCTACGACACCGGGGTGATCTCCGGCGCCATGCTGCTGCTGAGGCGGGAGATGGAGCTGTCCGCGCTGTGGCAGGAGCTGCTCGTCTCCAGCGCCGCGGCCGCGGCGGCGCTCTGCGCCCCGCTGGGCGGCCTGCTCAACGGGCTGCTGGGCCGGAGGGCGTGCGTCCTGCTGGCCAGCGGATCCTTCGCCGTAGGGGGGGTCGTGCTGAGCGCCGCGCCCAGCAAGGAGGTTCTGCTGGTGGGACGGCTCGTGGTGGGAGTGGGACTCGGTAAGTGTGAAGTCCCCAAACATATTCCTCCTAGCCATGGATCACACCACGGTCGTCTGTCACGACCGTCACAGTGAACTTCAACCTGGTGTTTGCACTTTTCTGGCCCGTCCATCTACATAAACGTTCAGATTTCAAATATACCCCATGGCCATGGATGTTACAGTTATGTACGGGCCCTCAGAAGTACCCGTATCTTCCGTATTGTTCAATAAAAAGCATTTTAATCCGATTGGTGGCCATTTTCACATAGTTATTATAATGTATTAGAGTGCAATACACTTCCCAACCGATAGTCGCTTAGATGAAAGCGCATGGTGAAAATACAGAGAAAATGGCCACCGATCGGATTAAATGTTTTTTTATTCAACAATACGGAATATACGGGTACTTTTGATGGCCCGTACATAATTGCAACATCCGTGGTCATGGGGTGAGCACTTTATATTGGAAATTTGAACGTTTATCTAGATGTACGGGTTGTAAATTAAGAATGTGCAAACACCAGGTTGAAGTTCATCCATGACTGTCATGATATGACAGTCGTGTTTCAGGGCTACAAACATCCGTGCGTAACGTGCGTCATTTGGACCAACTTCTTCTTGAATAGCACTGCAGCGGTGAAAACACGTTTTAATCAACAGAATGATAATAAAGCATGTTTTAATCAACAGATAATAAAGCATGTTTTAATCAACAGATAACACATTTTAATCAACAGATAATACAGGTTTTACAGCTGTTCACTCTGTGTAGGCTAACAATGACAAACAATAACCCACATGACAAACAATAACAACAATAAGGAGGATCAATGTGCATATAATCTGTGAAGACACATTTTCTACTTGTATGTAATACTGTGGCTTCCCAGATGGATGTGGATCTGGGGAATTTTCATGGATATGAACCTTTATATTGGTGTTCTAATTAATAAGCTTTTGATTCAAATTGTCATTTGATTTCTTTAAAAAAAAGTTTTATTGACAGGATCCCAGGTAGTAACTCATTACTGGTAATTACTGGTGGAATTGGTAACTCACCAATTCATTTGCTAATTTCTTATCCAAGTTCCTGGCCACTTTGTGTTTGTCAATTTAGTCGATCAGATAAAAAAATATTAAATGAATGAGGTTCATATCAATGACATAGAAATTAACACGTTTAGCTGGAACCCCCCCACTTTGAGAACCAATGACTTAAATCACTTCAATCTCTCACTCCTTTTGCAATACTCTCCTCTCTCTCTCAGCATCTCATCTTCAGCATCTCATCTTCAGCTTCCTCTTGTGCTCTTCCAGTGTTCCATTGCATGTGGAGTTAACATGCATTCATGAGGATTCGGACAGCTCTCTATTAGATCAGACTTTAAATGTATTCATAGTAGTTGCTTAATGCATGAGTCACGTCCTACCTGCTGCATTTGATAAGGCTCTGACTGAGGATTCATATTGCAGGCTGAATGGTTGAATTGGTGGCATTCATTTTGCGCCATCCAAGTTTCAAAGTGATTTTTAAGCAATGTCTCTCGGATGAAACGTGGATTTTTGCAGTGGGTCAGAGACGGTTCAAGAGCCAAAAGGGTTTGAACCACAGAGTTAAAAAATAATAGAGAGGGCACCGGAAAATAAAGGGGCGTGCTGGAACCAAAATTCAGCTATGGGATTTTTTTTTTTTTTCAATAATACTTTTTTTGGGTGGCCCACCGGCCGTTTGGCGGCCCATAAATGGCGCGGCCGTTCTGGAATTTTCCCGAATTTCCCAGTGGCCAGCACGTCCCTGCGGAAATCCCCGCCCATCCACTTGTATGGAGTTGCTCCCTTTTCACCCCTTCTTCCAGGTTGGGAAATGTGACAAGCGGGGCCTATTTGGGGCCTATGTTGCCTATTTGGGGCCTACCTGCATGATCCCTTTCAGTACCACTGGCCTGGTTTATAGTGCGTCATATGACAGTGTCACCATGCGACACATTGTGAGCTTGTATCATACATCTATCATACACGTTTTATTATTGCATTGTTAACTAACACATTTCTTGGAGAGACAGCTAATTATTTCCCTAGTTTTCCTGTTGTTGTTCCTCTCCAGTAGGCATATGGCATATCCTGTTAGAAGAATCATTTAATGAATCCTTGCCAATTAGCGAAGCATCAGAATGTCACAGTAAACGCACTTTTACGTAGGCCATGTCTCTGATACTGAACCAATCCTCCTATAATTCGGTAAAGCTTTGTAGCGGTGGTGAGGCCAAAATCTGTTCTGCCCGGTTCTCCTCAGTGGCTGGAGCAATTGATCTGAATTTGCACACAGCCATTGACCATTACCACGTGCACGGAACAGCGAAGACCGTTTTTCGCTTTCCCCAAATGTTAGCTGTTTATTAGCGTTTTTGTGTTCGCTGTCTCCCGGGTTGCCAGATCATGTGCGCATACCCCCCCCCACGGGTATGGACTAGTTTATTTAATTTTCAGCATCTGCCTGTATATACTGAACCAATTTATTTAATTTTCAGCATCTGCCTGTATAAAGTCCTGAATTAAGCAGTTGTGAGCTACAAATATCGCTGTAATTAATCTAAGATCAGTAAAACCTAACTAGGAGAGACAAGCAACATAGTATATAAAGCTAGATAACCAGTTGAACCCCAGCATCCATATTCTGAGGGGAACATTATAGCCAAAAGTAGCCAATCTACAAGCCTACCATTGTAGGTTTGTATGTCGGCTATTTTTGGCGAAGAGATTTGGTGTGGACCGAAAAAAGTGGTCCAAGTATTAGTTGTAACTCGAGTCCGTTTCACTAAGACTAGAGCAGGGGTCTTCAACATTTTCAGCCCAAGGACCCCCTAGCTGAGAGAGAGATGAAGCAGGGACCCCCTCTATATTGTATAAAATTGTGATTTAGATTTTTTTTTTAAATATATTTTTTCGTACACTTATACCTCTTTGCCAAAACTAGCCGATCTACAAGCTCACAACGCCTCGCAGCGCTTGTAGATCTGCTATTTTTGGCTAATGTTCCCCTCAGAATAGCAAAGATTTGGCGGACCCCCTATAGTAGCTCTGAGGACCCCCAAGGGGTCCCAAACCCCCTGTTGAAGACCTCTGGACTAGAGGGTTTAAGTGGATAACGTCTCTGTCGGGTGGAAACCTCATATGTCCAAAATAATATAGATAAGTGGTTTCAACAACGATAAGCAATGTTCATGCTTACTGTATGAATCAGGCTTCAGTGTCCAAGTGTCTAGACTGAGACACATCTTCAGAAACAAAATCTGAATCGCATTTCAAATCACATGCATGGGCCCGAGAGTTCAAAACTTTGAATCTGTAGCAGGTGTTAATTATGTTACTTAACTTATATTTGGTTGCTGTCGGGCAGAAACCTCTTATCTCCATATTCAAACCTTTTGTGTTTTTTCATAAATGAATGCCCTTCTTGATCATACTACAGTGTCACACAAAAGCATCGAGCTTGTAGATCTGCTACTTCTGATTTTTTTTTTATTTGAATCCTGAAAAGTAACAGTTTTGGACATACTGTATGAGGTTTCCACCCGAGAGACGATTCATTATTGACATAGTTTACTCTCCTCTCTCTCTCTCTGTCTCTCTCTCTCTCTGTCTCTCTCTCTCTATATATGTGTATGTGTGTGTGTGTGCGTGCGTCTGTGTGTGTGTGCGTGTGTGCCAGCTCTTTGCAGTGGGCCACAGTAATGACATCCGGTAGCGCCAAGTGTCTTCCTCAGCAGTGTGTCCTCTAACTGCAGAGAGACACTCTCAGACTGTGGACTCTGATGCTCAGAGCCGAGACAAATCCAGTCAGTGTGCTTTGTGCTTGGAGCTCAACTCCCCTTTTGTGTGTGTGTGTGTGTGTGTGTGTGTGTGTGTGTGTGTGTGTGTGTGTTTGTGTGTGTGCGTGTGCGTGTGCGTGTGCGTGCATACGCATGCGTGTATGTGAGTGTGTGTGTGTGTGAGCGTGCGTGTGGGGAGCTGAGCTGTCCGTGGAGCTGAAAGAGGGAACGAGAGATCATTACAGTGAACGGATGCACAGAGGGACTGGCTTTGCCAGAGCCAGAGTACCTTTGACCAAGATAATAGACTCCCCCAGACAAGTTGTTTATTTCACTTCTGCAGTCGATAAATTGTAATTAAATGTCTCTTTTTTGCCTATTTGACTCTGCCACCCTTCAGGCCGTAATTATTGATTTTTAAAAGGCACAGTTAGGGAATTGATGGCAATGCCAATTAGCTGTAGCTTGCTACTACGTACAGTCATGTGTATCCGTGCAGGAGCAGAGTTGGATGGGAAGAAGCTACAGTATGTGGTGACAGCAAGGGCGGAGAAAGAATGAAACGGGAATATCAGTTGAAAGAGGGATGAACAAATAAATAATGAATAAATGTAATTACCGTACCATAGATAGAGTATTGCAATAGATGTGTGTGCGTGTCTTTGTGGTGTATTCTGTAAAGATATGCATTATTTTACTGATTATTACACACCGATACAAAGTAGTCATTTGTATCATAAACAAGAAATCATGCTTTACTGCTCAGTGAATTACTCAGGTAGTGAGGTAACTACCTATATACCATTTCCATGTTATTTTATATTATAATTTACGTTACGAGTTTAATTAAATATCTTATTTGACCAGTCTGAAGGACATATTTGAAGTTTTGTCGCGCTGCCAGAAATATGCTGATGCACCCTTCTCAAACTTCCATCCTCTCTCCTTGAAATACACACACATGCACACTCGCGCACGCACACACACACACACACACACACACACACACACAGAGGAATGCCTGCTGGTTGCTCGGTGGACATTGAATCATCTTCCCGGAGCCGCTACAGCGCCGTGCTGTCTCCAAGGGCCATGGTACCGTGGCTGGTTTCCTGGGCAAGACCGTCACCATAGCAACAGGTATAGCCACGTCGTCGTGGCGGCCGTCATGGCGATGGGGACAGGGGGAGGAGACAAAGGAAGCAGCAGAGGTCTATTAATAGAGCTTATCAGGAGCCAGCTGGAGATGACATACACACGCACACACGTGCATACGCGCGCACACACACACACACACACACACACACACACACACACACACACACACACACACACACACACACACACACACACACACACACACACACACACACACGTATATGTTTGTATTACTGCAATTGTGAGGAGAGACAAAAATAATTACGTTGATTTTATGAGCACCATTTTTTGGGACCATTTTGAACCCATTGTTAACCCTTTAACAGTTAAAGGGTTATTTTCGGCTTCAGTTAAAGTTTAACTAAAGCCGAAAATAGCAGATGTACAAGCTCACAACACGTTGCAGCGCGATGCGTTGTGAGCTTGTAAAACTGCTATTTTTGGTGCACGACACTGGTGCGCAAATAAGTATAAATCAGACATAACTCCAACCCTAATCCCTCCCTAAACCTAACCTCTAAATGCCTAATCCTAACCCTAACCCCTCCTTAAAGGAGAGATCCGGACAGTTTAAGTGTTATCTTTGATGTGTCGCTAATCACACGAGAGAGAAACAAGCAACCAGCATCATCTCGTTCTGCACGAACGGTAGCTCGTTCGCGACATTCAGTGCATGTTTGAGTATCATGAGACTCCACGATGAGCAGTAGTAGAGAAAAAACTAACTTTGCATCGGTTATAATAGACGATTTTCACTCTTATACGGGCTCCCATTATGCCAACGGAGGGGGTCGCCAGACTGGACGGCAGGGGACTCTCTGGAATAACTCAACGTCCCTTTCAATGTTGGTGAGTGATTAGCGACACATCAAAGATAACACTTAAAATGTCCGGATCTCTCCTTTAAACCTAACCTCTAAATGCCTAATCCTAACCCTAATCCCTCCCTAAACCTAACCTCTAAATGCCTAACCCTAACCCCTCCTTAATCCTAACCTCTAAATGCTAATCCTAACCCCTCTTTAAACCCAACCTCTAAATGCCTAATCCTAACCCTAATCCCTCCTTAAACCTAACCTCTAAATGCCTAACCCTAATCCCTCCCTAAACCTAACCTCTAAATGCCTAACCCTAACTCTAATCCCTCCCTAAACCTAACCTCTAAATGCCCAATCCTAACCCTAATCCCAACCTGAAGCATTTCCTAATTTAAGCCTAACTCTAAAAAAAAAGCTTTGCCATAAAACAACCGTTTTTCTTGTAAGGACCTGTAAAATGTCCTCACAATGTCTATTTCTCATATTCTACTATACTTACGGGGACCTTTTGGCCCTCACAAGTATAGTAAAGCAAAGCACTCAGACACACACGCACTGTGTTTGCTCTGCTGTAGATTAGATGTTGCGGAGGTGCAGCGTGGTTTGCTCTGTGCTTCTGTGACTTAGTTTGAGGGCTCATATACAAGTGTTTGTATGCATGTGTGTGTGTCTACAGTATGCAAGTTATGGTCAAGGAAAATTGTCTTATAGACACACTGCACCTACTGTACCAAACATGTCAACATACCACTACATAACATTGGATACAGGATCAACTAGAAAATGTGTTCCTCGGAGCACAGGTGTCCGCCAGGCTAGGAAGGTTATTGTGGGCCAGCAATGAAACGATGGATAACATTGGCTCACACACACAGATGCACAGACAGACATAGCACAAAAACGAAATCATGCAGAGCCTGTATGAGGATGATCCAAGGAAGAGGGCAATACGTGAAGTGGGTTGTGTAGCGTGACCATGAGGCCATTTGAAAAGAATGGGGTGGAGGTTCTTCCTTGGCCTAGTGGGACTGTGCGTGCAAAATTTCATAGCATGTGTGGAAATTAATACATTGTGGCATATTGTGCAAAAGAGGCCACCCCCGATTTGTGTGATGTTTGGACAAAATCTGTAAGAGTAATATAAAAAAATGTGTTTTGCAAAAATGGCACTATAACATGTGAACATTTTGGGGCAGGGTTTTTTACTTGGCCTCCAGGGAGTGTCTGTGCACAGTTTCATGCCGATCGGTCTATCGGTGCCGGAGATTTGCTGCTTACAAACGGACACACACGAACAGACAGACACACAGACGGACACGGGCGAAAACATAGTCCCGGCCACACCTCCGGCCTGGCGGAGACAATAATGAAGATCCTAAAGAAACATTTGTACAATTGCACATAACATCGAATATAGGTCTCACCCATCAAGTGCTACTTGTTTTTATTAAATGTTGCTACTGAAAGAATAAGGACAAAAGTAGGTTTATATTAGAATGTAGGCATTTAGCAGACGCTCACATCTGCAGAGTAACTTACAAAGTGTAAGTTCAAAGTAATGAACCCTAGTCATTAGTAGTCAACAAAAGAACAATGAATGGAGTGCAAAGAAAATAATCAAATAGTAAACATGTCACCCCCCCACCAACTGCAATTACAGGCCAAATTGGGGCTTCAAACTCTGGGTCTCGTTATTAATCACAGACAGCATCTGGTTCCATCGAGTGGTGACAGTCTGACAGATAGAGGTCGGGTATAGATTTAGGTGGGAGAGTGGAGAGAGAGATTGAGGTTATAAAGTAGTGGTTTGGAGGGAGAGCAGACTCTAGAGAACAACAGGTCCCGCTGAGGTCAGAAGCAATCTTCTGGGCCTGCCTAATGATCGTTCAAAGATTGCCTTCAAGTAAAGTGAAGGTGTGGCCCGATGCCGATGCGTTCCATGACTGTCTGTGTGAGGTGGGTCGGGGTTATCTGAGACTTACTTTCAACTGCACTCAGGGAGGTTGCGAAACCAGACTTAATGAGACTCTGTCTGTACTGCAGTCCTGTAGAAGAGAAGCATCAAACATTCTGCCTGCACAGGAAGGTCAGGCACACAACCCAATTTTAGCTGGTTGTGTGCTTGTGCATGCGAGTGTACGTGAAAAAAATATCAGAAATATATCTCCCAACTGCCACTGATAATTTAAAGTTTTCATTTTCTTTACCATTCATCTTTCATTCATACATTTGTAGCCCCAGTAGTGAGATCACTGGGTTTTCAACTCTCTCTGTCTCTCTGCCACCCTGTGTAGGCATAGCGTCCATGACAGTTCCTGTGTACATCGCCGAGGCGTCCCCGCCACACCTGAGGGGACAGCTGGTGACGGTCAACACTCTGTTCATCACCGGAGGACAACTCACGGCCAGCCTCATCGATGGAGCCTTCAGCTACCTGCAGCGCGACGGGTGGAGGTCAGACACTAATGTTCAGTCAATCAATCAATCAATCAGTGTAGCGCGTACTCACCTAGCATGCCCTAGGTGAGTAAGCGCTTGGTGATGGTGACATCATGGAAAAACTCCACTGTAGGATGAAACCCTAGGCTGGTGCTGTAGTTTGTTTTCCGGTTCAGGTTGCTGGGTAAAAACGTGGTTCGACATTAGATGTCGTGAACATCCTATGATCACTGTTGTTAGGTCTCGGGAGAGTGTGTTTCTCACATACACACACACACAGGTCTTGAACATCATTTCCTCCTGCTTTGTCTGTCTTGAAAAACACCATTAAGCACAGTTCAGACTGGCAGCCCAAATCCAGCCCACATCTGATTTGTGGGCTATCTGGATGGGATCGTTGTTTTTATGCTGTCTGAAGAACAAAAAGAACACGTGGAAACTGATTTTTGCAAATCAGATTTTAATCACATTGCTTAGCCTTGTTCAGACTGCATAAAACCAGTCCGACTCCAATCTGGAAAGGAATTCAGATTTGGGCTGACAGTCTGAACAGGATCAAAAGGAACATAATGTGGCTTGTGAAGATTGGGTCCTATATTTACTTGAGTGATCACGGGGGCAAAATAATCGGTCATAGTCTGTGTTCATGTTAACTTCTCCCTTTGGAATGAATAGACTCACAACCCACTTCTCATCTTCTGACAATAACGATGATTCTGATCTCCTAAGGCAGTGGTTCTGAACCTTTTTAGGCCGTGACCCCCCAAAATAATCATATTTGAACTGGGGACCCCCACCCTGACAAGCACTTGGAATGTAGGAGTCTTTTTTTTATTTTAATTTTTTTATTAAATTGTCACTTCACTGTCATCTAGGGACCCCCCCAAAATCATGTGGGGTCCCGACCCACAGGTTGAGAACCACTGTTCTAAGGGACTAGTATTGGGCGTGTTAGATTTATGTGTGTGAATGTGCAGCTGCGTTGCTTACTAGCCTGCCATGTTTTTAACCTGCTTCAACCTGAAATGGAAAAACAAATGGAAATGGAAAAACAAACGACGAATTGGCTTTCGGGCCCCTTTAACAGGAAGAAACCTTGAGCAGAACCAGGCTGTAGGTGGGCGGCCATCTGCCTCGACCAGTTTTTTGGGGGGACAGACAGACAGGCAGACAGACAGATGAGAGATGTTGATTTCACTGATAAACTTAATTTGCATCACATCTTTCATGCATAGAATGTTTTTCATATTTTAGAGAATATAAAATAAGACAAACAAACAAATAACAACGCAGTTGATAAAACCGGTGAGTGAAAATGTGATCGTATGAGTTCACATTATCCCATTAAACACGGAAAGCGTCATTTTAGATTTTAGGCGTTCATTCAAAAATAGCAGATCTACAAGCTCGAGATTGTACACCTGCATTTTTGAAAAATCTTGAAAGTGTGATAACTACTGATTTAGAAGGCATTTGTAGAATCGGCCTCAGGTCTTAATGGGTTATTTTACAAGTCCTCCCACCGAAAACTACAAGCTCTCAGATGGAACGTTTTATTCTGTGACTCAGGACACAGGTGTGTGATATGTTATGTGTGGGCTGTCCCCGGCTGTCTCTGTTTGATTCCTATCACGTCAGCCTCAGACACATCCAGGCTGGCTGGGGCCATCGTTCCAAATGTCACCATATGTGCCAATCTGCCCCTAACATTTACTGAGAGCGAGAACATTGTATGTTTAAAAGATAAGCCTCCTTCTTTCTTTCTTTCTTTCTTTCTTTACGTTGGCGTTGGCATTTTCTAAAAGGTGACATTGTTGTGATCTTTTTAAACGGCCAATAAAGTATTCTATTCTACCGTATTCTATTCTTACTATTTTAGTTTCTTTCTTTCTTTCTTTTAGGGGTACAACATTTAATTGAACTAACCGATGTAATCAATAAAAGAAAATCAATTTTAATAAAATAACTTTTAGATTTTGGGGATCAAAATTATATTTTATATATATTTACATTTATTTATATTTATTTGTATAGATTGGCTATTTTCGCAATTTTTGCGTGACTCTTATGGTGAAATAAATAGATGCTTTAGTGGTTCATTAGGATAATCGATGTAGTCGATTATTTGATTAAAAACAGGCATCTTGATTATTCGATTAACCCAAACAGTAATCGATAGGATAGAATAATCTCTAAGAAAATAATGGATACTTGCAGCCCTTCTTTCTTTCTTTGTTTCTTTCTAGTTTTATGTGATTCTGGGTGGTTGTAGTAGGTCACTGGTTCTCAAAGTGGGGTTCGGGGACCCCCAGGAGAAATTGGGGTTCCTGGGGGTCCCCAGCAAGAGTAGTTAATATAGCATCACAACTCCACCACTTTATCCTTTTATATGTTGGCTATTTAAAAATAGCAGATATACAAGCTCACAGCACGTCCCTTCGTGCCGCGCTGCGAACTTGTACATCTGCTATTTTTCTAAAATCTTATCGCAAATGTTGAATAATTCAGATTTGTTTTTAACACAAATCCTCTCTTCTGGGGGTCCCTGGCACAACACACCTACTAATCCCATCTTTCTTCTCTTCCCCTCCCTACATCCCCCCCCCCTCCCTCCCTCCGTCCGCCCCCTCTCTCCAGGTACATGCTGGGTCTGTCGGTGGTGCCGTCTGTGATCCAGTTCCTGGGTTTCCTTTTCCTGCCGGAGAGCCCTCGCTGGCTCATCCAGCGAGGGCTGACCCAGAAGGCCCGCCGGGTCCTCAGCCAGATCAGAGGGAACCAGAACATCGACGAGGAGTTTGACAGCATCAAGAACGGCATCGAGGAGGAGGAGAAAGACTGTGGTGGAGGTGAGATGTTCGGGGGAGTAGAATGGTTCGTTGTCGAACCGCTGACTTCATCATTTAGATGTTGACAGGATGTACATGAAAGCACAAGCTGAAACTTCCACTATCTGACTTTGTCCAGTGCATCTATCTATCTCTGTAATTTTCCATGCTTTCCTTGCACATGTAAATCATTATTATAAATACATTATTTTTCCAGCTGTTAAATATTTTCCTATACCAACCTGTAGTGCTATACATTGATACCAGTGGCACCATGAACCCTTGTCACAAATAAGCGCATTTTGAGTGTGAAGTTCTGAATTTGAAGCTCCTCTTCACACACGCTAGCTAGTAGTGTGGTAGTGTGCCTGGTTGTCATAGCGGTTGCTAAGGCTGCTTCAAACCACAACTCCCCCTGAATCCCAGAAACGGGATGTCAAATTCACTGGAGATGTTAGTTGTGAAACCGAGTCTTTGGACTAGCTGAAAACATGTTTGACGCAGGGCATGGAACTGACGTGCGTTTATTGAACAAAGATGATTTTTCTGAGGATTTAACCGTGTAACCTCAGAATCAGAATTTATTGTCATCATACCAAGTTCAACACAATTTGTAAAGCTCAGCTTTAAAGTGCAACATGTGGACAGGGACTTTAAGGGCTATTTATAGAGCTCTCCTTACTCTATTTGGACACATGCAGTCAAGGGTACTGGTTCCCAAAGTGCCCTCAGGGCTCATTGAGGGGGTTCCAGGGGGTCCCCAGCTAAATGTGATGCAACAGTTTAATTTCACTGTTATTTCACCAGATAGAAGTTCATCCAGTGAGAGTATGTATAAGAATGTCTATCCACACTCTCCACTGTTAATGCCTCACCTTCAGTATAGAAAGTTGTTGAATTCTGTGCTAAATCTAATCTAACAAAAAAGACTCTTATGGAGATCCTTGTCCACAAAAGCTTTTCGATTTGGGGTCCATGGTCCAATTTGGGGTCCATGGTCCAATTTGGGGTCCAATTAGTGGGTCCCTAACAGGAAAATGTGAGAGCCACTGCTCTAGAGAGGGGTGGAGGAGACTGGTATACAAAGGCCTAAGAATATATCCCGCTTTGTGTATTCTCGCACTGTTATCAATGAGCTGACCTTTGGTTGTTGGACACATGCAGCCTATTTTGTGTTACGAGACTGAGCTAGTATGAACTGCCCATATTAACGAAGCTGACACAATGACTATTTGCAAAGGTTTTTAATTGGTAACCCCAGTCCACTCGGTTGCTTAGCTCTCTTTGACAGGAGGAGGTTCAATTAATACTCTGATATACAGGTATATGGAAATGGCTGATCTGCAAGTATGTGATTTCTCATGTGAAGAAACGGGAGCTATCATCATTCAGTGTAGTCAATTTGTATTCATATGTTCTTGTACTGCAAGTTATACCTAGACCAGTGTGGTTTTCAAACTGTTTATGCCCAAGGCCCACCAAGGGCAAGTCCACATCTCAAGGCACACCTGTATTCATATCTGTGCAAAACAGCCTCTATAACAAGTGTTATCACTCTGACTCTGTAAACAATTATTATTTTTTACTGCCAAATACAAAGTTTAAAGGCATAGTGTAACTTTGCCCTGTGTTTACAATAACAAAATAATAAATACCCATCATTTCCCTTTATACCAGCACTGGAGTAGTGTGGTGGTGTTTACCTGCACAAACACATTGCCCTCTCACTTTTATCTTGGTGTTTTCACTGTTAGTTTTGGTAACCCAAAAACATCCCTGTCTACCAAAACTAACAGTGAAAACACCAAAAATACAGCCAGAGGGAAATGTGTTTCTGCAGGTAGACAACCACCTGTTGTTCCCGTTTTGGGAACGACTGCCCTAGGCTATAGAGGAAAAGTGTCTGCTATATTCCTGCTATATGATTTCTGTCACAAACTGGAGCAAAAAACATCACCAGTTGGAACACATCCGATCCAGCTTTGCCCTCCCAGTTACAGCTGTCTTAGATCCACAGGCTCACTGGTTGGGGTGGTTGGGGGGTGGTTGGGGGGGGCATCAAAATGTGCCATGTGCATTGATCTGGTTCTATACTGTTACTTTTGGGGCAGAAACCTTGTATCTCTATATTTCAATGGATTTTTATTTCTTTTTTGTTAATTCATGCCCTACTTCATTATACAAGAGGGTCGCACAAGAGTAGTGAAAAAAGCTGATCTACAAGCTCACATCGCTGTGTCGTTATGAGCTTGTAGATCTGCTATTTTCACTATTATAAAAGATTTTTTAAATGATAAGAAGAAAGCAACGGTTTTGGACATACAATGTTTCTACCCGACAGTGACATGATATGCTTCATGTCAGCTAATCTGAAAGTGGTTGCAAGAAACATGGATGCTTTATTTGACTCTGAACTTTATTTCGAGCGCGTTGTACCTTTTGGCGATGCTAGTGTGACCACAGCATTACATCCCCATTATACACGTTTATTTCTTTTTGCAAAAAAACAACAATAAAATATAGCAATAGCAGTTAAAATAATACAAATATAATACGTGTGTGTGTGTGTGTGTGTGTGTGTGTGTGTGTGTGTGTGTGTGTGTGTGTGTGTGTGTGTGTGTGTGTGTGTGTGTGTGTGTGTGTGTGTGTGTGTGTGTGTGTGTGTGTGTGTGTGTGTGTGTGTGTGTGTGTGTGTGTGTGTGTGTGTGTGTGTGTGAGAGACACCTGGGAAGACAGGCTCATTGTGCCCTTTCCCTTACATCCCAGTTGCCATGGAAACAATACCTCACACTCACCCTTTCCTCACACCTTGATAGTGATGATAGTATTTAAAACACTTCTCTGTGTTGCATGCACGCACGCATGCATGCATGCATGCACGCACTAATTAATTCAAGTGAGATGTCAATCGTTGAAACGCCTAGTGCTGAAATTAGCTCTAAACTAACCTTAAAGGATGCCAATTAGTCTAATAAGATAAGTGTCATCCGATTTTCTTAACATTTGTAGCAAAAGAAGATTCTACAAAATGTCTCTCATATTTCCTCACATCACGATTGTTCAAAATGATTGAATAACGTAAAATTATTCACTTGTATCTTCAGTCCGAAATTCTGATTTGATCTTTTTATGTTTTTTTTCATGAATTAATGCCCTACTCCATCATTCAAGAGTGTCGCTCAAAAGTAGTGAAAATAGCAGATCTACAAGCTTACAGCGCCCCGCACAGAGGCGTTGTGAGCTTGTAGATTGGCAAGGTTGCCACTCCACGGCAACTATATAAGGGCAGGAGATCAGCATGGTAGAAAAGCTATATTATTGCTATATTTCAGAAACCTCATTGTGTGCCTTAGTTGCTCCAATGACTTCTTTGCCTGACCTCTTCGTTATTGTTTTCAAGCAACATAATCTCTCTTCTATGATAGCTGACCTTTGCAAACAAGACCAGGCTAGCCAGCAGTGGTGGAAGAAGATTTTTAAGTAAAAGTAAAAGTAGAAATACCACAATGTAGAAATAGCTCTGTTACAATTAAAAGTCCTGTATTCAAAACTTTACTTGAGTAAAAGTACAAAAGTACAAAAAAAACAAGTGTAAGTACCAAAGTAAAAGTACTCAAATCTTTCAAATTGGTCAAACTTCAAAAAATTACCTCATAATTGTACTGAAGTACAGTACTTGAGTAAATGTAATTTACTTTCCACCAGTGCAAGCCTGAACCTGGATACAGCCAGTAGGTAATAACTGAAAACCATAACCTTTATTTGTGTCCTAATCTGTTGTATGGTGACAGGGAAGGCTGCCTTTATTGACTGCCACATGTGTTGCTGACATTAGCGCTGTATTAGTGTTGTCTGGTCTCAAAATATATTTTCATTGGTCTAGGTATCATCTTGGTCTCACCTTCAATTTTACTTGGTCTTGACTCCATCTCAGACCAGAGGACCAACTTTACTGTCATTATAAGGATGCCGTTTTGGTTCGTTCTCAGAATTATTTTTGAATTACTTACAGGACCTCCCGTTTTCAACATACAGTATTCTCTCCTCACTAATGCTTATTGAAAGATGGTACCATTTTTGTCTATTAGGGCTGTGGACAGTTCAGACCCGCCTACCAGTGACATCATCAGTAGGCACTGGGCAGGTTTGGTCATTTCAAACAATATTTAAAACTTATTATTATTTTTATTTTTATGAATGCATGAACTTTGGCTTCTATTGTAGCATGCTAACTTTCCATGAAGAAAAAGGGTGTCATTTTTTGCCAGACCCAAGGGGTCGGGCTTACATGAGGCTTTGTACCTGTTTCGTCCATACATGGGCAGGGGCCATTTGTCCTCCGGCCCCAGCCAAAAAACAGTTTGTGACGTCCCCTTTCGTCACGAACTATTCATGACATCATGAACTTCAGTTATAAAGTGGTTTGTAGGTGTGTTACATACTAGGACTTCATTCTGGGTCTGGCAGAACCAGGTCTCCTGGTCTTTTTTGCCCATGTATGGGCTTTTTGGTCTTTTTTTTGTCTTTTTCATACATTTCATGTATGTAGGCTGTCTGTCCCTTTTATACAGCCGGTCTTTTTTGCCCATGTATGGGCTTTTTGGTCTTTTTCGCCCATGTATGGACGAAACGTTGCAGAGCCTCATGTAGGCCAGACCCTGGGTCTGGCAACAAAAAGGCGCTGGCCACTCAAAAATCCAAGATGGCGACCATTTTTTCAACATGGCCGCCACCTCAACGGAGCAGATATAATCTTTCAGGTTGTGATACAAGGATGAAATTTGGCACACATACTCTGTAAGGGCCACTCTTATGGAAAAAGGCACTGGCCACTCAAAAATCCAAGATGGCGACCATTTTTTTCAAGATGGCCACCACCTTAGTGAAGCAGATAGTGATATAATCTTTCAGGTTGTGATACAAAGATGAAATTTGGCACACATACTCTAAGGGCCACTCTTATGGAAAAAGGCACTGGCCACTCACAAATCCAAGATGCCAACCATTTGTTTAAAGATGGCCGCCACCTTAGCAGAGCAGAGAGTGATATGATCTTTCAGATCGTGATACAAGCATGGAAATTGGCAGGAGCAGATGGTGACCATTTTCCAAGATGTTGTTTTCCCCAAATAGTTTTACTCACATTTGCAACTGCACGGTGCTGTGCAGACAAAACCCAATTTGAAGCATTTGCACCTTCCACTGCACCCTTTTTGGCAGCCACATTTGGTGAGTTCTTGACAACTCTCTGCAAGTGGTGAATTGGCTGTCCAGAAGACCTGCCATTCTTCGCCAAATTTCTTCCATCCCCAGTCAGCTGGACTTTCTGATTTTGGCTGACGCTGGGTGGACTGACCCCATATGCAAGCCTGCCTGATACGCTGCATGTTTGGTGTGTTGAAGCAGAGCTGCTCTTGATGGAGGAATGGCTTCATATGGCCTCTGCTTTCGGGCAAACATGTCAAGTCTAGCTTCATCCACACTGACAGCTGTGCTCGATCGATCGTACATCACGACCACAAACTTCTCCAGGATCTCCAGGTCATCATCATTCAGTTTGGGAGGTTATTGGCTTAGTTTGGTGAAGATGGGAGAAGCCTCTGAGCCATTGTCCCATGTTTGCCAGGCAGTCTTTTTGCCTTTATTGCGAAAGGCAGATACAGTATCGCAACCAGTGAAGGCGTGAAAGAACAGTATGCCTTTGGTCTTTACTGGTCCAATACAGCGATACAGGTCATGTACACCAATCCACCTTAGGCTCTGACCATGCCCAAATGCATCCCACAGCTGCTGGAGACCAAGGTCCTGAAGTGAGGGAAACATGCTTAGTCCTATGACAAGAATGTCAGTGTCATTGGCTTTGATCATGATGGCTTTGCTACCCTCCTCTGTGGCATGTCTACAAAGATTCGAGTGTCGGCTTCCTCATGGAAACATTTGTCCAAACTAACCAGACTGGTTTCAGAGGTATTCAATACATCTGGTCCCTTGGTTACAACAACCATGTTTGGCACAGTCATGTGAGCAATCTTGTCAGCCAGAAAGTGGAAGAGGTCTGTCTTGTTGTCGTTATGTCTGAGGAAATTGCGCCAATTTGCTGGAACTTTATTCTTGTTTGTCACTTTCCGTCGACCTCCCTGGCCTCGTTTGGACCTTGTTTCCATTTTGAGACTTGATGGACTGTACACATCAAAGACAATGTGTGTACTCTTGTATTTCATGGCATAAGCATATATTGCGGGTAGAACATCCAGCGCTGCATAGTCCTCAAAGGTCTTTGATCTTTTTGGTGGTAGAGTGTGGACCAAAGCGGAACCATCTATGATAATGACATCAGTGTCTGGTTCTTGGTCTGGAGATGTGATGTAGGACTTACACAGCAGTGATGCCACCATTGTGCTCTGGTTGTGCAATGACATTCACTCTATTATAATACGCTATATAAGACATAATGGTACAACTCCTGGAAGTCATCTTGAAAAATGGAAGCCATTTTGAATTGTTTGGGTGGCCAGCTCCCCTTTTCACAAGAGTGGACCTTGAAGAGTATTTGTGCCAAATATCATCCTTGTATCACAACCTGAAAGATTATATCACCATCTGCTCCACTATGGTGGTGGCCATCTTGAAAAAAATGGTTGCCATCTTGAATTTTTGAGCGTCCAGCACCTTTTTCCATAAAATCGGCCCTTATAGAGTATGTGTGCCAAATTTCATCCTTGTATCACAACCTGAAAGATTATATCACTATCTGCTCCGCTAAGGTGGCGGCCATGTTGAAAAAATGGTCGCCATCTTGGATTTTTGAGTGGCCAATGCCTTTTTCCATAAGAATGGCCCTTACAGAGTATGTGTGCCAAATTTCATCCTTGTATCACAACCTGAAAGATTATATCACTAACTGCTCCGCTAACGTGGCGGCCATGTTGAAAAAATGGTCGCCATCTTGGTTTTTTGAGTGGCCAGTGTCTTTTTCCATAAGAGTGGCCCTTACAGAGTATATGTGCCAAATTTCATCCTTGTATCACAACCTGAAAGATTATATCACTATTTGCTCTGCTAAGGTGGTGGCCATCTTGAAAAAAATGGGCGCCCTCTTGGATTTTTGAGTGGCCAGCACCCTTTTCCATAAGAGTGGCCCTTAGAGAGTATCTGTGCCAAATTTCATGCTTGTATCACAAAGTGAACGATTCTTGCGAAATATGGTCTTTAGCTGCTCTACTAATTGTGGAGTTAGCTGGTTCCTGCCGGACAGCAGAGATATATTCAAAGATTTGCACAAATTTTAACGATTTCTCAAAAATAGCAGATGTACAAGCTCATAGCGTGGCACTCGGTGCCGCGCTATGAGCTTGTATTTCTGCTATTTTTGAATAGCCGAAGTGTAAAATAAGGCTTTTTAGCTCAAATCTAAAAATGACACAGATGCTTCTTCAGGTCTTAATGGGTTAAAACCTGGCCTAAAATAGTCGACCTACAAGCTCACAACACCTCACAATGTGACGGTTGTGAGCTTGTGGCTATTTTTATTTTTTGACGTGGTTTCTGTGTTTTCCCATCCACGACCCTGGCACAGGGCCGCGGCTTGGTCACCAGGCCGCCGCCACTCCCAATCACGCTATTTAATCTGGAGTATTTTCCCATAGCTTCCACCCTCCGTTCAAGCTTCGCAATCTTCTTGTCCTTCTCCGTGTTCTGTTTTTTTAACTCCTCTGTCATCAGGTCCAACATGGCCTTTTGTTGTTTGGAGATTGTAGCCATTTCATCCGTAATATAATCAAGTGACTTTTTTAAGTCCTCAATCTCAGTCTTTTGCGCCTTTAGTGTTGTCATACTCCCAGGCCTGGACTGTTTTGTGCCAGGGCACTGACCACGACAGCTCAGCATACGCAGCACAATGAGGAGGGTGAATTGATCCTGGATGTTGTAGTCAGAGAGGGTGCGGCCATGTTCCATCTGTTTACCAGCGTAGAGTAGCCTCTGCAGGCGAGAGGGAATGCCTTCTATGTCCTGGACCTTGGCCTTGACATTCTCAGTGGTGTCACTTGGCTCAACCCTCAGGGTGATCGTCTTGCCATTGAGGATCTTGACGAAGATCTCCATGTCTTGAGTAGCTACCGTAGATACTATTTGGGTAGCAAATAGGTAAGAAAGAACAAGGTAAGAAATCTCAATCGTCTTCCTCAGAGATGATGTCTTGCCGATGAGAACTAGAGACGGGATGTCAATATCTCCAAAATATAGGAATATAAAATTCAGAGCAGGTCTACTTAACTGTATTAGCAATGACATACAGGGTAGTTCTCATGATCTTTGCTCTTAACTAGCTTTCAGTCGTCATTTCCATATTTGGATATATTTATGATGTCGGTCATCTCCATATTTGAGTATATTTGGGCACGGAATATGACATCTACTAGGGGTTTAATGATACCAGATGGCAAGCCTCCGTTTAAAAAAAAAATGAAGCCAATAAGGAAGTGCTGAATTCCCTGCAGGTATCATTATTGGCCTGGCAGGTGTCGCTATTTCTCCGCCCTGCTGGCCGCAGAACAATTACCACACCATTTTGAAAAAACGTAATCTTTGAAAACATTTTTGTGAAAATATTTTAAAAATCTATTTTTTTTTGTATTTTTTTTTTTAACTAGACCTACATTCTCATAATAATCTTATTGGGTGTTCTTTTCAGTTACAAGGGTCTCACTGTCTACAGGTTTTAGTAAACAGCAAATACTTGTTCAGGTCGAGATACCACTTTCATCCAATCAGGAGAGAAAACTCATACAGGATGAACAAGGGATATTGGAAATGACACAAAAGCAGGAGCAGACAAAATGGAATTGGAACACTAACATTGAGACTGATGCATGTGTGTTCTCTCCCCTGATTGGATGGAACTGGTGACCCACCAGAGAAAAGGTATTTTCTGTTTATTCAAGTGCAGGTGAGACGGGGAGACCCCTGTTACAACTGGATTTAGGAGACTTGCGTTTTTTGAAAAAACGTGTGTTACTATGTCAGTGGTTCTCAAACTTTTTCATGTCAAGGACCCCAAAATGTATATGTATTTGGCCACGGACCCCCATCTCAAAATATTTTGTTCCAGAGACCCCCAGAAGCAAAGATTTGAGTTACAAATGTTCGTTAAAAAATATATATCGTTGCTGTCCGGCAGGAACCAGCTAACTCCTAACTCTAACTTTTTCCGCTTTTGCATTTTTTCCCCATAAATTAGTGCTATTGAACACCCTTTACCTCTGTGTGTTGGTAAAATAAAATGTTGAACCAATGAAAAGTATTAAAAAGTGCTTCTGACAAAACCAGCTAACTCCATTGGATCCTCAAATGTTCTGCTAAACCAGCTAACTCCAGCAAAGGGGGGTGGAGTTGGAGGGAGCTGGTTTTGCTGACTCCAGGCTCCACCCCCTTTTGACCTCCAACCTCATTGTGAGCTTGGAGGCCCATTCAGCTGTTCTTATCAATGATGAACAAAACCTCCTAACTCTTTTTTATTTTCGTTTTTTTCATTTCCTGAAAAATGAACAAAGATTTGCACAAATTTTAACGATTTCTCAAAAATAGCAGTGGCACTCGGTGCCGCGCTATGAGCTTGTATATCTGCTATTTTTGAATAGCCGAAGTGTAAAATAAGGCTTTTTAGCTAAAATCTAAAAATGACACAGATGCTTCTTCAGGTCTTAATGGGTTAAAACCTGGCCTAAAATAGTCGACCTACAAGCTCACAACACGTCACAATGTGACGGTTGTGAGCTTGTGGCTATTTTTGGCGAAGAGATTTGGTGTACACAGGAAAAAAAAGGAAGGAACCAAGTCAGGTCCAATGTATGATGAAGGATAATTGCACGATAAATTTTAATCTCTGCGATATGAATACTGTGAGGGTTTCTTCTTGTTTTTATTTTTTCCCGCAATAAACGATAATAGCGATTATCGTCCCACAGGCGGCAAGCATCCGATATTTTTTATGAAGCCCATCAGGAAGTGCCGAATTCCCTGCAGTTCTCACTAATGGCCTAGTAGGTGTCGCTATTTCCCCCCATGCTGGCAGAACAATTACCACTCCTTTGATTACGATTGGAATTTGACCGGACTTTGCACTTGATTTTATTAATTTAGTAATCATTGTCATAAATGCTTTCAGTCGCTAGTTTAAAGTATTCTTTCAATTATCATATGTTTTTGTAAATTGTGGTCCCATTGATTTTAAAAAATGTGGATAAAGTAGATTTCTGGCTCTACTGAGTGAAGGCCCGCCCTCGCTAGCCTTCCAGCAAATAGGATTTGTTTCCAGTTGCTTTTCGGGACTGGAAGTTCTAAGTTAGTTTGAATTATTCTGTAGAAACCAATGTGTGATGGCACCGTTCCCATAGTCCATCTTTTTTTACAGTCTATGTGGCCACATAATAATATTGAGTTTTCTCAGGGTTGCTTTGTGCCTTGACAAATAGTATTGACATTAATATAAATTTTGACAACGTACTACGTAGTATTACTTTTAATTTGAAGACATAGTATATAATTATTTTTTCTTACTTTTTGCCAGACCCAGAGGGTCGGCCTACATGAGGCTCTGCAACATTTCGTCCATACATCCATACATGGGCGAAAAAGACCGGCTGTATAAAAGGGACAGACAGCCTACATACATGGGCATAAAAGGGACCTCGGTCTGTCCCCTTCTTCTCCATACATGGGCATAAAAGGGACAGATCTGATCTTATAAACTAAAGTACTAGGAATTTATTCTGGGTCTGGCAGAACCAGGTCTCCTGGTCTTGTTATTGTCTTGGAATCCCCATTGAATTGATGATGTCACTGTAAGGCAGGTTTCTGAACTGTCCACAGTCCTCCTCTGCGACACACAGAGTGAGTAGACAGAACTGGTGCCATTTTGTGATGAGCTTTAGCGAGGACCAATCATATGAAGATAAGTTGAAAATGGGTGTTGATTAAAAATTGAATAATTAATGTCTTATATGTCTTAGAGTTGCGTATAGCACATGATCCCTGATTCTATGGTATAATTACCTTTAAAAAGAAACATTTTCATTGAAAATGACACTGCAGCAATAGTCATAACCACACTGCAAGAACGCCTAATTGCGAACACAGCGGAAGGAGCGCAAGTGGAGCTTACTATGAAACCGTGCTCGGGTTGTGTGTGTGTCCGTGTGTCCGTGTGTCTGTGTGCAGTATTGTGTGCGTGCACTGCCTGTGTGCAGCCGCCAGAGTGCGCCAGAGTGCACTACAGTGTGGCTGAAATCCGCATGCCCCTGGGTGACTAATTACACTCCTCTGAGAGAAATATAGCAGCTACAGTCAAAAATAACGCATCTAAAAGCATCTAGACGAGTTCATCTATTGGGATATCTAATAATTCCATGTCATTTGTGCATATTTCAGGCCGGATGGCAAGTTGAAAACGCCTTAGTTTGGGGCTAGCGGTATGGAGCCTTCTTGTGGCCCTGTTTAATTAAAAACTAATTTAACTGTACCACCCACTTCTCTACAATTGCTCATTCCTTTCTATTCTTCTTATTGTTATTTTCGAGCTGCGTTCGCTTCCCACGTTCGCGCGTCTTACTTGTAAATGTAACAAACTTAATACCCTTTACAAATGTCATGTTCCTGTCAATACACAACAGACACACTCAGACATGTCTGGGATTTGATTACAGCCATCTTTAACATTTTCACTGAGAACACGATGTGATCGCAAAGGAACACAAAGAGCCTGATTGTTCTGTTTTTTAACCCATTAAGACCGGGAAATAATCTGTGCATTTTTTTGATTTCTTTGGCTATTCAAAAATAGCAGATATACAAGCTCATAGTGCGGCACCGAGTGCCACGCTATGAGCTTGTATTTTTTTTAAATCGTAAAAATTTGAGCAAATCTTTGAATATATATATATATTTTTAAAGCAAACATTTTAACTAAAATCTTTGATTCTGGGGGGATTCTACAAATGTCTTCTAAATCCTAGTTAAAAAATAAATAAATGTTGCTATAATCAGTGGTTCTCAAACTTTTTCAGGACCCCCAAAATTATATGAATTTTGGCCGCGGACCCCCATCTCAAAATATGTTGTTCCAGGGACCCCCCCAGAAGTTGTAACAGAGTTAAAAATGTGCGCTACAGAAAAAAAGATATTCAAAGATTTGCACACATTTTCGCATTTTTTTCAAAAAATAGCAGATCTACAAGCTACGAGCTACGATCTGCTATTTTTGAATAGCCCAAAGAAACCTAAAAATGACACTCTCGGTCTGAAAGCGTTAATGTTCCATCCGAGGAACCAACTGATGAACCAACAGACTCATCAACATTCTGCCTCATTCAATTACCGCATAATGGGGCTTGTTGAGCCGTTATGTTTTTGGGAAGCTGCAGTTCAATGAGGCCCGAATAAAAATAACCACATAAATCGTTGTGCACTTCAATGTCCAGAGAGCCCTCACACAGATCATGAGGCCACTAAACAATATTTGGCAAAATTACAATCCACAATAACCTTTAATGGAGAGTTAAGAGGAACGGAGATAGAAAGGATAAGCCATTTGCTCTCTCGCTCTCTTTTGCCACTCTCTCTCCATCTGTCTGTCTGTGTGTGTGTGTGTGTGTGTGTGTGTGTGTGTGTGTGTGTGTGTGTGTGTGTGTGTGTGTGTGTGTGTGTGTGTGTGTGTGTGTGTGTGTGTGTGTGTGTGTGTGTGTGTGTGTGTGTGTGTGTGTGTGTGTGTGTGTGTGTGTGTGTGTGCGCGCGTGCGTGCGTGCACCCAACTACAGTATGTAAGCAGTCATTGGTCCACACACACACACACACACACACACACACACACACACACACACACACACACACACACGGTATACTCACTCATTCCTTTACATCTTATATTGGCAATTTTCACTGTGGAATCACAAAATAATCCAGCCTTAATAGTGTTTCAGCTATCATCCATATTGTTGTGGTCTAGATCGGAATGTTATAGCAATAATTCACGAAAGGCCACTGTATATCGTGATTATAGGGTTATTGTTCGGCCCGATATGATACGAGTACCAGTATGAATAGGATATATGATCACCAGTATGAATAGGATATATGATCACCTATCAACCAACTTGAGCTGCCTGTTCAATAAAACCCTTCCAGTTACAAGGAGAAGCCGTCCATTGGACCAGCACTTTCAATATTTACTGTGGCTTTAGACACAGTGCTTCCCATGTGCATTCTCTCTCTCTTCCATCTCTCTCTCTGTTTCTCTCCCTTTCCAAAGACCACAATGTAAATACGTCACTGACTCTTATCGTGTTATATATCCTTGACGTTTCTGTGACACACGTAACGTGTTTTTCTTTTAATCATAACGTCTTATAAATCAAATAAAAAAAACAAACACAAAAAAAAAAAAAAAAAAACAACTCTGTAACTGAATGTGTAGAGGTTTGCAGAGTTCCTTTTCATTTAACTCAAGGGCTGACTGGAGACATTGATTTTATTTTCTTCTTATCTGTAGTTTGTTTGGAGAAAGGTCATCTGTCATGGAGCCCTGTTGACAAGCCTATCCATTCAATAGTGCTGGGCGTTGTGGTCAAAATTTTTATATGACAACAGCCTAATTCGACATGGCTCGATATTTATCGTATTAAAGTTCAGGAATCACATGCCCAGATCAAATTGAACCAGACAAAACTGATTTATATTATGTATATTATCTTAAATTAAATACAAAATCGAGAAAAGATAATGCCACCATATGATATGACTTGTAACACATTAGAGCAAGGGTCCCGTTGTTTCAAACAACTTTCACAAATTAGTGCAACAGAGCAAGCTTGACAATGACACTGTGTGTGTGTGTGTGTGTGTGTGTGTGTGTGTGTGTGTGTGTGTGTGTGTGTGTGTGTGTGTGTGTGTGTGTGTGTGTGTGTGTGTGTGTGTGTGTGTGTGTGTGTGTGTGTGTGTGTGTGTGTGTGTGTGTGTGTGTGTGTGTGTGTGTGTGTGTGTGGGGGGGGGGGGGGTGTGGTAGAAAGAGGGATGCATTTTTTCTTACAGATGGCAAGCTGTGCCCAAAATGTCTTTTAGGAGAATTGCCTTGATAACATTGCTCATTGCTGCCATTATCGATGGTGACACAGACCGGCCGCTCTTTGTGTAACCTCCACTTAATTTAACAAATTTAAGGCATCTCTAAGGCCTTCAATCATCAGCACAATCAATCACCTCGCCTGTATGATCTACGGCTTGTCTGCAAGCGTACTTTTCTGTTTATTAACCTATTAAAACCGGGAACGCATTTGTGTAACCACTTTGACCATTATTTTATACTTTGGCTATTCAAATAGCAGATATACAAGCTCATAGCGCGGCACTCGCTGTAGATCTGCTATTTTGAAAAATCGTGAAAATGTGTGCAAATCTTTGAATATATATATTTTTTAAAGCAAACGTTTTTGCAGATCTGCCATTTTTGAATAGCCAAAGTTTCCCGGTCTTAATGGGTTAAAGAGTGGGAGAGACCCCCGTTACTGAGCAAACACTAAAGCAATGATTACTGCCGGGGGGAAAAAACTAATTTAAAAGAGAAAATATCACTTTCAACACCTTTTAATCTCAAAGCAAAGAACTTTTTAATTTGAGTAATTAATTTATTAATTCCTCCTCACACATTTCCGTGTTGCCACTGCTGTTGTACCCTACTGGCTCTCCTGCCAGTGAGGAGCCTCCACCGTGAAGATGTATGTAGCGGCTCCGTCATACTTATCACGTTCATTTCCCTCCCCCTAAACACGGCCATTTGTGTTTGAATAGACCAGGATAGACACTCGCGGCCGATCTACACCAGACTTTTCAGAGCGAGCGTGTGCATGGTGCGTACAGCGCGTTTGTTTAGATCCAATTGATTATCAATGATACCGGCTACACCAGGCGCGCGGATACGCGAGTCCCCCATACGCAGACATTTAAAATAGGACTGGATCTAAAAGTGCGCGTGTGCGTATATGCGCGTGTGTGCGTCGTGTGTGCGTGTCTGCGAAAATTCTCTGGTGTAGATCGGCCGTCAAACAAACCAGGAGCCCTGGGGTTGATTCAAACCGCTCGACTCTGCAGTGGTGGCCAGGTACTTACCCCTGTGCCACCTGAGCACCAATAACTCTTTTATTTGTAGATTTTATTTTATTTTATCAGGCAAAAGCTGTGGACAGTTTATTGTCCTATAGAGGGGAAATTATTGTCATGGTGCGCACACACACATATAATAAAGTATTACAGTAATACACAAGAGAGACACTCACAGAGACCAAAAAAAAACAAGACAGAAATGTTAATTGCACAGACCACAGGCTGAGTATAAACCATCTGAGCTTATTTAGTGCCAGTATGGCAGAGGGGTTTAAATGAAACACAGTTTGAGAGCATTGTGTCCGATAATGAGCTGGCAGAGAGCAGCAGACTGACTGAGAACTTTTATCTCCTCCACACTTTCTCCTGCAGTTTATTAACCGTGTATTAATAATTGAATGAGATTGTCTGTCCCGATTCCTTCTCTATAAGAGCTCACACCTACTGTACCACACAAGGTTTGGTTTTTCTAGTTAAAGAACGTTATACTGAATTCCTGCTGAATTAATGTCTGTTTCTTTATTTAGTATTTAGCTCATGCACATTCCTATATTGCACAATTTGTGCAGATGTAATAAAGTATACGTCTCAACATTTTGGAGATTTCATGCCTGACAAGACATCTAGTTGCTTATGGCAATGTAATGATTAGGATGTTGATCTGCTGTGTCGTGTCCATATGTAGCCTTATATTGTTTTAGTTATGCCTCCCCTGGCGAAACTACTCAAATGTTTTACTCAAGTAAAAGTATCAGTACTGCAATGTAGAAGTACTCTGTTACAAGTAAAAGTCCGGAATTCAAAATGTACTTGATTAAAAGTACAAAAGTATTGGTATCAAAATATACTTAAAGTACCAAAAGTAAAAGTACTAAAATGTTTGAAAATATCTACAAGCTCACAACGCGTCGCATCGCGACGAGTTGTGAGCTTGTAGATCGGCTATTTTCAAATAGCCTATGTATGAAATAGGACTAAAGTGGTTAATGTATGTTTTATAATGTAATAATTTATATCTGCAAAGTAACTAGTAACTAAAGTTTTCAAATAATTGTAGTGGAGTAAAAGTACTGAAAACTGGAAATACTCCATTAAAGTAAAAATACCTCAAAAGTGTACTTAAGTACAGTACTTGAGTAAATGTACTTATGTACTTAGTTACCTTACACAACTGCTCACACACACACACACACACACACGCACGTCTGGTTGTGTGTGTGTGTGCGTGCTTGCGTGTGTCTCTGTGCAGCTGGTCTCTATGTGTGTGTGTGTGTGTGTGTGTGTGTGTGTGTGTGTGTGTGTGTGTGTGTGTGTGTGTGTGTGTGTGTGTGTGTGTGTGTGTGTGTGTGTGTGTGTGTGTGTGTGTGTGTGTGTGTGTGTGTGTGTGTGTGTGTGTGTGTGTGTGTGTGTGTGTGTGTGTGTGTGTGTGTGTTTGTATGTGTTTGTGTGCCTGTGTGGAAGTAAATTTAGCTCTTCATTAGGAAGACCATTAGTTCCCTGCTATCTGGAGGGTCCAGAGCAGACTATGAATCTGGATTTACCCGGCAGCTAATCACATCAGAGTCCTCTACCTCGGTCTCGGGGGGGACCGGCCAATCACACGCTAGCAGGTTAGCTCCATGGCAATAGGCTCAAGATGGAAATAAATCAGTTCCTCTTCGCTGTCTGAGGTTGGATGTTCTGTAACTCAGCCTCGTGTTCCTCTTCATGGTCTAGCAGCGGTTCCCAAACATTTGCAGCTGAGATCCGAAAGAGATTTGGTGTCTCCCTGGAACCCAAACATAGCAACTATGTATTAACCACTTATGCAAAACGTAAGTCCACGATCACAACACCAGAGGCAGTTCCATGGGTCATGTTCAACCCAGATTTGGCTCAACAAAGGGAATGAACTCGTTCTCATGCTATTCAACAAAAATTTGGAATGCCCTACCAAAAGGAGTAAAGGAGTGTAAAACCCTACTCACTTTCAAAACCTAGCCTAAAGATACACCTTCAGGAGGCTGCAATTCCAAACTGGCCCCTGTCAAAGTCTTAACCTAATATGCTTAAAACTTAAAATGCCACTTTTGTTAACCACCCCCAGCATCCCCATTCTGAGGGGAACGTTCACCAAAAGTAGCCGATCTACGCGATCTGCTATTTTTTGGCGAATCTATTAGTGTAGAGTGAATTAAGAGCGTAACAAATGCGCTCTTTACAGGTCCGTTTTATCAAGTATAGAGGGTTTAAGTGGTACTGAATTTGCAGCTCAACAAAAGCTAATTCATCCTGGTGTATGACGGAGGACAATTTCACGATACATTTAAATCTCCGCGATACTATTATTGTGAGCGTTTTTGTAATCACGATAAACGATAATAACGATTATCGTCCCATACCTAACTGGAGGCATGCCGTAACCCATTAAGACTGGGAACGCATCTGTGTCATTTTAAATTTCTTTGGCTATTCAAAAATAGCAGATATACAAGCTCATAGCGCAGCACCGAGTGCCGCGCTACGAGCTTGTAGATCTGCTATTTTTGAATAGCGTGATTTTTTTTTGCAAATCTATATATATTTTTTAAGCGAACATTTGTAATTCAAATCATTGCTTCTGGGGGTCCCTGGAACAAAATATTTTGAGATGGGGGTCCGCGGCCAAATGCATATAATTTTGGGGGTCCTTGACGTGAAAAAGTTTGAGAACCACTCATGTAGCAACATAGGTTTTTTTCAAAAAAGTGTTAGGATTTAAAAGACATTTAGTTGAATCTGCCTCAGGTCTTATTGAGCTAATAATCCTATACTTACACTGTCTGATGCAGTGTAATGTCAAACTGTGTCTCTCTGTCTCACTGTGTCTGATGTGTGCACTTACGGTGTTGTCACGTACTGTATGTTGGTTATAAGCAGACGCGGGCTTTAACTGATGGCACGTTTCTCCAGTGTGTGCCAGTATTTGTCTTGTATTGATTGATATGCTGAGGTTGAAATTTGTGTGTGTGTGTGTGTGTGTGTGTGTGTGTGTGCGCGTGTGTGTGCGTGTGTGTGCATGAATGTGTCTATGTGGGTGTCTGTATGCATGTGCATGCATGTGTTTGTCTGTGTGTGTGTGTGCGTGCGTGCACTTGCATGCACGCGCACATCCGCCCGTGTGTGTGTGTGTGTGTGTGTGTGTGTGTGTGTGTGTGTGTGTGTGTGTGTGTATGTGTGTGTGAATGTGTGTCTGCAGACAGCCCAGTGATCTGGAGGATGCTGACCTACCCGCCCACTCGGCGAGCTCTGCTGGTGGGCTGTGGTCTCCAGATGTTTCAGCAGCTGTCGGGCATCAACACTGTCATGTGAGTACACAACGGTCCATGTAGTCCATACCTCAGTGAACCCCGAAAGTACGTCTACTCAAGTATTGTATTTGAGTAAAATTTTGAGGTACTTTTTCAATCCTTGCTACTTCTACTCAGCGGCAAATATTGTTCTTTTTACTCCGCTACAATTATTCAAAAAGTTGAGGTTACTTTCTAGATTTAGATTATTATTAAAAAGCATAAATTAACCAATTAAGACCTATTTTATACCCGAGAATAGCAAGTCTACAAGCTCACAACGCATCGCGATGCAGTAGTAAAATGTACTTAAAAGTATTTGAACCCGGTTCTCCCGCGTGGGAGACCAAATATCTACCGCTCAATCAAGACAGAGCTTCAAGCAGTACTACTTGTCAACCAGTAAGGTGTCCTATACCCGACACCAGGGTCTAAATGTCTCAATGTACTAGTCATATTGTACTATTAACATACACATTGGTTAAAGTCCTACTTCATTCATTAAAATAAGCCCTGACTGTAGCTTTAATGATATGTTACCGGCAACCAAGTATCCCTCTTCCCTTTTAAGGAAAACAACATATACTGGACAACATATACTGGCACAGACTGATAATAAGATGGCTAAATAAAATAGATTAAAACCCTGTCTGCCTCTATCACTGCCAGTGCTACAAATACGGCTATTTTCCAGACACTAGCCCGAAAAACAAATCAAGAATATAGCTGCAAGCAGCGATAATACGGGGCCAAGTTTTGCAGAGAGAAAAAAGAAAGAAGAAACTATAAGTAATTTGCAGAATAAGCATAGAACACTCAACTTGAGAGAAAACAAGAAATGACAAAGTCATAATATACCCGCTTGCGGCAGGCTATTTTTGCCCCAATCTGCAGCACAAAATGTAAAAGTTGTCATTAAAATAAAATCTCAGCCATTCGAATGCAACAAAAATAACTCCACAGAGGTTCCTTGGTTGGCTACCAATATAAAGTGTGTGTGTGTGTGTGTGTGTGTGTGTGTGTGTGTGTGTGTGTGTGTGTGTGTGTGTGTGTGTGTGTGTGTGTGTGTGTGTGTGTGTGTGTGTGTGTGTGTGTGTGTGTGTGTGTGTGTGTGTGTGTGTGTGTGTGTGTGTACAATATCGATGATAGTGAAAATAATTGATCTACAATCTCACAGATCTGCTATTTTCACCAGCTGATATAGTTACTTCATAATGTAGCCTACCCTTACCCAAGTCAAAACTACAGTGTTTCACTTAGAAATGTATGAACAACAAAAATGAAGACACACACACACACACACACCCAGGAGGACTGGTTGATAGTGTTGTATGCATTGTTCCTGGACAAAAGACCGGTGGTGACCAGTTAGTATTCATTTATGTATGAAAGAAAGAAACTATTTTCACAATAAACGAAGTGAGTCCATAGAATACAGGTAGCGTAAGGGCAGTCATGTTAAAAACATCAACAGTGGTGGAAAAAGTACTGTAATGTTTTACTTAAGTAAAAGTATCAATACTGCAATGTAACCCTAACCCTTTATAAAAGTGAAGCTCACAACTTGTCTTTTGATTTCACTGTTTGAAACAGCTAGGCTTGAGTTGTAATGCATAACTGCAAGTTTGCCCTTTTCACTACTGGCTTACATGAAAGAAAAACCCAAATGGGTCCATTTGGTGTCATTAATGTCTTTTGTAAATGAAGTATTCAATAAAACGTCATAATAAAAAATAGCAGATCTACAAGCTCACAAGGCGGCGATGCGTTGTGAGCTTGTAGATCTGCTTTTTTCTGATAAAATGCAGCTGATTTTAGCGTCATACCTTACATGAAAAATGTTGCTACAGTAACCTTGGTTGTAGTGTGTATTCATTCATTTGTAAACAGGGCAGTCATGTTAAAAACAGCAACAGTGGTGGGAAAAGTACTCGTACTAGTGTTGCCATGTATAGTAATTACAAGCGACCTTTTTTCTGTGAAGTTGCTTGTAAATGTAGGTAGTTGCTTGTTATTTGTTATTATTTTGTTGTGAGCTTGTAGATCGGCTATTGCCAAGTCGTCTATTATCAAATAGCCGATGCATATAGGTTTAAAGTGCTCATGTAGCCTAATAGTCACTTAAGTCTTTGGGCTTGTTTTCATTGACCTGGTTGCTTATTTTTCTCTCAAAATCTGGCAACCGTGTCATTGTTTAGACCAACGAAGAAGAAAATGGCGGAAGTGATCCTCTTTTCCAAGGCCCGTGTGAAAGACAGTATTATGTTGAGAAAATATAAAGTCATTACAGCACCATAACATGGTTAATAAATTTTATTTTGGGATGTACAATACATGAAAATTACGAGAGTAATAACGCGAATTGCGTCGATAACTAATGGGGAGCGGACATTAGCGCGCTTGGCTAAAAACAGTTAGTTAGTAACATCATACAAGCTAACTATTAGCCAAATTCGGCTAGCGCTCGGAGGACTGCATAGTCCCATAGCTTGGGAGGACGAGGCCGCCCGTTCAGAGTATGGGAAAGTATCCCATTGGCTTAAACGACAGCCAATGACGCAAATCTGTCGAACAAATCTGTCGAATGCAAATGAATCTGTCGAATGCAAATTTGTCGAATGATGAGTCGTAGGTCTGCCTCTTCATAGACCCGCAGCTTTCGCTAAGCGGGTAAAAAGGCAGGCAGGCAGGCAGGCAGGCAGGCAGGCAGGCAGACAGACAGACAGACAGACAGACAGACACAGACAGAGAGACAGACACAGACACAGACACAGACACAGACACAGACACAGAGACAGAGAGACAGACACAGAGTGAGAGACAGAGACAGACACAGAGAGACAGAGAGACAGACACCGAGACAGAGAGACAGACAGACAGAGAGACAGACAGACAGAGAGACAGACAGACACAGAGTGAGAGACAGAGACAGACACAGAGAGACAGACATAGAGACAGAGAGACAGACAGACAGACAGACAGACAGACAGACAGACAGACAGACAGACAGACAGACAAAAAGCAAAGTGCAATAATAGCACAATAAGACATGGAAACGGAATAGATTGAAATTGAGACAAAGCAAATGATTCCAACAGGTGAAATTACTTTTAAGCTCGACCCAGCTGAGGTGGACATACATAGGACGCAGGGGGGCAATCCCAGGTTAAGAACCTCACACATGGACACCTCAACCTATTGCTATTGACAGGAATCGAACACTCGACCTTCGGACTCACAGGCTGAGACACGACCTGTAGTGCTACAGCTTTGTCCAGTCTGAAGTTGTCTGTTGAAGATCATACCTTTTTGCCTTCTGTCATGAACCAAGCCCTTGGCTGAAACTGGTGAAAGTAGCTGATCTACAAGCTCAGAAACACGTTGCTATCTGAAAAGTTGTGAGATTGTAGATTGGCTATTTTCACAATGACGTATGTCATACATTGAAAAAACACACCCTCAAATAAGCATTTCATGTTATCTTTAACAATTGCACATGTACTCATTAATACAGTCTTGTTGTTTGCAATGCACTTTAAATGAAGTCTGCACCAAGTGAGACTTGAACTGGCGACCTTGAGGTTGTGAGGCACACACTTAAGCAGGAAGCCATTGGTCCAACAGACCTGAACTAGTGAACACGGAGGTGAGACATATGATACCATTTCAGGCAAATAGCTGAAAAATCCTGGGTTTAAGTGTTTTTCAAACTGCTCAAAATTGCATTAGTATATTGTAGATCGGCTATTTTCACAATGAAGTATGTCATACATTGAAAAAACATACTCTCAAATAAGCATTTCATGTTATCTTAAAAAATTGCACATGCATTATTTGATGCAGTCATGTTTTTTGCGATGCAATTGTAAAGTGGAATGACCCACCTACCAGAGCCAGATAGACAGAGTGAGAGAAACAGACAGCTCAACCTATTGCCATTGACAGGAATCAAACTCTCAACCTTCGGACTCACAGGCTGAGACACTACCTGTAGTGCTATAGCTTCATCCAGGCTGAAGTTGTCTGTTGAAGATCATAAACTTTTGCCATCTGTCATGAACCAAGCCCCTGTTTCACTAACACTAAGATCACTCGTTCACAAACCATTTACCAATAGAGAAATGGTATGTCTCCTCGAAACCAAAACCAGTGAAAGCAGCCGATCTACAAGCTCACAAAACGTTGCTATCTGAAAAGTTGTGAGATTGTAGATCGGCTATTTTCACAATGAAGTACGTCATACATTGAAAAAACATACTCTCAAATAAGCAGTTCATGTTATCTTTACCGTTTGCACATGTATTCATTGATACAGTCATGTTTTTTGCAATTCAACTTAAATGAGTATGCATCAAGTGAGGCTTGAACTGGCAACCTTCAGGTTGCGAGGCACACATTTAAGGGAGAAGCCATTGGACCAACAGACAAGAACCTGTGAAAAAGGAGATGACTCAGATGATACAGTTTCACGCAAATAGCTGGAAAATCCTGGGTTTAAGTGTTTTTCAAACTGCTCAAAATTGCGGACAATCTAAGGGTGGAGCTTACTGGTCAACGTGATACATGTGTTCCTCATGAGTCAAGGCACATGTGTAAGCAGGTTTAATGGCTGTCGGCCAAACGAGGCATGACTTTTGCCTGTTTAAAGTTTGCATTTTCAAAAAATCGCTATAGCGCCCCCCTTTGACCAATTGGAATAAGATTGGTTTCAGTGATATTTGGAATGACCCTCAACATTACCGCAAAGTTTCAAAGAAATGTGAGTCTGCATGTATGTGTTAGGGGCAGATGAATAATTGTCATAAAACTGCAATATTCATTGGCTCATTAAAGCTTCATTTTTTCACTTATGGAAAATCTTTTGCACATGTTTGTCGGCATAGGTCCAAAGTTCATGTGTAAAACGTTTCGTGCAGATTACTCAAAAATCCCAGGAGGAGATAGGTTTTAACTGTTTTTCATATAATTCAAAATGGTGGGAGATCTAAAGGTCAGAGGTCAAAAGTCAGAGTGTGAAAGTTGTTGATCATGAGTAGACGCATATGTATATTGAAGTTTCATGGCTGTAGGTCAAACAGGGCATGAGTTGTACCTGTTCAAAGTTGGCATTTTGCTATAGCGCCACCTTTTGACGAAAGATTGTGAGAATTATTTCTTGATAGTTTTTCATGACCATCTACCATATGGCCAAGTTTCGTAAAAAGCGTATGCACGGTTCAGCCAGAACTGCCAAAAGTGGCAGAAGAAAAAAGAGGGGAACATTAAAACAGGTCCAGAGCTGAGCTCTGGCCCCGTAATAATGAGAAGGATCCCATGTGATGGGATGTCAGTAAGTTCCATGAATACACAGCTGTAGAAATGATTCATTGCTCTCACTAGATACCATCGATGCTGCGTAGAAACCTTGTATGTCCAACACTGTTACTTTTCAGGAAATCAATCAGTGGATCCAATGTAGTTACCATTTTGTTTAGCAGTGTTGATTTTGACAGCAAACTTTGATTTAGTTTTAGTCATAGTCTTTTGAATAAAATTCCATTTAGTTTTAGTCATATTTTAGTCATCTGAAATGTTTTAGTTTTTGTCTACTTTTAGTCGACTAAATACCATAAGATTATAGTCGACTAAATCTACAGTTGATTTAGTCGACTAAAATGTATTTTGGCGGTGCCTTGATGGTGCCGTAATACCTGATTTTACACTTGGTTGCATGCTGAAAATAGCGGACAAGCCGAAATAGCCTACAAGGTCACAACGCAACACAAGCTTGTAGATCTGCTATTTTCAGAGCGCAACACCCGAGCGCAACCACTTGTCTTTTAGTTCTACTGGATCTCTTCTCCACTAGTCCCTCACTAACATTTTAGTCTAGTTTTTATTTGTTGACGAAATTGTCAGTATATTTAGTCTTAGTTTTAGTCATCGTAGCTTAGTTTTTATTTAGTTTTCGTCAGTGAAAAAAGATAGTCGACGGAACATTTTTCGTCATAGTTTTAGTCGACGAAATCAACACTGGTTTAGTCACAAGCTCATGTTAATACTTTTCATTGGTTAAATATTCATAAAACCCACAGACAGACTTAACCACATTCAACCTGCATGTCATTATGTGAACATTTTCGCACCGAAACGAAAATAGCAGACAATTCAATTCATAACGCGTTGATCGTGACGCTTTGTGAGCTTGCATAGCTGCTATTTTCGCTACCTTTATATTATACTCATGTACAAAGAAACAAGAAGAGATGAAGGAGATACAGGGTTTCTGCTCCGACACAGTGATGATATGAAATGCAAATGATGATATGAGTCAGAACTTTAGCTTTTTACATGACTCCCCATTCAGAGAGATGGGGGTTAGTCAGAAACACGTGGGCGTCACCAAAAGTGAAAAAAAGTGAAAGATAGCAGACCTACAAGCTCACAGCGTGCCGTGGGCGCGGCACGCTGTGAGCTTGTAGGTCTGCTATTTTTGTTGTGCGACTCCGTCGTCGAGCGATGAATATGAATCTCGCTTTAGCTTTTATAATGCTGGAACACGCAGGGATCCAATACCCTCTGATTGCATTACAGCTACCCCCCTCATCCCAATCTGTACGTGATGAAGGAGGAGACATCCATCCCTCCCTTTCCTTTCATCTTTCCCTCCATCGTCCGAGGAATGGCATTGTGTCACATCTACTCTCTCTCCCCTCTCTCTCTCTCCTCCCCTCTCATAGTCCAACTCTATTCCGGGCTTTGTAAACAATCTGTGGATGTGTGCTGTTGCATAGCAACCGTCAGAGGTGAGAGAAAGATGAGAAATGTGTGCGAGCGTGTGTGTGTGTGTGTGTGTGTGTGTGTGTGTGTGTGTGTGTGTGAGAGAGAGCATTTATTAATGTGGGAAATGTAATAATGTGAGGTGTATTGCATGCACATGCAATATGTGTGCGCTTTTAGGCTTTAGGCACTGTGTGCGTGTGTGTGTGCGTGTGTGCGCTGAACCCCAGTTGCTGTCCTCCATAGATGACACACTAAATCAGTCACATGTCTCTCCCCTCACTGTCTGTCTGTCTGTCTGTCTGTCTTTCCAACTTACTGTGAACCTGTCTTATCTTTGGTGTGGTTGTCGCTCTCACCTGTCCAACAGACTGCGTCTCTGTCTTTAGTCCTGTCTCTCTCTCTCTCTGTCCAGCTCTCTGTCTGTGTTCCTGTCTGTCTGTGGGTCTGTCTGTGTTCCTGTCTGTCTGTGGGTCTGCCTGTGTTCCTGTCTTGCTATTGATCTGCCTTGATTGCAAGAGGAAATGTTTATCGCCACTACGTCATGTAAACCTGCAAACATCACCTCCAGGCCAGCACTGCATAGATTGATGTCATGCAGTCATTTGCAATATTCAAAGGTCACAACCACCTTTATTCAATATTAACATTGTGTGCAGTGTGAAGGGTACGTTGGCACTTTTTTATTTCTTCTTTTTTTTATATATATATATATATTTTTTATGCCTTTATTTATAGCATATAGAATAGATTGACAGGAAACAGGGAGAGAGAGATGGGGAGAGACATGTAGTAAAGATTGTCGGGAACGGTACTCGAACCCGCGATGCACTGTCAGGCTACATAGGAGCCTAGTAGCCTGGATCGCTAGCCTCGCGATTTTAAAGCATTATCACCATACCCTCAATTACTGCATTCAATTGTAGACCTAATGTGTGGGGTATATATATATATATATATATATATATATATATATATATATATATATATATATATATATATATATATATATATATATATATATATATATATATATATATATATATATATATACCACACAAGTCACATAGGGTTTACTTCATAGTCATGGTTTGTTGTAAATTGACTAAATTGATTGATTCGACCATTGGTAAAGATCCATGAAGCAATATTGAAATGTTGTGTTGCATGAGTGGCTGCTTTATTGGTACACTCACAGTTAGCTTTACAACATGTACAAGTGAATCGCCTCCACAAGTCCATTGCTGCTGCTATGTCGTCATCAATCACTTGTCAACACTGAGCGCAGGTGCAGCATTGTCGACCAAGTAGCCTAATATGAATCAGTGGATAGAAACACTAAAATGGACCGAAAAACATAAAGACGATAAAGATAAAGCAATATCTAAACTGCCCAAATTAGATGCATATCGTCGCTGTCGGGGGGGGGGGGGGGGCTCATATTATGTCCATAACTGTTAGCCTACTTTTCAGGATTCAAATTAAAAAATAGCCGAACAATAATAATAATAATAATAATAACGAAACAAGACAAGTGTCATCACCTGTAAAATACAGCTACTTCTGCATTGATACAGTACATTGATTTACAATTTACTATAGCATATTCTAAGGTGCCATTACTGTTCAAGCTTCAGGAGTCAATATTGAGCTGGAATAGTGACAACAGTAGCATTCTGTAACTGTCTGTCTGTCTGTCTGTCTGTCTGTCTGTCTGTCTGTCTGTCTGTCTGAGCTACTGTAGTTTGCTATCCATGTCTTGTCTCTGTGATGTGCATTGTCGCTGTTGGGCAAAAGCCTTGTATCTCCATATTTCATCTTTTTTTCCTTTCATAATGTATTACCCTATGGTAGCTTTGGCCCTCCAGTACCCATCCATGATGAATGATACATCAGGTATAGGTCATCATGGGAACCCATCGTCAAATAAAAAGGAGAAACTGTGCCCCCAGCGTTTTTCACTTTTGCATTTGACTCTGGGGGGAGTGATTAAATGGACCGATGCTGACTGGAAACCGGCGTTTTGGTCTGCCCTCAGCCCTCCACTTCCGGTGGTGCGCCTATGTTTTCATTCCCACTAACAATATTTCTCCACGGAACACTTAACACCATTTCTCCCAAAGAACATGGATCGTTATGGTTATGAGCCCGCTTGTTTCTATGACGAAAGAACAAGTTAAAATGTTAACTTTCTGTGGTTGTGTCGGCTTCGAGGACGCTATCGTTAAATGAGTTTGGGTTTGTTTCCAGTGGGAAGCGAGCGCACACAGATGTAAATCCCGGGCCACTACATTTGATTGGGTAAAGCGCGGCCTGCTTCCTGATCTGAAGGCACGCCCACTTGTAGCCAATGTGTACCCAAACGCTCGCGTGTTCTGAACGGGGCTCCCGACAGATTCAGTAGCGCAGCTCTGAATCTGTTCTTGAGAGATTAGGTATACGTAGGTTGCAGTGGTGGAAAGTAACTAAGTACATTTACTTAAGTACTGTACTTAAGTACTGTACTTAAGTACAATTTTGAGGTATTTTTACTTTACTGGAGTATTTCCAATTTTCAGTACTTTTACTTCTACTCCACTACATCTCAGAGGCAAATATTGTACTTTTACTCCACTACAATTATTTGAAAACTTTAGTTAATAGTTACTTTTCATATATAAATTATGATATAATGAAACATACATTAACCACTTTAAACCTATTCTATTCCTAGGCTATTTGAAAATAGCCGATCTACAAGCTCACAACGCGTCGCATCGCGACGCGTTGTGAGCTTGTAGATCTGCTATTTTCAAATATGTAGTACGTTTACTTTTGGTACTTTAAGTACATTTTGATGCCAATACTTTTGTACTTTCACTCAAGTACATTTTTAATTCTGGACTTTTACTTGTAACAGAGTATTTTCATATTGCAGTATTGGTACTTTTACTTAAGTAAATAATTTGAGTACTTTTTCCACCACTGGTAGGTTGTGGAAGACAGGAGTCATCGGGCCATCTTCCCCCTCGATTTCAGGAGCTCTTTTCCTGGAGCTTTTGAAATGTGAGCACCAAGTTTCCACACGTTCCTCTGCACTTATACACCCCCAGATCTTGGCAGACTTGAGAAAGGTTTCTGCCGGAGATGTCATTGATGAGTTTCCAGCCTCTTCAAACCCCCTTGATCTTTTGGATCAGACCCTTTTTGTTCCAGTGTTGCTTATACTTGGAATAGCTCCTCTTTCTTCTTCTTATACTCCTCCCTCAGACCCTCTTCAACAGTGGTGGAAAGTAACTAAGTTCATTTACTTAAGTACTGTATTTAAGTACAATTTTGAGGTCTTTGTACTTTACTGGAGTATTTCCAATTTTCAATACTTTTACTTCTACTACACTAACTCAGAGGCAAATATTGTACTTTTACTGCACTACAATTATTTGAAAACTTTAGTTACTAGTTACTTTTTAGTTTTTTATTAATATTACAAAACATACATTAACCACTTCAACCTTATACATTTCGGCCATTTGAAAATAGCCAATCTACAAGCTCTCAATGCGTCGCATCGCGAGCTTGTAGATCTGCTATTTTCAAAAGATTTTTTATACATTTTATACATTTGAAAACTTGTGAAATGGGACATTCTGCATAATGAGTACTTTCTACTTTTGTAACTTTAAGTATATTTTAATACCAATACTTTTGTACTTTTACTCAAGTACATTTTGAATTCCGGACTTTTACTTGTAACAGAGTCTTTCTACATTGCAGTATTGATACTTTTACTTAAGTAACAAATGTAAGAGCACTTTTTCCACCACTGCTCTTCAATCAGTGACAAAGTCCCTGTATCTCCTGCCTGAACGACTCCAGGGTCTAGTCACCTCTCCTTCACCACATTGGGAACTTGCTGGAGGCATGTCTCAGCTGCTCGTTGGTTTTTGCTTCAACAAAGCTTTAGTAGTGGGCTGTTATGTCGTCGTCGTCGTCCTCCTCCTCCTCCTCCTCCTCCTCCTCCTCCTCCTCCTGCTGTGCATGGAACCTGTCCTTGATTTCGACCGCATAGCGTTCCTGTAGCTGATGGTCCGTTGCCAGCTGACTCCATTCTTATTTGACCTTCCTCACTCCGTCCTTCCTTGGCGCCCTCAGGCTCAGCCTCGCTGTCGCAGTGATGATCCTGTGGCAGTGTTGATTTTGACGGCAAACTGTGATTTAGTTTTAGTCAGTCTTTTGAATAAAATTCCATTTAGTTTTAGTCATATTTTAGTCATCTGAAATGTTTTAGTTTTTGTCTACTTTTAGTCGACTAAATACCATAAGATTATAGTCGACTAAATCTGCAGTTGATTTAGTCGACTAATATGTATTTTGCCGGTGCCTTGATGGCGTCGTAATGGCTGATTTTACACTTGGTTGCATGCTGAAAATAGCAGATCTACAAGCTCACAATGCGACGCGTTGTGAGCTTGTAGATCGGCTATTTTCAGAGCGCAAGCATAACATTACTTGTCTTTTAGTTCTACTAGATCTCTTCTCCACTAGTCCCTCACTAACATTTTAGTCTAGTTTTTATTTGTTGATGAAATTGTCAGTATATTTAGTCTTAGTTTTAGTCATCATAGGTTAGTTTTTATTTAGTTTTTATTTAGTTTTCGTCAGTGAAAAAAGGTAGTCGACCAACATGTTTTTCGTCATAGTTTAGTCGACGAAATCAACACTGATCTGAGCAGAGTGAGCTGAAGGACTCGTATGCGTCGCTGTTAACGATGCTCCTCCTCCATTTCCTGTGTGTTTGGATGCAGTCAATCTGGTGTGTCTTGTAGTATGGCGACATCCAGGTCCACAGCTTCCACCTCTTCTTTTGGAACATCGTGTTGGTGGCCAGCAGTTGGTGGTATTCTCTGCAAAATGGCCAATCTACAAGGTTTTGAATTAATATCATTATTATTATTTTTTTAGCTGTAATAACATGCCCAAAATATAGTCACCAAATTAAGTCTGTCTGTGGGTTTTATCATATTTAATCAATGAAATCAATTAACAAGAGCTTAACAGGAACTACATTGCTTTCCATTGGACAGACATTTTTTCCATTTCCTGAAATGTATTTTGGACATACAAGGTTTCCCCCGACACTGTTGATATGTGAGTCCTTAAGAGTTCCCTGTCTCCGTCTGTCTCATTTCCTACTGTACCTGTCCCGAGTTTAACTACAAGTATAGTCTGTCAAGTTGTCCCCCCGTCTGTCCTTGTAGTGTTGCTGTGGAGCTGCCCATGGTTGGCCTTATTAAAGGAAGTCTGGGGAGCCTGCAAATCAGCCAGGCTTACGGAGAACCCATGGCATGCTCCCCCCCCCTTTCCCCAGCTGCTTTCACTGATTAGCAGTGGTGGAAAGTAACTAAGTACATTTACTTAAGTACTGTACTTAAGTACAATTTTGAGGTATTTGTACTTTACTTGAGTATTTCCAATTTCCAGTACTTTTACTTCTACTCCACTACATCTCAGAGGCAAATATTGTACTTTTTACTCCACTACAATTATTTGAAAACTTAAGTTACAAGTTACTTTTCAGATATAAATGATTACATTCTAAAACGTACATTAACCACTTCAGCCCTATTTTATACCAAGGCTATTTGAAAATAGACGATCTATAAGCTCACAACGCGTCGCATTGCGAGCTTGTAGATCTGCTATTTTCAAATATTTTAGTACTTTTACTTTTGGTACTTTAAGTTCATTTTGATGCCAATACTTGTGTACTTTTACTCAAGTAAATTTTGAATTCTGGACTTTTACTTGTAACAGAGTATTTCTATATCGCAGTATTGGTACTTTTACTTAAGTAAAGAATTTGAGTACTTTTTCCACCACTGCTGTGAGAATAGTAGAGAGGCTGACGGTAGCACATGATTATTCACTCTCTCGCTCAGTTATGTCAGTGTTTCCCAACACTGGCGTGCCATGAAACAAGTCCAGGTGTGCATTGCGATTTTGTGGCAAAAACATACATTATTATTTCATGTCACGTCCTATTCTTGGCCGTGACATTAAAGCTCGCGTTGCGTTGTGACGTGTTGTGAGCGTGTAGATCGGCTATTTTAGCTATGAGTACAGGTGTGTCTTGAGATTTTGACTGGACCATTCATTGGTGTACCTGGGGCACAAAAAGTTTGAAAAACACTTGGTTAAGGCAGTGTTTCCCAAACAATGGGTTGGGACCCATTCTTGGGTTGTAAATAGTAAATATCCCCTTTCTTGTTTGTATTTCCCCAAAAATTATTCACCATTATTATTTCTAAAGACCCCCCCCCCCCCCAAATAAATAAAAACATAAAAAAAATCTATACCTTTTCAAATGAATTTCAGAACATTTTTAATCCATAAATTGATATTATTATATTTTATAAATACTGTAGTCAAAATATCAGGTCTACAAGCTCACAACGATGTTAGCTTGCAGATTGGCTATTTTCACTTTTAAATAGTGATGAATTCCTTATTGATTTTTGGGTCTGTTTGGGTCCTGGGGAGACGTCAAATGTATCTTTTGGTCTCAGTTTGGTACGTACGTACAGTACAGTACTCAATTACTGTAAGTACATGTTTGCGAACCACTGGGTTAAGGTATGCTGATCCACCTCCATGTGTCAGTCAATGAAGCCGTACTGTATGTTTCCATGTATAATTGGATCGCCCACACAGTGTTCATGGAGATGGCCATGCAGGGCCCATATAGGCAACCACAGTATACTATACAGTACGTCGTAATTGCATCTATTTATAGGCTAGAGCAGCGGTTCCCAAGCTGTGGGCCGGGGCCCACCGGTGGCCCACGAGGGTATTGCAAGTGGGCCCACTTAATCATTGGCACAACACTACTGTATGATAATATATATATTTTACCACACATTAAAAGTCTTTGTCATGGTCCTTCAAACGTGTATAGAAAGTTTTAACAAAAAATTCCACTCCATTGATCCATGGCAGGTGTTTTTCTCTCACATTTCTAAAGCCTTTTCAACTGCAATGAAATAAGAAATCTTTGCCTGCGGGTGTCGCTGGTGAGGGATTTTGCCTGTCAATCATCGCCTCTGCTCCGCCCCCCCCCCAAAGGAAAGGATAGGGGAGGGGAGGGGCGAGGAGGAGAGTGGGCGGGATTAATCGGCTGTGACCTCACTGTCGAAGGGCCAAGCTCAGATTACTTTTCAGCCTAATTATTCAGAAAACCCCAGACCACAGAAAATCCACTGAATGTTCAAAGTTCAGATTTTTTGGGTGTAATTGAGGTCATAAAACCCCCAAAAAAATGTAAAAAATTAAAAAAGTGAAAATGAATGTCATAGAACCTTTAAAATATACTCCGTTGGTTCCGTTGATCCAACTTGAAACACGATTGATGTGCATTACTGTATTGTATGTGTTTATCAAAATCTGGGGGTCCCTGGAACAGCTCTACTTATAGGTAACAAAAAGTGATCATTAATGGTTGAATGAATCCACCTGTGACTTATACACACACGCGCGCGCACACACACACACACACACACACACACACACACACACACACACACACAGACACACAGACACACACACACACACACACACACACACACACGAAAAAGTAGTGGTGTGTTGTTGGTGCACTTTCTGTCTGTGACTGACTGTCTGCCTGCCTGCCTGTCTTCCAGCTCATAATCTCTCAAGAACAGCTTCTGCACTGCGTTGGAATCTGTCGGGGAGGTTCGTCATAACGAGTGCGCATTCAGATCAGGAAGTAGGCCGCGCTTTACCCAATCACATGTAGTGGGCGGGATTCACATGTCCGTCGATCTTTCCCCCTCGAAACAAACCGAAACTAATTTAACAATAGCGTCCGCGGAGCAGACAAAACCACGGAAATATATTCACATTTTAACTTACTCTTTTATCATAGAAACAAGTGGGCTTATAACCAAAACGATCCATGTTCTCTGGGAGAAGTGGTGTTAGTGTTCCGTGTAGAAATATTGTTAGGGCGCTGTTTTTCATTTTCAGTTGGCGATGGGTTCCCAGATTGTCCAGCTCATAGATGAGATGCGTAGACAGGCTGACAGATGTGTTTGTGTTCCTCTGTAGATAATGTGGTCAGGTGAAGCTGGCTGTGAGCTTGATTGATAGATGAGTGAGTTATCAATGAAGGCTTCTTCTCCCGCCCCCCTCTCTCTCTGAGTCTCTCTCTCTCCTCTGTCTCAATCTACTGTCTGTCCTTCAGTCTGTATCTGATCTGAGAACATTGTGGAAAAACAATGAGTGGAATTATCCAGGTTGCCAGTTAGCATAGCATTAGCGATATGGATCGTCTTGATTCAATTAGACTACAAGTGTCACAGTGGTGTGTGTGTGTGTGTGTGTGTGTGTGTGTGTGTGTGTGTGTGTGTGTGTGTGTGTGTGTGTGTGTGTGTGTGTGTGTGTGTGTGTGTGTGTGTGTGTGTGTGTGTGTGTGTGTGTGTGTGTGTGTGTGTGTGTGTGTGTGTGTGTCTAAGCCTTGTCTTAGGGACGACAAGCAGCAACTGGTCAGCTGACCTCAGTGATCTTGAAGGGACACAGTATAAGTTAAGAAAAGCAGAGATTTAAAGATTTAAAAACAAACAAAGTCTTTAAACGGATCCTAAATCACACTGGGAGACAAAGGAGTGAGGCCAGAATGGGGGTGGTACTGTATGTTCTCACTTTCGAGTTCCTGTTAACCCATTAAGACCGGGAACGCATCTGTGTGTAATTCTTTTGATTTCTTTGGCCATTCAAAAATAGCAGATCTACAAGCTCATAGCGCGGCACCGAGTGCAGCGCTATGAGCTTGTAGATCTGCTATTTTTTTTAAATCTTGAACATTTGTGCAAGTCTTTGAATATATATTCTTTAAAGCGAACATATGTAACTCAAATCATTGCTTCTGGGGGGTCCCTGGAACGAAACATTTTGAGATGGGGGTCCGTGGCCAAATACAAAAGTTTGAGAACCACTGATTATAGCAACATACGTTTAAAAAAAATAAAAACAAACTGTTTTGTAGAATCCCCCTGAAGCAAAATCATTTTCACGATTCTTAAAAAAATTGCAAAAATTGCACTGCTATTTTTGAATAGCCAAAGAAATCTAAAAATGACACACAGTTCCCGGTCTTAATGGGTTAAAAGGCGTGGGGCAGCATTTTGGATCATCTGAAAGCGAGAAAGGGAGGCTTGACTAATGCCAGCATAGAGGTTACAGTAATCACGGCCGGGGGGGTAATGAAAGCATGTATAATCCTTTCAAAGTCACTTAAAGATAAAAAAAGGTCTTGACTTTGGATAAAAGCTGTAGTTTGAAGAAGGCTGATTATGAATAATGATGTATGCTTAGGAACAGAGTGTGTATATTAATATGTTTTGAAAGAAAGAATATTGTCACTTTCAGTTTTTAACAGCACTTGGTTGTCTGTAAATGCCTTATTTGTTGTCATGTTTATATGTTAAATATGGACCCCAGGAAGATTAGCTGATGTTCACAGGACCACAATAGATTCTGGAAACAAGCCCTCAGGCTTTTTTTGTTATTCTTTTAGCATTATTGTATAACTGTACCTCCTGTACTTTTTGCAAATCAATCAATCTATCAATCTATTAATCAATCAATCAATCAATCAATCAATCAATCAATCAATCAATCAATCAATCAATGTTATGCATCAGCTAATGGGAATCCTAATAAATGTAATATAGGCAAATCTAGGATTGTGTCTGTAGATAGAATGTGTTTGTTAATGGATGTTTGAAGTGCTTGAAAGATGGGCGAGTAAAGCCCAATTTATGCTCAGTGGCACGACAGTGTCACGCGCCTACACATCCACTACGCATTGTGAGCTTGTAGGTCGTCTATTCTCGATGTGCGACACCGTCGTGCGACAGAGTATGAATTGGGCTTAAGTAGACACAAATGCAGTATTATTGTCTTTTAATGGATATACATTAAACAGAAGACCTCAGCCACATATTCTAGTAGCATCATAACCTTTCACCAAAGGGCTAGTCAAAATCTCAAGGCACACCTCTATTCATATCCCTGCAAAATATTTCACATATTCAAAATTCAGCCCTCAAGCGTATTACCACAAGTAAGACGCGCGAACGCGGTAAGCGAACGCAAAAAAAGAAAAAAAAGAATGAAAACAAATATTTAAAAAAAAGTAACCAATAAAAATGTTTTTTTTTTTTTTTCAAAAAATCTGCGTTAAAAGGAGCATCTTAGAAAAATACAAATTCACCAAAAAAAAACTTTGAATGTTTTTGAACAATTCAACAAAGTGTTTGAAGTGCCTGTTTCACCCACTTCCGGGGGGCGGAGCCAAAATCCGAGCCCGAAGTATTTGTTCGTAGACCCCCACTTAGGGGGGGTAGAAAAAGTTTCGGAGCGATTCGGGCACTTTTCATTTAACATGGGGTTTCAATGGGGAGTTTTTAGGAGCCTTCTCCGGGGCGTGGCTTCCGGGGGAAGGGGCGGGCTTCAACGCAACCTTGACAGGTGTGTTCAGTTTTCAAAGACCTTTCATTTGATGTATGGTACGTCTATATTGGACATTTACTTGGCTGCACACAGGGCTGAGGATATACTGCACACAGAGACACAGACAGAGATTACTGCACACAGAGACACAGAGACACAGAGAGACAGAGACACAACCCAAGCAGGGTTACATAGTAAGCTCCACTTTGGTCGGAGGCGCGGCTTCGCCGCGCCTCCTCCCGCGTTCGCAACCAACTAATTTTAAACACGCCGTGGCCTTGCAACTGTGGTTTGTGTTATGCAGCTACTGTAAATCTTCACATTTCTGTTTTTGTGAATGCACAGGAGAACTACCACACACACACACACACACGCACACGCACACGCACACGCACACACACACACAAAATAAAAAGTCAGTTGCAAAAAAAAATCTACAACAATTCAGTGCACCTGTAGTGTTGAATTACTGTTGTTGGTCAGACAGAGCAGATTTATTCTGTGTTGTTGTTTGTTAAGGTCAGCCAGTCGTTTTCAGTCTGTAATGGTAACAGATGGATACAGGTACTGTACCTGATGGTCGTGAGCGTGCCTGTGTGTGTGTGTGTGTGGGTGTGCATGCGCCTGCATGCGTGCACGTGTGCTGAGTGCTTTTTTTCTGCTGTATACAGTAAATGTGATGCAGTTCAGCATTCATTTTAGAAAATAGGCCAGTTCCCATGAGAATCTTACTCATCTCCCCCTTCCTCTCTCTCTCCCTCTCGTTGTCTCTGTCTGTCTGTGTGTCTGTCTGTCTCTCCACCACTGTTTTCTCATTTTGTTCCAATTCTCACACTTCCACATCTCCTCCTCTTGTCATTCTGTCAGTCATTCCTTTGGCTCCCCTGTCTCCCCACCTGTCAGTCTGTCCGTCAACTCATACAGACGCTGGGCTCACTCCGTTACATTCAGGCAGTCACACACGTGCACAGATAAACACACATGCACAGATAAAGTACATGGAGCCTACAGCAAAGTGTTGACGCACGTCAACATTTTCAGCCATTTTGTGTCATGATATGCACTAGCTGGATCACATTCATCATATCCATAGTAGCAGGTTACATAGTATCCTGCTTCCTGACAATAATTTCCAGTATTGTAAGGCTGTAATAAAGAACTTATTTTAAAAGTTGTGTCAAAGAAAATAGCTGATCTACAAGCTCACAGCGCATTACATCACAGCGGCTATCCCCCCTGTTTTTGTCTTTTTCACAAATCAAACCCTAATTACATCATTAAAGTGCAACCAGAGTGACATGCGAGGCAATATGTATGGAGACAATTCTTTGGACAGTGCCACGCACATTGCCATTACTAGGACAAACATGACGTTACAATATTATAGCCTAATACATGTGAAATAATATGTGTGGCCCTCCCAGCCCCGATGTCAGTAATATCCCACATGCTATTCTGAATAGATTTCTGTCTTTCACTGTTCTGTGTAGACTGCAAAGTTTGATTGTTAATTCTCATTCGACAATTAGGACAATTATCAAAAGGTTGTGCTTTAAATGTCGTGTTTTGGCTGCCCCACAGTCATTGTGTGAGACTTCTTCATGAGATTGTTGATAATATGTACAAATGTACGGTCAATTGTACATGAAACCGAAACATAATGGCAGCTAGGATGAGATCTGGGGGGTTCTTTTAGTGGGCACATAGGATACACAGATTGAGGGGCGTCTTTATTCTCCTAGTCCAGGGGATTAGCATTCCCCTCCGGCATCAACCGTCCAGGCTGTGACCTTTGAATTGATTCAAGGAGACAACACATACATCAGAGAACCAGGCTTATCTTCCAGACGGTTTCAATGAGTCTACATAACTCTGTGCGTGCGTGTGTGTGTGTGTGTGTGTGTGTGCTATCATTTTGTTATGCCGCTTACAAGAGACTCCACATCCAGCCAGATTCAAAGAATGAAGAATCCCCCAAAAAGAAGAGAATACTTGATGAATTGAATAAAATAAGGGTCCAAGATTAACAGCAGCAAAACTACAGTATATATCTCTGCTGTTCGGCCGGAACCAGCTAAATCCAAAATGGTAATTGTTCAGGAATTGAAAAACAAAATATCAAATTTTCAGAAAATGAAGAAAACCTTATATTTTTAAAACAAAGCAATACTGCCTCATCAAACTTGGTATTGTGACTTTATATATTATCAGATACTTGCATGTGTCATTATATTATCACCACTTTACCCAAATCCAGTGCAAGTGGAGTTAGGAGGTTTTGTCCATCATTGATAAGAACAGCTGGCAATGGATCTCAAAGCTCACAACACATCACAACGCATTGTGAGCTTGGAGATCAGCTATTTATGGTGAGCGCCATCCTCATATACTATAGATCAAGCTGAATTCTGTACTTAAACAACTTTTATTTTAACATGCATTGTAAACAACCATGGATCTAACTGTTACCACTGTTGTTCTTCTACAGTTGAGTGCAACAAACAATTCTGCCTCAATACTCAATCATGTATTTAACAAAAGCGATCATGGCACACCAACAAAAAAAAAAATGGCATATAAATACAAAATACATTCATGAAAAATAGAATCTTTAGCCTATCAAATCTGTAGCCTACTGCACTAACAATAACAACCACAGTTGAATTTACCTATCATATACCTATCAACATTTTATTATCACACTGTTGTGTGTTGCGTGTGTGTGGTGGGTGTTTCTTAGTGCTTTAGATTGTCATAAAAGCTGTGAAAGTCTTTTGGCATGATCTCCTTGAGCTCTTGGAGATGTTTGAAACAAACTCCTGCACACACTCATTCTCTGTCCATTAACATTTAAAAAGAAAACACGAGCAGATGACCTTTGTGAAGACACCCTTCTCCTCTTTACTGGGGTGACATCTGTCAAACCTTGCACATACATTCTCTTCTCTTCCCAGTTCATGTTCTCCCAAAAGCATTGAAAAATCTTCTCCCTGTCTGCCTCATACAGAGCAGAGCTTCTCGAGAGCCTGAGAGGAGGGGGGAGTTGTTTGTTTTTGACGGACAGTTTGAGGGTCCAATGGAGTTAGGAGTTTTCGTCAGAGGCGCTTTTTAATACTTTTCATATGTTATTATTTAAAAAAAAATTACACAGATGTAGAGGGGGTTCAATAGCGTTGATTTATGAAAAAAAAAAAAAAAACTGAAAAAGGAGTTAGCTGGTCCCGGCCGGACACTGACGATATAAAACATCTGTTCATAAAAGGCTCATTACTTGTTTGACACCACAACAGAAGTGTTGTAAATAGTAAAGGTTGAGAGGAAATGCAGTGTTTTTGAAGTAATGAGGAGACAGACTGGATTATATTGAGAGAGTTTATAAACGGATGTTTATATATAGTTTTGCTGCTGTTATTCCTGGAACCCTATTTTCTTCGGTTCATCAAGTTTTTTGTAATTTTTCCCCCCATATTTGGATATCAATACATTGTCTTCACTGACTGTGAAGGAATGCAACAGGAATACAATTAATTCAAGGCTTCACGGGTTGAATAATTGACAGGAAAAAGGTTTTGTCCGTTCTTTAGATATTCCTTTAAGACATGCAATCTCATCTACAGTACTGCCTTCTCTTCTGACATTGCTCAACATATTTTAAGGACAGACCAGTCTAAAAGGTCCATTCATTTTTGGCACCACACATCAACACTAGAGAGCTGTGCATTAAAACAAACAAATCTATATGCGTGTGTGTGTATAAAAGTGATACATTTGACCTGTATAAAAACACAAATACAACTATTGAATGACCTGCCCAAAATATGGACGCCAGGTTGAAAGTGATTAGAATATATATTTTAGAGGATATCATTTATTGGGAAATGAGAGCTCATAAAGTACTGACATACATACAGTAGCTTGTGTAGTTGTATATCGTCTATGTCGGGTGGAAACCTCGTATGTCCAAAACTGTTACTTTTCAGGATTCAAATTCAAAAGCATCAAAAGTAGCAGATCTACAAGCTCAAACGCGTCGCTTCGCGCCGCGTTTGAGCTTGTAGATCTGCTACTTTTGATACTTTTGTATGACACCGCAGCATGATCAAGTAGGGCATTAATTTACGAAAAAACTGCAACATTTAGAATATGTAGAGAATATGGAGCGTTTTCTGCCCAATAGCGACGATATATTGTAATAATAACTTGTGGTTGTCACAAACTCCTCGTGTCACGGCAGACCAGCGTGCCTCGGCACGCGGTTTAATAGGAACCCATAGGGTTTACTAGTAATCACTAGACATTATAGGACAGCTCTACAAAATGGCGGGATGATTGTGTAATGAGTATGGAGTGAGTTTGGACACGGCCATAGTTGTTGTGATACTGAGAACCCTTCTCCTGATTGGCGAGGGGATAGCTCCATCAGTGTCCATTAGTCCACATGAGTGTCCATACTCTGTGTGTGTGTGTGTGTGTGTGTGTGTGTGTGTGTGTGTGTGTGTGTGTGTGTGTGTGTGTGCGCGTGTACGTGCGTGCGTCTGTGTGCGTGCGTGTCTAATCAGTAACATGCTGTGTGGTAAATGGAACGCCACAGGCCAATAGTGCTTTCACTCCAGCTGATACACCAAAGAAACATTAATGTATCCTGTGTGTGTGTGCATTGTCTCCCATATTTGTTTATATTGCATGGACATTTTTGTACTTAACTTCATTTTTTTTCTCCCCCCCTCCCCATTCTGCCTGGAGCATGTTATTTATTCTTTAATTTGTTTCTTTATTTTTGCTGCTGGATACCGTTGCATAAAAGAAGGTTGCTTGATTATGCAAATCATCCACTTAGAATACATGTATTTGTCAAGGGGAGAGGTAGAGAGAGAGAGAGAGAGAGAGAGAGAGAGAGAGATGTATATTTTCGAACAGATGAAAACCAGAATGCTAAATCCTAGTGCCTTGTTACAGAGCTCAGAAAGAGAGAGCAACAAAGGAGAGAAGGAAATCTTTCTTTTCTTATTCTGGGTCTTTTTTTGTAATTGTCCATTGTACAGGAAATGTCCAATGGACAAACTCACATGCGTTGTTGTGATGCAATGCATTTTGAGATAGTATTCTGTTTGTCCCAGAATAGAGATGCTATAGGTTTCAGGTGGTTAACTGAATCTGTGCTTCTGTATGTAGGCAAATTAAGAGTAGATAGAACTACTTGACTTGAATATTACTCAAATAGGAGGTACAAGTACTTGCGTTGAAAACTACAAGTAGTCTAAAAGTAGCTCTTTTGAAGGCTAGATGAGTAACAGTTTTAGTGACATAATATGTCACTATAACTGTTACTGAAACTGTTAACAGAAACCTTGTATCTCCATATTTCAACTCTTTATGCCCAACTTCATCATACAAAGAGTGTCACACAAAAGTAGTGAAAATAGCAGATCTACAAGCTGACAACGAGTCACGGTGTTGTCAGCTTGTAGATCAGTTTTTTCACTATTTTAAAATGATTTGTAAATAATAATAAACAAAAAAACTGTTTTGGACATACAAGGTTTCCACCTGACAGCAAAGCTATGGTCACATGTCTTCCTGACTGAACCATAACTGTAGACTATGCTGATCCAAAAGTAGTACGATACTTGATCAAAACTGATTTTAGATTGTACTTTAAAGAAGTACAGGTACAGTGCCTGAATAAAGTACTCAATTTACATTAATGAGAGTACTTGAGAGTAATGTATTACTTCCCACCCCTGTGCATGACTGTGTGTACTTAACTCCATTTCAGAAAGATATGATGAGGATGATGATATCATTGCTGAAATGACATTGTTCATTAAGTGTGTGTGTGTGTGTGTGTGTGTGTGTGTGTGTGTGTGTGTGTGTGTGTGTGTGTGTGTGTGTGTGTGTGTGTGTGTGTGTGTGTGTGTGTGTGTGTGTGTGTGTGTGTGTGTGTGTGTGTGTGTGTGTGTGTGTGTGTGTGTGTGTGTGTGTGTGTGTGTGTTCCCTTAAAATAGCTTCCTCTGTGCAGCCGTGTGTAATTGTTGGACACCAATATGTTGAGGACCGTGTTGAGATCCTTGTTGATGATGATTAGAGGTAATGTTCCTAATGAGAAGAGTAGAGAGAAGACACAGTGATGCCAGTGTAATGAGAGAGAGAGAGCCAGAGAGGCACACACACGCACGCACGCACGCACACACACACACACACACACACACACACACACACACACACACACACACACACACACACACACACACACACACACACACACACACACACACACACACACACACACACACACACACACACACACAGAGATGCCAGTGTAATGAGAGAGAGAGAGAGAGAGACACACACACACACACACACACACACACACACACACACACACACACACACACACACACACACACACACAGATGCCAGTGTAATGAGAGAGAGAGAGTGAATGAGTTCACTGGCTCAATGATGGGTAAGTGGCTGGTACTTCCTGGGTAGATGGTGTTTCTGGGGGGGTTAAGTGGTTGGTACTTTCTACTTCCTGTAGAGTAGATGGTGCGTGTGAAATATGCTTAATTTAGGAAGATAGCCCAACCCACGCGAGAGTGTGCTGCTGTGACAGAGAAAGGTAAATAACAAAGCCGATTTCTTTGTCTCTCTGAAAACGGACATTTGTGTCAGAATGTTGGAAAGATTGTGTGGCTTGTGAAGAATGGGTCCAATATTTAGTTCAGTGACCAATGGAGCTAAAGAATCATTAAGAAGCTGTGTTCACGGTCACTTCTCCCATTGGAATGAATAGACTCCAACCTACTTCCAGTCAGCTAAAAGGGCGACCACCTAGGATGTACTGGAGTAGAAGAACATAGAAAGTATTGAAAGTAAAGCACAAGTACCTCAAAATTGCATTTAAGTTCATTACTTGAGAATGAATGAATGAATGATTGATAGAATTTGTTTATTCTATTTTAGATTTATTTTTTAAATTACACTACTCGGTATCGACCGATACGCAAGTAATGGGTCGGATCGGAATCGGTATCGGGAAGGAAAAAATGGTATCAGTCAGTGGTGGAAAGTAACTAAGTACATGTACTCAAGTACTGCACTTAAGTACAATTTTGAGGTATTTTTACTTTACTGGAGTATTTCCAATTCTCTATACTTTTACTTCTACTCCACTACATCTCAGAGGCAAATATACTGTAGTACTTTTACTCCACTACAATTATTTGAAAACTTTAGTTACTAGTTACTTTGTAGATTTTCATTATTATCACAAAACATACATTAACCACTTCAGCCGAATACTGTATACATTTCGGCCATTTGAAAATAGCCGATCTCACAATGCGTCGCATCGCGACGCATTGTGAGCTTGTAGATCTGCTATTTTCAAAAGATTTGTACAAATTTTACACATTTGAAAACTTGTGAAATGGGACATTCTTTCTACTCTCTACTTTTGGTACTACATTTTGATACCAATACTTTTGTACTTTTACTCAAGTACATTCTGAATACCAGACTTGCACCTGTAACAGAGTATTCTACATTGCAGTATTGATGCTTTCACTTAAGTAAAACATTTGAGTACTTTTTCCACCACTGATATCGGTACATCTCTAGTACACACTGTTCCAGACGAAGCTGCCCCTGACTTGTTGAGTCCTGTCTGTCTGTGTGTCCACAGGTACTACAGCGCCACCATCCTGCAGATGTCGGGCGTGCGGGATGACAGAATGGCCATCTGGCTGACCGGTCTGACCGCCCTCTCCAACTTCCTGTTCACCCTGCTGGGGGTGTGGCTGGTGGAAAGGGTGGGCCGCAGGAAACTCACCCTGGGCAGTATCATGGGTAGGAGCACACCTGTGTGTTACTTTCTATTTGACCCGTAACCATTTAAACCAGGGGTGATGCAACTTTGATGATGTGTAGAGGGCCACTGTATTTCCACACTCACTCCAGAGGGCCACATTGCATTATACTGTCGGTCAGACAACTCTTATCTCCGTATTTTAACTTACTGTTCGTTAATTAATGCCGTACTTCACCATTCTACCGTATGTCACACAAAAATCAAAAATCAAAATCCAAAAATTTAAAATAGCAAAAATAGCAGATCTACAAGCTCAAAACGCGTCGCAGTGCGACGCGTTTTCAGCTTGTAGATCTGCTAATTTTGCTATTTTTGAATTGGAATCCAGATTTTTGTTTTGTTATTTTTGAATTGGAATCCTGAAAAGTAACATTTTTATTTCATTTCAAATGCATTTAGTTATACTTATGTTAACTTTATGATAGGGCCGGGACTTTATCGCGTTAATTTCGATCAATTAATTACAGAAAAATTATCGCGTAAAAACAATTAACGCATTTTAATCGCACCTATTTTTGCACCGCGGAACGTTTCTCACTGGACGAGTTTCAGACGGACCGATATTACAGCGCACCAACAGACGGTGGTGCTCACTTCTCAGACATGACCAAGCCCCCAGAGTTGCTGAGAAACATTGAAGCTGCCACCCCAGTGGCCAAAGCGGGAACTGCAGGCGGGGAGAAATACATGCACGCGCAAAACATACTGAGAGATATTTATATTTATACATATAAATATGTAAACATATTATACATACATACATATGCATTTACATATAAATATGCATCTCGAGTGTATTTAATAAATATCTCGCTTTCAATCCTTGACACACGGGCTGCCGTAGAACGCAAAAAGGACACTAGTGCGCATGCTCATAACTCTATGGGGATACAAAATCGAACCAATAATTCTACTTCCGGCAGGTTTCCGGGTGCTTCAAAACGCCACTGAGCACATTAATTGAAATGATAGCTGGGGGCGGGGCAATCCGCCCTCTAGTTATATTATACCTCTATGGACATGACAGACAACAATAAAGTTAGCTGCAGCCAGCTCAGTGCATGAAAACATGATGCCTGCTTGATAATGTTGGCTGGGCAAATCAGAATCTGTAATGGATGCCCCCCCCTACGCGCGTGTTTGTCCCGTTTAGGGGGGGGGGCGGCGGTGCGCTGGGGGGGGGGGGATTCCACGATGCGGTGCGGATCACATGCGCGCGATTTTTATTAATAATTAATTAAACTACTATAAAACAACAGTAACAACAACACACTCTACCAGCCTCCAGTGGTGGAAAATAGCAGATCTACAAGCTCACAATGCCTTGCGCTTGTAGATCTGCTATTTTCACATGGTTACTGTAATGTTTTATAATAATAATCGAAATATGTAAAGTAACTAGTAACTAAAGTTTTCAAATAATTGTAGTGGAGTAAAAAGTACAATATTTGCCTCTGAGATATAGTGGAGTTACTGGAGTAGAAGTAAAAGTATTAGAAATTGGAAATACTCGAGAGTCAAGTGCAAATACCTCATACCAAATACCTTCTTGAGTACTACATGTACTTAAAGACGTATGCCAAAATCCATTTGAAAAAATAGCTTTTCACTGTTCTCAGGTCAAAAATTGATATGCGATTAAAATGCGATTAATTGCGATTAATTAATTACAAAGCCTCTAATTAATTAGATTATATTTTTTTATCGAGTCCCAGCCCTACTTTATGAACTTAAATACAAATACATTGGACATAAAAAAGACAATAGAGTTTTAATACTAGTCATTAAGCTACTAATATAGACTGAAGTAATTAAAGCGGGTCATGTTTGCAATTGTAACTGAAATCAATAATATATCAGTATTCTGATATTAACCTGTGGGCCGCATTAAGTGAAGGTGGGGGCCGCATGTGGCCCCCGGGCCGCCAGTTGCCCGTGTATGATTTAAACCCTACAGTATATTGTCACTGTTGGGCAGAAACCTTATCTCCATATTCTAACTTTTTTCATAAATTAACACCCTACTAAGTTCGAAAACGCGGCGCGAACTTGTAGATTACTTTTGCTATTTTTGAATTTGAATCCTGAAAAGTAACAGTTTAGTTCATATGGGGTTTCCACTCAACAGAAACGATATATATACCTCAGCTGACCGGGGTCCCTACACCAAAGCTCTTCGCTGAATTTAGCCGATCTACAAGCTTACAATGTGTCGCAGCTGGACGCAATGTGAGCTTGGAGATCGGCTATTTTGACTTGACAGACACTGGTGTTCATTGTGGTTGTAAACTTGCTACAGTACAGGTTACGGATTTCAGTACCAATTTAGTTTGTGATTAATGTTTCCCCCCCAACACCCCCCCATGCTGTCCTCGTTCCCAATGATTCTTATGAAAAAAAAACAGTTTTAAATGGCTGCATGGCATGCCTTAATGTGAATGTTTCTATTAGCGCTGGTGGAAAAGATGGTTTCATTTAAGAACTGTAATTCTTATCTTCTACGTTTTAAGTTTTACCCTCGGCAGCCAGCCTAAGTATAACAATGGACCACAATGGAAACAAGCCGCTTTTTGTGTGATCCTTATTTTTTATTACTTGTTATTCTCTCAGACACTGAGAATTTAGTATTTATTTCTGCGAGTTTAGCCTTAGTCGTATACCTAAAATTGACGATCTACAAGCTCTCTCCTATTTGTGGTATAAATTAATTACGAGCGTTAAAGGTGGTGTAAGTTATATGTTTTCCAGTGTTAAATAGCTCTATATCCTGATGGTAATCATTGCTATAGAGCAGAGGTCTTCAACAGGGGGTCTGCGACCCCTAGGGGGTCCACGGAGGTACTGCAGGGGGTCCGCGCAATTGTTGTTTGATTTAAAAATATTTTTGTTTTTAAAAACTTTAAAAACTTTTTTTTTCTCAAAAATGTCAATTTGTCTTTAAACATAACATGACATATTTTAATAGCTTAGTATTGAATGCACAATAACATGGTATGTATATACATATTTTGTAGAGAAAGGTCAGTGGCGTCAGTTCAGCAAAAGCTAAGATATGGCAAGGTTAGGGTTGCCAACTCCCAGAGATTAAAACAAGGGACACCTATCCTTTTTTTAGGGGGTCAAACCCCCCCAAAACCCCCGAATTATACCTATAACACAATACAAACACAATGGTCTTACACCTGCATCATGAAATGATTCATTATTTTTTTTTCCTTTTTTTTTTCTGGAGCCAGGTATGCCATACCTTGCCATACCCAATTGATGCCCCTGCCCTGAGAAAGGTCCTTTTGCACACCTACTGGGACAACCTGTGTGTAGGAGCAGGCAACATTTGTTTCATGTTTATACATATAAAACACAATTTTATACATAAATATACGATATATGTGGTAGCCTACCCCCTACCCTACGAGCTAGGGGGTCCCTGCTCCATCACCCCATCAGTTTGGGGGTCCCTGGCCTGAAAAGGTTGAAGACTCCTGATTGGATCAGAATATAGAGTTTTAACTTTTTACTTTAACTTTACAACCAGGGGCCCAAATGGACCCTTACGGGTCTGCACCTCCCAGAGTTTACAAATGGAACCTCTCAGAGTTAAATCAACACTGTGTATTTCACAGCGTACATTGATCGAGGTCCCAGATAATAACCCATTGTACACTCTCAGAGTTGCAGTCCTTTGAGACCCTCGGTGGTCCCTGGACGGGATGTTGAGAAGCAGTGAGTTACACCAGTGGTTCTCACTCTCAACTTTTTCATGTCAAGGACCCCCAAAATTATGTATTTGGCCGCAGACCCCCCCCATCTCAAAATATGTTGTTCCAGGGACCACCCCAGAAGCAATGATTTGAGTTACAAACGTTCGCTTTAAAAAATATATATATTCAAAGATTTGCAAAAATGTTTATTTTTTTAGATCTACAAGCTCATAACGCGGCACCCGGTGCCGCGCTATGAGTTTGTATATTTGCTATTTTTGAATAGCCAAAGTATAAAAGGTGGTTAAAATTATTGTTATGCTATATTAACACATTTTGCTGGGGACCCCATGGACCCCCCCCCCCCCCCAAGGACCTCACTTTGAGAACCAATGATTTACACCACCTTTTTTACATGCCTTTTGTTTTCCAGGTACGAGTGTAAGCCTGGCTCTGCTGGCTGTAGGCTTCCTGCTGTCCGCCCAGCACAGCCCTGCCGTCACCTTTCACCCCTCGGAGCCTTATATGGGTAATTCGACCTGCTCCAATTACCTGTGAGTACGCTGTCATAGAGTGCTGTCATAGAGTGCTCTCATAGAGTGTTGTCATAGAGTGCTGTCATAGAGCGCTGTCATAGAGCGCTGTCATAGAGCGCTGTCATAGAGCGCTGTCATAGAGCGCTGTCATAGAGCAGAGCGCTGTCATAGAGCGCTGTCATAGAGCGCTGTCATAGAGCGCTGTCATAGAGCGCTGTCATAGAGCAGAGCGCTGTCATAGAGCGCTGTCATAGAGCGCTGTTGCATTACTCCGTGAAACGTTGACCGTGTGACACTGAGGTCACGTGTTCGTATGTAAAACAGTGAAAATAGGACTGAAAATAGAATTGAGATCTATATTGTGTCTGTACCTTGTACATATAGAGTACAACAGTTTTTGAGTTGTAGTTGCTGGGAAATCAGAGATCAGAGTTATTAATGGCTAGGGTTACACACACGCACACACACACGCACACGCACACACACACACACACACACACACACACACACACATACACGCACACACGCACGCGCGCGCGCACGCACGCACGCACACTATGTTCTCACACACACACACACACACACACACACACACACACACACACACACACACACACACACACACACACACACACACACACACACACACACACACACAAACTTTACCAAACCAGATTAACTCTCTTAATGCCAAGAACGACTTAAAAAAGCTGTATCTCGGCTCCTGTTTCCTTTTTTTTACTATGTATGTTTCGCCGAGACATGCTATTTTCAAAGGCGTATAAAATTGAACGGGGAGGTCGCAATGACATTTTTTTTGCGGAAGCACAGTGAAACCCTCTGTGATTAGCAAACCAGAAATAACTCTGGCAGTGAGAGAGTTAAGTAGTTCCCCCAAAACATTACTTATTTTCTATCGATTAGTCACCCCATGGAGACTTGAATTCATGGATATTTTTTTTTTGTTGTCTCATTCCTAAGCCAATAATTTGATGACCAGGGGACCGGTAGGCAGCGGTTCCGGTAGGAGACACAAAGGAGACTCTTTGTGTCTCCTACCGGAACCGCTGCCGGTCATAAAAAAAAGGGATTTAATGATTTCATAAGCTTTCCAATATTCCACAGCTACTAAACGGAAATATTATTATCATCAGCTATCCAGTTATTTTTTTTATTGAGTTCTGCATTTTGTGCACAGGTAAACATTATAATGCCATAACCAGTGTGCTGTGCTCATATCTGTACAACGGCTCTCAATTTTAAGATTCTCATCTTTTGACGATAACACATTTGCCAGAGCATATGAACGTTCTTTTCATAATATTGTATTGGTAGCTGATTTATCACGAGTTATCCCAGTGATGGCATTATACGATGGCATTTTAAGTGTGATTATATCACTGTCATTATATCACATTCTAGAAGTGGGCTGGAATGATGCCAGTGTGACATTTGATTTGATATTTTGATATGCTTTGATACGGTTTGATATGCATAATAAGGACAGCCAGCAATAGAGTGCATTGAAGCATGTATAGATTTTTGTTTAACCCATTAAGACCTGAGGCGATTCTTTAAAAAAAATCAAAATCCAAAGTAAAAAAAAAGAAAAAGAAAGAAAATCAAGATTTTTCAAAAATAGCAGATCTACAAGCTCATAGCGCGGCACTCGGTGCCGCGCTATGAGCTTGTAGATCTGATATTAACACATAAAGAGAAACGCTCTCCCTTCAGCTTCATTTATATTCCATCCCACAATGTTCTTTTCGGCAAGCAACACCGTCGTACTATGGAGTATAAATTCATCCTTAACCGCCTTGGACCCCACCATCCATATTCTGGGGGGAACATTAGCCAAAAATAGACGATCCACAAGCTTGTAGATATTTGGCAAAGAGATATGGTCTGGTCCAGAGGTCTTCAACAGGGGGTCCGCGACCCCTAGGGGGTCCGTGGAGGTACTGCAGGGGGTCCGCAAAATTGTTGTTAGATTAGATTTAAAAATACTAATTATAAAACATGTTTTATATATATTTTTTTTTTTCAAAAATGTCCATTTGTCTTTAAATATTTATGTTTAAAATAAATCATGATTCTGTCCATTTTGAATAGCTTCTATACATGATTATTGTGCAATTGACAGATTGTTGATAGTATTGACATTGGTTCTCTGTTAATAACAAGGTATGTTTATAAATGGCATTGGTACGGACACCCTACTCACTGTACCTTGTATGTACATGTATGTTGTAATGATAAAAAGCATGAATATATTAATCTGTATTATTTTAATAGCTTAGTATTGAATGCACAATGACATGGTATGTTTATATATGAAACACAATTTTATACATACTTATACAATATATGTTGTAGCCCCCCCACCCTACGAGGTAGGGCAGTGTTATTCAACTGGTGGCCCGCGGGCCAAATCCGGCCCCAGCGGAGCTTTCTTGTGGTCCCTGGAACATATTCCATGTTCCAATGTAAAATGAAATGCATGTTGGTTGTACAGGATGAACATTTTGAATTTTGGTTGTCATGGAAGCGTCTCATATGAATGAAAGGTTTTTTCATTAGTTTTGAGCACCCGGTAATAAGAGCATATATGAGCATCATATGAGCACAACTCATAGTTTGAAGTGGATGAAGATGGAAGCTGGACAAAGTCCACACAAAACTAACGCATACACACTAATGGATGCATAAGGAGAATCATTTCTTTGGTGTTATTAACAACATCCACCCTAAACTCAGAAATAGTTACAAATGAATGGTCCGTGATGGATGAACTGCACTCAAAACCCCTGTTGTGCTCCTTTATGTTGATTCGTTTTGTGTGGATTTTGTCCAGCTTCCATCTTCTCCATCTTCATCCACTTCAAACACATCATAAGAGCTTGTGCTCTTATCACCTGGGTGCTCGAAACGAATGAAAAAAACTTTCATTAATACGAGACGCTTCTATGTCAGGGACCCGTGCACAGAACACACTGAAATATCTACTTCCTATTTTCTTCATATCAAAATCTTAGCCTGTGCACCAAGAACTGACACAGAAATGTTCCTATCAAACATCAAAATGCATGAATGCAGTATGAAGCAGGCCCTAATAAGTTATTATTCCAAAACTCTGGAATGGAACCAAAACTCTCAGAGTTAAGGGGGTCCTTGCAAATACACCATTTGAGAACCACTAGTACTAGTAGTAGTTGGATAATGTGCCATAGTGTCGTAGTAAATACCGTGTCATACATATTCTGGAGAAAACCTGGAGACTTGACAGACTTCGATCAAAATAAGAACATTATAATGTTTAAAAAAAAAAGAAAATCAAAAATTTGAAAAAAAAAATTATAGGATCTAGAGCACTGTTTCCCAAACAGTGGGTCGGGAGCCACGTTTGGGGTCGCGGACCAGTTTTTATGGGTCACGAGTAAATATCCCCTTTTTTCATTTCCTACATTTAAAAAAAACAAAAGGTTTAAGAAGTAGTGAAGATAGCAGATCTACAAGCTCACAATGCGGCGAGAGACTATTGCAGGGGAAGAATTATGAAATAATAAATAGGTGCAATTACTATACGGTGGTTGCAGGCAACCACACTAATGAGAGCCCGGAAGAGTGAAAGGAGAGAGTGATGACATGACATTAACTGGCTCTCGCTTTTGACACACACACACACACACACACACACACACACACACGCACACACACGACACACACACACACACGACACACACATGTTTGAGATGAGTGCATATGCCACAATATAATTAGATCAATACCTTACCGTTACCATAACAGCAATTAGAGCGCTCAGTGGTTCTCAGTGGAACATCCTATATCCATAATGTCACTGGTTGAACATCCTATATCCATAATGTCACTGGTTGAACATCCTATATCCATAATGTCACTGGTTGAACATCCTATATCCATAATGTCACTGGTTGCGGGTCCAGTTGGTCCTTAGTTTGAGTCTTTGTCAATATTTCATGCAAACCTAATATTTTCCCTCATTTTCAAAGATCTTTAAAAATAGCTAAAATAGCAAAACTACACGTGTTTCAATGTAAACTAGCAAACCCACTTTGAAAACTAATCAGAACTGAAATTGAGCAAAAAGTCTAAATGAAAAAAAAGAAGAAAAAAACAAGCATTAGCATTTTTGTGCAGGGGTCATCACCATGCTGGCTTGTGGTGGACATTTTTGTCAAAATTATTATTTTTTTGCCACGGACGTACAAAATGAGTGGACAACAATATTACCAGAACAGATAGCCCTGAATGGCCATTACAGGTCTGTAACTCTGAGAGTGTACAAATGGAACCGAATGGAATGGAACCAAAACTCTGGAATGGAACCAAAACTCTCAGAGTTAAGGGGGTCCTTGCAAATACACCATTTGAGAACCACTAGTACTAGTTGGATAATGTGCCATAGTGTCGTAGTAAATACCGTGTCATACATATTCTGGAGAAAACCTGGAGACTTGACATACAGTAATTGGGTCTTCGATCAAAATAAGAACATTATAATGTTTTTTAAAAAAGAAAATCAAAAATTTGCCACGGACAAGACCAAGTCTTTGCCACGGACACATTTGTCTGTGTACGGACATATTGATGAACCCTGTTTGTGTGGTGTTTGTGCTTGTGGTAAATGTACTTGACATCTGGGTGTAAACGTAACAGAGGGTTGTTGGTGTTTGTTGACATTTGGGTGTAAACGTAACAGAGGGTTGTTGGTGTTTGTTGACATTTGGATGGAAACGTAACAGAGGGTTGTTGGTGTTTGCTGGCAGGCTGTGTGAACCATGCATGCTGGACCCAGGGTGTGGCCTCTGTTACCGCGACAACGGATCGACGCTGATCGCCTCCTCCTGTGTACCAGTTAGCAGAGCTTCCACCGAACACGCCGAGTGGGGCAGGTGAGTCTGTGTGTGTGTGTGTGTGTGTGTGTGTGTGTGTGTGTGTGTGTGTGTGTGTGTGTGTGTGTGTGTGTGTGTGTGTGTGTGTGTGTGTGTGTGTGTGTGTGTGTGTGTGTGTGTGTGTGTGTGTGTGTGTGTGTGTGTGTGTGTGAGCAATTGAATTAAAACAAGAGGTGGAAAGGTTTAGAAGAAAACACTGTATGTCGATGAGTTTACCTAAAGGAAATCCAATTTTCAATGAGGAACAGGTGATCATGTAACTTTCCTCCAGCTATGTTATCATTGTGACAGGCAACACTGTTGTGGTTGTACAGAAAATATACAGCAACTCTATAAAAGAAAAAAAAACACGATCGCCCGGGAGACGTTTGAGGCGCTGAAGCCGTTTTGGATAATATAATATAATATATATATATGGTTGATGTAGTCAGTTCTTCACTAGATAAAATTATGTTTTTATTAGAGGAGGCAATACTTGCTTGAAAAGTGTGTTACCATGGCAATACTGCTGGCAATACTGACGGCGGCGGCCATTGCATCAGCCACCTGCGTCATCAAACGCACCCACACTGGAGGTGTCAATTGGACTCGTCAAAACCTTCAAAACCACAGCTGGGTTCTATAAGTAACCTCTTTTTATTCCTTGATGTGTGTCAGTGACGCTTTGCTTATAGCATCTAGCAGTTCTGTCAGGACAACTCATACATGGATAAAGACAACTCATGAAGGATAATATATATTTATTGAATATGAAATGAGCAATATATTCATTATGGTTTGGCTTCTTTTTTTGTGTTGCTTTTAGGTATTCCCCCGTACATAAACAGCAGATCCAAAACGACAGGTGGTAGCATGGGGTGGTGGAGGGTGAGCAGCAATTTTAGCAACAGCAATGAACAGCAGCGCAGCAGCAGTGTGTGTGCAGCAAAAGCAAGCAGGATGAGAAGTGCAAACTTCCAGCTTAACCCTTTAAGACCTGAGAAGATTCTAGAAATGTCTTCTAAATAAAAATAAAAAATTGAAAAAAAAACCCAATTTTTTTTTCCCTCGATTTTTCAAAAATAGCAGATCTACAAGTTCATAGCGCGGCACTCGGTGCCGCGCTATGAGCTTGTATATCTGCTATTTTTGAATAGCCTAAAGCAATCTAAAGTGACACAGATGCGTTCCAGGTATCAATGGGTTAAATAGACGGTCTGAGAATGAAATGAGTGTGAGTGGATGAGTGTTTATTGTTTATTGAATGGATCCCCATTAGCTGACGCCGAGGCGACAGCTAATCTTCCTGGGGTCCATATGAGATACATACAAATATAAAACATGAAAAATACATAATGACATTATGTCATGTGGTCTGGTGATTCCGGTCATGTGGTCTGCTGCAACAAGTGTGTCTTCAACGCTATTTTGAAGGATAATTTATTTTGTATAAGATGAATGTGACATGGTAACAAGTTCCAGAAGGATATAGCTCTATAAATAACTGTTTGTTTGAGGAGATTAGTTCTTGGGGCAGGAAGTGTTAAAAGGCCACGGCTGGAGACTAGAGATCAGTTTTTGTTCGACTGATAACCAGGACAGGCGTGTATGCATATATGAAATATTAGTGCGTGATGAACGATGAACAAGTGGATGTGAACGTTGAGCTGAGGCGGTCCAATGGTAGGCCACCAACAACGGCACTGAGTTCCCTGACAGAACTTGCTCTGCGCATGTCTGTGACAGGCGCGACGCTCATTGGTTCTCAAACATTTTCATGTCAAGGACCCTCAAATTTATATGGATTTTCGAATAGCCCTAAAATAAAATAGGCCTTAAGTGTAGTAATTTAGGGTTAAACTGTTCCCCGTTTTGCTGAAGACCACCTGGAACCCCCTCAAGGACCCTCAGACCCCACTTTGAGAACCAGTGATATATATACGAAAACAATTGGCCGTGTTCTGGGGAGAGAACCTGAGTGGGGAGGGTGATTGAACGGGAGGAGTTGGATGTCCTACTGGTGGGGGCTCCACACTGCTGGGGGAGCCAGTGCAGTACAATACCAGTGGGAGCATATAAATGTGTGGAATTAATTGGCATAATGACTAAATTTGGAGGGAAAAGTGGTTAAAAATAATTGGCCGCTCTGAATAAAAATAAATAAAACAAACTAATTAGGGGTGCCCTTTGTATCCACTATCAGGCTATCAGGCTTTTTTTTCATTTTTATTGTTTTTATTTATCTAACCTGTATCCGGCATGGCAAGATTAAGAACAAATTCTTATTTACAACTGAAGCTTGGCAAAATGCAAGGCCTGTTGAGGGAGAGGGGAAAGGGAGCTAAAATAAACCAACAATCAGGTTAAAACCACCAAACAACACAATATAAAAACACCACAATACAGTAATCTACAGAACACAGTTAAAGTGCATACAAAACGCATCACTGCAGAGCCGAATAGACAACAATAAATCCACAAGAATGTCCGTAACAGAGACTTAAAAAAAATGAAAGTGTCCAGTTAAAAAAAGAGAGTAGGTCATTCCAGTGAAGTCTCTGGCTGCAGCAGATTGAAACGACAACAAATCAGATGTGAATGTTCCTCTCTTCTCCAGATGTTCCAACTCCAGCCAAGGCAGAGACAGAACCTACTGGGCCTATAACTACTGTCCCACCTCGTACTCCTGGCTGGTTCTGCTGGGCCTGGTGTTGTACCTGGCTGCCTTCGCACCAGGTATCCTTGTCATCTGTAAATGGATGTGCTTCAACTCATCCTGTTATTGACTGCCTCTGTTTTTCGGTCTCCACTGTAGACTAGGATCAATTCACTTTTGCTAAATTGCAAATGTTTGGAGTAGGTGAGCCCTATAGACCGGCTCACACTGGTTAATTTGGAGTAGAAACCAGGCTTTCCACAGAGCCTGGTACGCAAGGTTATCTCCTTTCCTCTGTCTCTGTCTCTCTCTCTCTCTCACCCAGGTATGGGACCCATGCCATGGACCATTAACTCAGAGATATACCCGCTGTGGGCCAGGAGTACAGGAAACGCCTGTTCTGCTGGGGTCAACTGGACGTTCAACGTACTGGTGTCACTCACATTCCTCCACATGGCCCAGTATCTCACCTACTACGGTAGGGCTTCAGTATGTCAACTACCATGTTAGGGCTTCAGTATCTCACCTACTACGGTAGGGCTTCAGTATGTCAACTACCATGTTAGGGCTTCAGTATCTCACCTACTACGGTAGGGCTTCAGTATGTCAACTACCATGTTAGGGCTTCAGTATCTCACCTACTACGGTAGGGCTTCAGTATTTCAACTACCATGTTAGGGCTTCAGTATCTCACCTACTACGGTAGGGCTTCAGTATTTCAACTACCATGTTAGGGCTTCAGTATGTCACCTACTATGGTAGGGCTTTAGTATGTCAACTACCATGGTAGGCCTTTGGTATGTCAACTACCATGGTAGGGCTTCAGTATGTCGGGCTTCAGTATGTCACCTACTACGGTAGGGCTTTAGTATGTCACTGCTATGTCATCTACGGCATGGAAATGTTTGGAGACTACCGACGCTGGTTGGTTGTTTGATGCTATGGTTTCCTAAATTATACCTGTAATAGCACTTTTCTTTGGTGAATGATTTTGTTCCCCAAATGAGGGATTCAGATTTTTACAACCACTAAAAAAAGATTGCCTCTTATCACGTCCAGCATTGATATGAGCAGTTCTGCTTGCATTTCTGTATGTGTTGAGGTGGATTCTGAAGTGTTAAAAAGGTCTAAGGATTTTTTCTCTTTCTGATTCTGAGTATGCTTAGCAGTTTCACGGCAATCCAATCCAGCCATTGCATTTTGAGATGTATGTGCGCTGTGTGCAAGTGGACATTTGGCCTAAGGGTGGCGTTAAAGAAAAGGCCATGGGGTCATCACAATCAGTAGGGGTCATACTCTACTGAGCATAACGATGCACAGAAAGGTCTATGACAATCCAGCCAGTTATTTTCTAGATTGGCTAATTCCCATCAGGGGTCACCACAGCGATCATTTGTTTCCTTCTGTTTCTGTTTATTTTTTCATCTTCCTCGGTCACTCCAGCCACCTGCATGTCCTCTCTCACCGCATCCATAAACCTGCTCTTTGGCCTTCCTCTTCTCCTCTTGCCTGGCAGCTCCATCTTCAGCATCCTTCTCCCAATGTACCCCTCATCCCTCCTCTGCACATGTCCAAACCATCTCAACCTCGCCTCCAGTGTTGATTTCGTCGACTAAAACTATGACGAAAAATGTTCGTCGACTACCTTTTTTCACTGACGAAAACTAAATAAGAACTAAATAAAAACTAGGCTACAATGACTAAAACTCAGACTAAATATATTGACAATTTCGTCAACAAATAAAAACTAGACAAAAATGTTAGTGAGGGACTAGTGGAGAAGTCGTTTTATGTTTGGTTGTGCTCAGGTGTTGCGCTCTGAAAATAGCAGATCTACAAGCTCACAACGCGTTGCGCTGCGACGCTTTGTGAGGTTGTAGATCGGCTATTTGCAGTGTAAAATCAGCCATTGCGATGCTATCACGGCCATTTTAGTCGACTAAATCAACTGTAGATTTAGTCGACTATAATCTTATGATATTTAGTCGACTAAAACTAGACAAAAATTAAAACATTTCGGGTGACTAAAATATGACTAAAACTAAATGGAATTTTATTCAAAAGACTATGACTAAAACTAAATCAAAATTTGCTGTCAAAATCAACACTGCTCACCTCTCTTGCTTTATCCCCCAGCTCCTACTCCTGTCTTTTCATCAGTGCCACCATTTCCAAGCCGTACAGCATGGCTTGTCTCACTACCATGTTATACTGTACATCTTCCCTCTCACTCTCGCTGGTACCCTCCTGTCACAAATCACTCCTGACACTTTCCTCCATCCGTTCCACCGTGCCTGCAGTCCTGCACTCTCTTCCCCTCTCTTCCACACTCCCCATTACTTTAGATAGTCGACCCCAGGTATTTAACCCATTAAGACCGGGAACGCATCTGTGTAACCACTTTAACGCACCTGTGTAACCACTCATAGCTCATGCCGAGCTATGAGCTTGTAGATCTGCTATTTTTGGAAAGATCTTGACCATTAAGTGTAAATATTTGAATATATATATTTTTTAAGGGTTAGGGTTAATTTGTAACTCAAATCTTTGCTTCTGGGGGGGTCCCTGGAAAAAAAATATTTTGAGATGGGGGTCGGCGGCCAAATACATATCCTTTTGGATATTTTATTAAATTCAAAATTGAATCAAATCAATTCAAATTGATGACGCACTGCAATTCTGTTTGGTATAACCTCTGCAACGTGTGGGTTAGAATGCACAAAGAACTCAATAACAATGTTTTCCAACTTGAGGGATTCATACCAAAGTGAAACAGACAAGCAAGGACATGGGTTTGTGTGATTTTGCAGACGTCTGTCTGTGCGCCTCCACCAGCTATTGTGATGAAAATAGCATTGGACGACGAGCAGTGGTGGAAAGTAACTAAGTGCATTTACATAAGTGCTGTACTTAAGTACTATTTTGAGGTATTTGTACTTTACTTGAGTATTTCCACTTTCCAGTACTTTTACTTCTACTCCACTACATATCAGAGGCAAATATTGTACTTTTACTCCACTACAATTATTTGAAAACTTGAGTTACTAGTTACTTTTCTTGAGTTACTAGTTACTTTTCAGAAAGCATACATTAACCACTTTAGCCCTATTTTATACTTAGGCTATTTGAAAATAGCCGATCTACAAGCTCACAACGCGTCGCATCGCGATGCGTTGTGAGCTTGTAGATCTGCTATTTTCAAACATTTTAGTACTTTTACTTTTGGTACTTTAAGTACATTTTGATACCAATACTTTCGTACTTTTACTCAAGTACATTTTGCATTCCTGACTTTTACTTGTAACAGAGTACTTCTACTTTGCAGTAGTGATACTTTTACTTAAGTAAAACATTTGAGTACTTTTTTCCACCACTGACGACGAGTGAGCAGGCGGACAGCAGCCGGCACATAATGTGGCCTTTGTTGACAGTAAAATTGCAGTGTGCTGCTGATTAGCAAATTACATGAATATGCTCAACGAGTTCCACGGCAATCCCGCCCTTTAGATTGTTATATATATCTTGTGCTGAAGTGGAAACTTGGGCATCAGCACTAGAGGAAAGGCCATTACTGTAGTGCCACCCTTAAGCCCAATTTCCACTTCATTGTACAATTTTGTCGTGTGGCGAAAATAGCCTATCTACAAGCTCACATAAATTAACCACACTAGTCCATACCCGGTGAAGTGCGCAGGCGAAAGTAGTTGGTGGGGTTATACCGCGTCCCCAAGCCAAATGGCCAATGAGCAAATGACCAGTGCTGCTGCTATGGAAACCCTCCAAACCAATGTATGCGAACAGAGATAACTGGAACACCAGCTATATATCACCATTTACTGTTCTGCTATTGGTGGTTCAAAAGCACATCTTTAATAATGAACAAATGCTCTGTGATGCTGCTGGTCAAACATTGCTGGTGCTGTGCAGGGACTTTCCATCAGAATGACTCGCAGAGAACTGTTGCAAACACTACTCCATGTAACACCGGTTTTGGGGGAAAGAAAATGCTGTCACAAACATAGATATAGAAACTTAGACACCTCATTGGCCGCTGCAGTTCGTTGGAGCAACCTGTATCGCGGCCGCCATATGAGAGGGGGCACGCTGCCACTCAAAGTGACTACTGGCCAATCACAGTGCGTTGACTACTGGCCAATCACAGCGCGTCTTTTCCAGGACTTGTCAGAATCTAGTTGTCCCGCCCCCACCTGCCTCTGATTGGCCTACCGAACGTCCCCTTCTGTGACGCACGCGGAAGCTTCCCGCTTGCCCCGCGGAAGCGGAAACTGTTATGGAAATATTAATAACTTATATTAAGTATTGGATTCCCATCAAAAAGCAGAGGTTCGAGACGTGCTGAGACACGATCACCATTTATTCAGGAGATCCCCGTCTGATTCACACACCAACGTATGTAGACCAGCCGCTAGGTACAGGTCTCCGGCTGCGTTGGGGGGTAGCTGCTGGAGTTGTGGAGGTTGTGGAGGCTGGGCTGGCGGTCCTGCTACTGGTGCTAGCGGCTGGTCTACATACGTTGGTGTGTTGGGCAGACGGGGATCTCCTGAATAAATGGTGATTGTGTCTCAACACTTCTCGAACTTCTGCTTTTTGATGGGAATCCGATACTTTTTCCATAACAAAGCGCGTCTGAGATACAGACGCCTCAGAGCCGGAGGAGGCGTCTACCTTTATATGTCTATGTTCACAAAGTGGAGAGGTGAAGCAACAGCTAAAAGGCACTCCCTTCCTGGTCCTTTTGTTCATTTACCCTCCCTCATATGCTAATTTCATAGCATATAGAATGTAACATATATCAACAGACCCCCCTCTCAGTGAATGTCCGTATGACAGAGCCTATTCCTCCAGAATCCCAGAGAAATGTAATGGTGCCAAACAGGCTGTTAAGCTGTAAATAATATTTGTACTTAGTTAGCTTCTATTTTCCCTTGATTGAAAGTAATGGGTGGGTTGGTGGGTATGGTTAATCAGCCTTTCTGGCGTGTCAGCGGCTTCACCCAGCTGATTGCTGCTCAAGTGGTCAGACTTGAGCCAAGGGGGTGGGGGGGGGGAAGTTGGGGTCTCGTGTCTTGCTCAGGGATATCTCGACACAATGCCGGGGCCAGGAAACGTTCTTTCTTTCTTTCTTTTTCCTTTTTTTATTCAGGGAAACCCATTGAGAGCAAGCTCTCTTTTTCGAGGGCGCCCTGATAACAAACATTTGAATCACATTAAAATCAAACATGGGACCTATACTGTTTCCCAGGTGGCCCCTCTGCCCATTCAGCTATAGTAGTAGTTAGTAACGCCCCCAAAATTGGTTGTAGAATGATGGCCTTTCACATTGCATGGAATTCTCGGAAAGTGCCGGGTCACAAAACACACATGAACGGCAGAAAACGCAACTACCGGGTCACTAGTGGGGTTTCAATATGTGCTTTAGGCTCGACGTGAGTCACGCAATTGTTGTGATGGCTGATCGATAGAGCCAGGGGTGGCAAATGTCCCTCTATCTCTCTCTCTCCCTGTTACTTCTCGATCAATCTGCCTCAACAGCATGTGTTCTGCCAAGACAGGAAGTGACCTTTCGCGAATGCGTTGGCATTCAGTCCCTTACGTCCTGTGTTAATGCTTCTGTCCGCTTATTCATTCATCCTTTGTTTAAACAGAAAGAACACACAGAGCCTGTGTCTTTCTTCTTTATCACCAAGAAGTTCAAGAACGACAAAAAATATGATAACATCAAGGCATTAGACTTTTTTCCTTTTAGAAATTGTAGTTACTGTGTTAAGAATGTTTCGTTTGGCATAATATGTATTCATATTGAAAATAGCAGCTCATAAAGGGTTGCGATGCGATGGAAAACTAGACCTTCTCCATGTTACAGGAGTGTAACAGAGCTTCACAGCGATGTCTTGAACCTTTTGTATGGAAGAGAAGCTCCCATCCAGTCATGTCCACCAGGCAGGTCATCTAGTGCATGGGTTTCAAAGTCCCAACACCTATCCTGACATACAGTAGTGTCCATGTGTTCATTTTGACAGCAGATTTTGGTTTAGTCCTAGTCTTTTGAATACAATTCTATTTAGTTTTAGTCATATTTAAATTTTTAGTTTTTAAAAGTTTTAGTCTAGCTTCAGTGGACTAAATATCATAAGATTGTAGTCGACTAAATCTACAGTTGATTTAGTCGACTAAATCTACAGTTGATTTAGTCGACTAAATCTAAAGTTGATTTAGTCGACTAAAATGTATTTTGGCGGTGCCTTGATGGCGTCGTAATGGCTGATTTTACACTTGGTTGCATGCTGAAAATAGCCGATCTACAAGCTCACAACGCGTCGGTGAGCTTGTAGATCGGCTATTTTCAGAACGCAACACCCCGAGCGCAACCAAACATAAAATGTCTTTCAGTTCTACTGGATCTCTTCTCCACTAGTCCCTCACTAACATTTTAGTCTAGTTTTTATTTGTTGACGAAATTGTCAATATAGTTTTAGTCTTAGTTTTAGTCATCATAGCCTAGTTTTTATGTAGTTTTCATCAGTGAAAAAAGGTAGTCGACTAACATTTTTCGTCATAGTTTTAGTCGACGAAAACAACACTGCCATGTTCAAGTATGGGAACAAGTGTACTATATACAGTGTACAACGAATAATAAAACATAAAAAATACAATCACGCAGTTATGATGTTTCGGTATTATCGTTATAAACCTGTTTAACCAGCCAGTTGAAGAAATCACAGATTGAGGCTTTAACTGTTTTAAATTAGTTTTTTATGAAATATATGAGACCATTAGGGTTTTATGGAAGGTGCTTCTGAGCATATTCTATTGCTACTTTGACCAATTCAAATACACTTTAATCTTAAAATAAAGTCTCTATGTTTAGTGTAGGGCTTGACTTTACCAGCTACAATGTAGCTGGTAAAAGCCCTACACTAAACATAGAGTCAGGGTTGGGCAACTTTGATGATGATGAGGGCCACTATATTTCCACACTCAATCCAGAGGGCCACATTGCGTATACTGTCGGATATGTCACACAAAAGTAGCAAAAATAGCAGCTCTACAAGCTCAAAACGCGTCGCAGCGCAACGCGTTTTGAGCTTGTAGATCTGCTATTTTTGCTATTTTTGAATTGAAATTCAGATATTGTTTTGCTCCTTTTTGAATTGGAATCCTGAAAAGTAAAATTTTTGTTTGATTTTAAATACATTTAGTTATACCTATGTTAACTTTACGAACTTAAATACAAATACATTGGACATAAAAAAGACAATAGAATTGTAATACTAGTCATTAAGATACCAATATAGACTGAAGTAATTAAAGTGGGTCATGTTTGCAATTGTAACAGCTGAAATCAATAATATATCAGTATTCCCATATTAACCTGCAGGCCGCATTAAGGGCTCGTACACACTGCAGGAGATTTGGTCCGAGATTGCTGTCGCCGACATTTTTTGGCGCTCGCCGACAAAACCTCCCGATCTGACGCAGATCGGCCTTTGATCTGCGAGATAATGCTCGCTCTGTGTGAAAGGTTCCGCGAGACGATGTGGCCGCGATTATCCGCTCTGCGACGGCTTTCCGACCGTTTTCAGATAACTACCATGTTAGATATTCAGCTCTGTCCCAGACAGGAGATCGGACAGTATCATACATTATGAAAGGGTCTGCGAGGAGATCCACGCTACAGCCAATGAGAGCACATTACAGCCACCGTGGCCAGGGGAGCGTCGCTGGATCTGACCACAACAAACAGTCCCTACCGCAATATTACCGTCCAGTCCTGTATTAAGTTAACATTATAAAACAAAATGAGAGAGTGAGCGAGCCTGGTGGGCTGTTTATTTTAGAGGAATTGTACAGAGAGAGAGAGAGAGAGAGACAGACAGACAGACAGACAGAGAGTGAGAGCAAGAGCGAGCTCTGTGTGTGTGTGTGTGTGTGTGTGTGCGCGTGTGTGTGCGCAGCATGTGCTCGCTGTTATGAACAGCGTTGCCAGATGTTGCGAGAGAAATAAGCAACCAGGTCTATGAAAACAAGCCCAAGAAAAGGCCACTTGAGCACTTTAAACCTATTTACAAATACATTGGATATTTGAAAATAGCCGATCTACAAGCTCACAACGCGTCACAGCTATTTTCAAATAAAAATCTTGAGAAAATGTTGGAATATTTTCCAAATCCACACAAATCTTGTATGGGGGTCTATGATGGCACAACATATTTACAGAAGGGGGGTCTGCGGACAAATACATATTATGTGTTGTTTAAACCACTGGTTTAAACAACATTAGGAAACAAGGCCAAATAAGCAACTACACAAATAAGCCCAAAAAATGCACCCCGCAACAACCAATATTTACAAGCAACTCTACAGAAAAACAAGCCCAAAGTCGCTTATAATAAGCGGACATGGCAACGCTGTCACTGACGGCTTCTGCGCACTTGACGTGCGAGAGAGAGAGAGAGGGAGAGAGAGAGAGAGAGAGAGAGAAAGAGCGAGAGAGGGGGGAGAGGGAGAGGGAGAGAGGCATATCACGGGATACGTCGATTAAAATGAATTGGAATAAACTCAAATGTATGTATTGGGTCTGACTCTGGAGATAGCATTCTAGTGAACTATCCTACAGTGTGTCAGCCCTTGTCGGGGATCAATCCTGTTGTGAAGACCACAACGATATTATGACAGCCGATTTCAAGAAATAAACTCCTGCAGTGTGTAATGCTTAACGATCAGATGACCCCCCGACCACTTTAAGGTCTTGCAGTCTGTACCTGCCTTTACTGAAGGTATGTGGCCCCCGGGCCGCCAGTTGCCCATGTATGAGCTACATGGTGCAGAGCAGAAGTGTTAAAGTCACAAGCCAAGAGAAAGACATGTTGTCCCATATGGAATCCAAATGGCGGAAATTAGTCGTGGCGACAGAGAACTTAAATGTACTATAGTATACTATAGTATTACATCGTGGTTACACACACACACATTATTTCTCTCAGCATTTCTGCTTTTCATTTGTGATCAAGACAGTGAACAGAGAAAGGTGTAAAATAATGACATTCCTGGAGGTGTAGTTAGAAATGTTTTGTGTGTTGTTCTTGCATAGATTGGTGTTCACTTCACTTAAGCACACACTGACTGCTTATAGTGACTTAGAATCACGCTATACTGCAATATAACATTCATTATGTAATGCATTATACAATTATTATAATGTATTGCAACTAATACACTGTGATCCTTGAGAAAATAATTATGCGAGTGTCCAGCAATTAATTATCAATTAATACTTTGACCTTTACAAGTCATTTTAAAATAGTTATTTTTAACATGATTGATTGATGTACTTTATTTAGTAAGACATGAGAACATCAGTACATGGAAGTACGAATTCACAATACAAGGTCTACTAAACTGGAAGACTCATTAAGCACTGAGCTTGTTTAAGATGAGATGCACACAAATCATGATGAAACATGATTAACTTAATCTTCAATATCACAATCCAAATCATATCCATGATGTTAACTACTTTTATGGAGCACCGATCAACGTTTTGGTGAGCAGGCATGTTATGGAGGATGGAGATGCAGGGTGTCAGATCAAAAAAAAGACAGCAAAGTGGTTTATAATTATGGAATTCATATTCACTCCTCACTCGTGCTGATTAACAGGGCTCTGCTGGGCAGCTTCACCGGAACGATCTCTAAATGCACAGTGGCCTCTATGAAATAACAGTTATTAGTTATTTAATTATGTTAATATTTTATGTAATGTAATGTTGCATCAAGGAGTCCTGTAAGTCCATGCATGAGTCCATGCAATAAATAACAAGTTTAAAAGTGAAGGTCCCCCAATTCATTTAGAAGGACAAGATCAGTCACCAGAACCATGGACATGTGTTAACAGTTTGAAGTTGAATGGAGGTGAGCATATGTGATCAAATTAATACAAAATATCTAAATATTGGATCAAGCAACTTAAAAACTGTCTGGAGTGCAGGTGCACACAAATGTCTGAGTAGACGTGAAAATGACCCCAGAAGTGTTTTCAAGGGAAATTCCTCTTTTACCTGGATCCCAAAACCAAGGGTTGTGTATTAGGTCCGCTCTGTTTTTTCCTTTTACGCCAAATCTCTTATTTTTTGTGAATGATCGCCCCCAGAATAGGGTCACTATGGGTTTGTGTGGTTAATGTGCGTGCATGTAGAGGGCATGTGTCTGTGACTCCGTGGGGGGTCTGTGAATCCTTTGGGGGGGTCCTTGACATGAAGACTTGATATACACGGTCTGTTAACAACATCCTATGTCCTCTCCCAGGGGCGTTCTTCCTGTACTCCAGCCTGGCTCTGCTGGGATTCTTCTTCATCTACGGCTGTCTGCCCGAGACCAAGGGCCGGCGCCTGGAGGAGATCGAAGCGCTGTTCGACGGCCGCCTCTGCTCCTGCGGGGCCACCGAGGCCGACGAGGGACGGCAGGTGGAATACATCCGGGTCAAAGGCTCGAACTATCACCTGTCAGACAATGACGCATCCGACGTGGAGTAAAGGTGATGTTTTAGAGCAGGGGTCTTCAACCTTTTCAGGCCAAGGACCCCCGAGCTGAGAGAGAGATAAAGCAGGGACCCCCTACTCTATATTGTATAAAATTGTGTTTCAGATGAAAGTTTTTTTTTTTTTACTTAGTCTGCTCTTTTTTCCCTCTACACCTATAGCCTCTTTGCCAAAAATAGCCGATCTACAAGCTCGATCTACAAGCTCGATCTACAATAGCCGATCTACAAGCTCTCTCGTTGAGAGCTTGTAGATCTGCTATTTTTGGCTAAAGTTCTCCTCAGAAAAAGGGGATGCTAGGGTTCAAGTGGTTAATGTAAAAAAAAAAAAATGTCACACAAAGATTTGGCGGACCCCATGTAGTAGCTCTGAGGACCCCCTTGGGGTCCCGGACCCCCTGTTGAAGACCCCTGTTTTAGAGACTGTTCTCCAAACGGGGGGGGGGGGGGGTTAATGTTCTATCCGATCTGGAATCGAGGTCAACAGTGAGTTTCCGGAAGTAAAAATCCCATCCAAGGTAAATTTATCACGAGCAGTGAGCTTGCTGTTACCATGGAGATGGTTACTGCTCTCGTGAAATTCAACTGCTACCACTAGATCCCATAGCCTGGAAGGATGGTCATAGTACATTGTCGTAGAAACTCGAATATGTTACACTATTATTAACACTATAAACACTATAATAATGACAAAAGGTCGACTTTAGAAGAAGCAAGCTAAGCTATTGTTAGGTTGAAAGTTATTGGAAGAGTAGTTCGGTCATAATTATGTAAACATTGTTATACCTTCACCTTTATTTTTGTCTTCCAAAATTTTTTTCACCCGAATCTTAATGCCTTATCATGCCCCCCAGGAGGAGGTTAGAGCGGCCACTTGCGCATCGGAAGGTTCCCGGTTCGGTCCCTGGCTCCCCCTGTGTTCCTTGAGCAAGACACTTAACCCCTTACTGCTCCCAATGAGGCACTAGATAAATACAACATTTACTATTTATTTTTTATTTAGTAATACTGGACTTCAACTGTCAAACAATTCCAGCTCATCCCTTCTGTACAACACTGCCTTCTGAAACCATCTGTCTAAAGGGAATTTACCACTCCACTTCAGCAAATAATCACCTAACTGGGTATGAAAACATGCACGCACGCACACGCACACACACACACACACACACACACACACACACACACACACACACACACACACACACACACACACACACACACACACACACACACACAGGTAGACTAAACTGACATCAATTTGAGTATTAATCCACTGTTGGTAATGGTAATAGTGACCGGAAGTCTGTGTCTGGTTAATGGATTCTGACATTTCATTAAACAAAATTAATCATCTCATCAACCCGGGGCAGAGTATAGGTTATGGTCCGTGTGGTTTGGTTTCACGCGTGGTTTTGATAGATCTGTCATCTCATCGGTGTAGGAAATTGGACCAATTGTATGAAGATGGGTGAGGTCGTCCTTTCAGTCCATTAACTTTTTCAAGTGGTTTCAATAACTTAAAAGTAAAAAAAAAAGAAGAAAAACAAAATTCCATACATCACCTGCAGGACTCTATGTGTCATTGCTGCCACCTAATGGACAAAACTGGAATCTAATTTAACATTTTCCTCCACACACCAATTACTGTAGATCTGTTGGCAGCTTGTCAGTGTTATTTTTAACCACGTGAATACGCTCTGGCATTTCATTTCCCCTTTAACACTTGCATGGCAGTAGAATGCGGTGGGTGTTCACAGATGCACACGTTTGATGCTTTCAATGTGTTTCAGCCTTAAAAGTATGGTGACCACATTTTCAAAAACCCAAACCCAGGACCACATTGGAAACAAGTGTTTCATTACGCTTTAATGTGTTATCCTGGGGTTAAGCTATATTGTGATTTACTTGTATATCTTTTACCAAAATCAAATCAACCCGGACCATCACTTAAATCTGCGAAAATTGCTGATCTTCAAGCTCCCAATGATGCGTTGTGAGCTTGTAGATCAACTTTTTCACTACTTTTGCTTTGACAATTCCTTTGAGTTTTTTTTTTTTTTTTTTATTAGGGTGGGGGATAAATATTTTAGCACTAGCACACCTAGTGAGTAGTGACTGCACCTTTCAACAGAACATGATAAATATCTGCGTAAACACTCAAAATAAGTGTTGACCCGGGACAGCTTGGAAGTGAATGTTGAAAACCAGGACATTTTAGTGTTTTAGAGATATTTGTCGTGACTCTGGACAGTGGACACCAATCCCGGCCAAACCTGGACGTCTGGTCGTCGTACTTAGAAGTCATTGCTTCGCTTTCTGCTCTTTCAATTCAGGAAGTGCATTTTAGTTTTTAGAAACTGTTGGTGTCAGTTCCTTGCATAAGGTCTGAACTGAACTTGAATTGTCTCTCAAATGTAATACGACCAGGCGTTATTAGAGACGGCATTTATTCATGTATAATATTGCTGTTGTGCAGAAAATGTTTATCTTCATTATGTCATCTTTTTATGTTTTGTTTTTTAAATTATAAAATAATGCCCTATTTTATGCTTCCTTGATCTACAAACTCGCTTTGCGAGCTTGTAGATCTGATGTCACTATTTATTTATGTATTATTATTTAATTTTTCTAATGACATGCCCATAATAGGGCCACCAGGTTGAATGTGGTTAAGTCTGTCTGTGGGCTTCATAAATGTTTAACCAGTGAAAAGTATTAACAACAGCTTGTGACTACATAATACATTGGATCCATGGGAACACAGCTTAAGTTTTCCATTTCCTGAAAAAGAATTTGTTTTGGACATTTTTTGCACAAGGTTTCCATCTGTCGGCGACGATATACTCGATGTTCTATGGAAGCATCGCAGGCCTTGTTGAAATGAGATTAAGTGTTGTAAGTGACATTGATAATCAATAGCATTATGCCTTTCTATATGCAACACATCTCAGATACCTGTTATCTAAGATTGTAGCATTGCACAAAAATGTACCTTCTATTGATGACACACAAAATCCCTGAGCTGTATACTGTATCAATTAACGTTTGGTCATTCTGATGATGTGTCTGTGACCGATCGACTGCAACAGACCATTTTATCACCCACGTAGCACAAAAACCATTACATTTCCCAGTTTGAAGCCATCGGTTTCCTGTAATATCAGCCTGTAAATTAGCAGTTTTTAACGTGGATGTATCCTACAGAGTCACTGTCTGTCAGTTGCTCTGTACGGGTTTGCAAACTGTTGTGTCATTGCAGCAAACAAACACACTGATATACAGTAGTAATTGTTTTTATATTCGGGGAGTGTCATTTATGGACTTTTATTGTCTCCGAACATGATCTTGTCAGTGCTGTGAACTGACCTGTCTATATGTAGTTCTCAGTGATAGTGAGCAGACACACAAAATAAATGAATGTACAGTCAAATCTTCAGTGTTTTTATTTAATTTAATTGTTTTACAGTGTGGCTCTATAGGAGCCATAGCTGTCTAGAACAGCTATTCTCAAGAATCTCAACCTGTGAGCTAATCTCGCAAACTACTTTTTGGCTATGATCGCGCTGAAACCTTTGTCCAGATTTGGAGTCCTACGTCATAGACGTTGTGACGTCATAAACCACTGACCGAGATTCAGATGGAAGCCACGCCTTCTCTGTGTGGATTCCAAGATCCACATTATTATTTATTTATTTTTAATTCCGAAAGTGTACAAATGTAACCAAATTGACCCATAAACTATAAGGGTACACTCTCGGAGTTGACAACAGGATGAATTAACACTGAGGATTTAACTGTATTATAGGTTATGTTAATTGGGTCTACATTGTTTTTCTACCTGGACATTTTGACTGTGACGATTTTTTTTTATTACTCCTCAACGTATATATTTTTAATTTTATTTATTTTTGTGTCGTCTTCCTCCACAGCCTTGAGTACAAATTGTAAAAGAATATCATATTAAGTGGGTTCTCGTGCTCTTAAAGTCAAGGATTATGATGTAATTTGCCAATGCTGTTTTGTAAAAACGTATGTCCAAATATAGATTTGTGTTGTGAAAGCCTATTTGAAAGTGGACAGCCGACTCAAAGTACAGACCATGTGTGTTATAATATGCTGTATAATAAATAAGATCTTAATAGGGCTGTGCTATTATTATCGTTATAACGCACAGGTTTCTTATGGCCGGCCATTATGTTATTGTCTGTAGGAACAGTGTTTATCTGAATGTTCTATTCATTAGATTTCTCGCCATTTTGGAATTCCGGTCAGAGAATCAACTTGTAGAATTTTTGTAAAAAAGCTGCTTTTGAAGACTTCCTAGAATTGCTCTTACAAAGTCTGTAACTACTACAACTCTTGTCATCTTAAAGGTAGGGTAAGTGATTTTCTTTGGTTAAAATAAGTGTTAAATAGCTCTATATTCTGATAGTACTCATTGCTATAGAGTGTTTATTCAGTAAAAGGAGTCTCCTTGTCTCTCCAGCTCTTTATAAAACAGAAAATGCATTTTTGTTTCAGTTTCAGTTTCATTTCCAATTTATCCAATCAGGATAGAGAACTCAATCAGGATATAGGTTAAACAAGTGAAATTGGAAGTGATGACACTAAGAAATGAGCAGACAAAATTGGAACTGGAAAACTATAAAAATGAAGCTTAAAAATTTGTACTTTCTCCTGATTGGCTGAGATTTTGACACCTACCGGAAAATGTATTTTCTGTATGTTAAAGAGTTGGAGAGACGGGGAGACTCCTGTTACTGAACAAAAACTCTATAGCAACGATTACTATCAGAATATAGTGCTTTAACCTTTTAACAAAATACTTTTTGTTTTAACCAAAAAATATCACTTACCCTACCTTTAAGGCCTTCTCTTACAGTACATGTTTATGGCAAGAGAATGGTTTTTAAATATTGACTGATGAAAAAAAAAAATCCTGTACGCTGACTAGTATTTTTTATTCTTTTCGTTCTCAGTGGCAGCATAATCATTTATCACTTAACCACCGAAGCCCTATACAGGTCTATGTACCTTTTTGTATGACGAATAGCAAAAATAGCTGATCCGTAAGCTCAAAATGCGTCACAATGTGATGCGTTGTGATCTTGTAGACCTACTTTAAGGCCATTAAGGCATTCTTTTAATGACGTATTTCCCACAGGCCTGATACAATATTTTTTTTGCTTTAATCCACGCAGTGTTGATTGTGCTGTTAGAATGCACTTTGATAATAATGGCGAAAAATCCTTGACAAGTTCAACCAATTGTGCTGTAGCACTGTCTTTAGTTTTATTCTAACAGGTAAAAAAAAGTTTTATTTTCCACATTTTCCACAATGTTTGTGTAGTTGGACCAACTACAAGACAAAGACCTTATGAAAGCATTAGCGTGTGCTGCATAGTATATTTGTTTATTGTTCAAGCCGTTTGCTAGAATGCTAGAATTGATCATTACAATTTGTAATACATTCATGGGATCTGAACACTTGAATATGTACACAGGGAAGTAAATAAAGTGATTCACTGGTCTGGTCTGCTTTGGGGGCTTTATTTGACATCAACCATAACAGAGTGTTATTATTAGTTTAGTTTCAAATACACATATACGATATATGTATGCATTTCCTCTTCGTAAACATATGTAACAGCGTGTAACAAAATGCATCATAGCAAAAATATTATATATATACATATACACTGTAGAACAAGGAGAACAAAATAAGTAAGATAAATGGAGAGAGAATCCCCAGGGCTCTATAATGGGTCCGCTCCTTTTATCCCCTCTACACCCCAATCTCTTGGCCGAAAATAGCCGATTTACAAGCTCAGCACAACGTTGTAGATCGGCTATTTTTGTCGGAGGTTCACCCCAGAATAGGGGCGTCAGGATTCATGTGGTTAGATCAACTAAAGTTATGAAAGATATATATATAAGAGATAAAGATAGAAGAAAGATATAAATACTCAATTGAAGGTGTAGAACTTGTCACAATACACAGAACATCAGTCTTTGTGCCTCCTCCTCAGCATCAGGAGGATGTCAGCTATTTCCTGGATGTTTTCATCCTGCCCCGGGATCACGTCATCTCCTCCCACAGACCCTTCCTCCCTTTCCTCTACCTCTCCTCCAGCCAGATGAGGAGCATTTTCGCCGAGGTCTTCTTGTATCCCTCTTTCATCTGAGGCCCCGGTTTCTGAAAAGATGGAAAAGTCATGATTATTACTCATTTTAACCCTTTAGTCACGAATACTGAAAATAGCTGATCTGATGCGTTGTGAGATTGTAGATCTGTTATTGTTTTGTGTTTTGTTCCCCTTGCCCATAATTGCCCGATGGAAATTCAGTTGTCATATTAGCATCGCGGTAAGGATGAAACAAAGATACAGGTGATGCAAAATAAAAATAGTACAGTATAAGTGGTAACACTAGTTCAAATCTAACAATATAATATAAAAGACAGTATAAAGACTTCAAATCCGACCTGGTCCTTTGTGCCTGGGCTGGTCAGGTGTGCATATAGTGTATAAGGCCACCAGTAGGTGGAAATGGAGGCTATTTCCAAGTTCTTTTTACCTAGATAGAGAAAGGGAGTTTCTGGAGGGATTGTTTGCTCAGTTTGGAGCAGTTTTTTAAATCCGTTGACTGACAACGGCGTAGCCATGGATTCCCTGCTGGGCTTCCTCCAGGGTGTGAACGCTTCTCTTCCAGAGCCGTCTGTGGATGCTGTCTGGGTCGCTCCCTGCAATGAGGGATGATCACTTTAATAAAAAAGGTTTCACAATTGTTTAATCAAAACTCTTTAACACATTGACTGCCAGAGTTTATTCATAATGTACTCACCCACTGCCAGCCATTTTAATGTTTTTTTATAGAAAAAATGTGAATTATTTGTCCGTTTATTTTTTAACATTGAAGTGAATGGATTTGTATTTATATTTTTTTTATATATCTCCTAATTCGTTGTGAATAACGAAAAAAAATTAATACTCAAAAATTAGAGAAACATTTTAGAAATTCAAAAACAAAATAATAAAAAAGGGAGAATTCTCCCTATTGGCGGTGAAAAGGTGGATTTGCAATAGGGAGAATTCTCCCTATTGGCGGTGAATGTGTTAACGGTAAATTAATCATTTAACCCAGGGGTCTTCAACAGGGGGTCCGGGACCCCTAGGGGGTCCTCAGAGTTACTACAGGGGGTCCGCCAAATCTTTGTGTGATAGGAACTTCTTTTTTACATGAACAACTTGAAACCTTCTGTTCTGAGGGGAACATTCGCCGAAAATAGCCGATCTACAAGCTGTGAGCTTGTAGTTCGGCTATTTTCGGCAAAGAGGTTTGGTGTAGAGGGGGGAAAAGAGCAGAGCAAGTATAGAGCCGAAGGTCAAGTTTACAGAGTATTGACGGTTTAAGTGGTTAAATGTCTGAAAGTACAGTATATGAAGCTATCTATGAAGAATTTTAATCTGCAACACAAAATCTGCCACACAATTGTATACAATACTGTATGTATCTATTTCATCTCTCTCTCAGGTAAGGGGTCCTTGGCCTGAAAACGTTGAAGACCCCTGATTTAACCGATAAGAAAATACACTGTTTACGATACATGCACCGGTGTCTGGTGTGTGACCCATTAAAATATTAGTGCAGCATATTTTGTTTCCATAAGAAAGGGGGTTACGAGAGGATATACATATCGTAGACTATATCGTCTCTGACGGGCGGAAGCCTAATATGTCCAAAACTGTTATTTTTCAGGATTCAAATTAAAAACATATTAAAAGTGGCAGATCTAGAAGCTCAAAACTCGTCGCTTCGTGGCGCGGTTCGAGTTTGCGAATCTGCTACTTTTGATGCTTTCGTGTGATCAAGTAGGGCGTTAATTTACGAAAAAACACAAACAAAATTAATGTGGAGATAAGAGGTTTCTGCCCGACAGCGATGATGTTTAAGATTTACTCTTTCAAAAATCCCCCAAAAGAGCAGACACAGCCGATCTAATTTAGGTACTGTAGGCTATTTTCACTGTTTGTGAACATTGTGTGTTGCTTACGCTCAACAAGGGAGGGTGAGAGTCCTCTGGTGGCGAGCTGCACCACTGGGTGGAGGCTTCAGAGGTCTGCCGTGCTGGAGCGTCGACCGTCTGGGTCCCCGCCTCTCTGGTTTCAGTCGTGGTCGTTTTACAGCGGAGGCACTGGGTTGGTTCGAAGGACCTGAACCAAGTTATTATAGTTACTGTAACTAAAACGAAAACGAAAAAACTAGAACTGACAAAACATTTGAGTTAACTGAAAATAAAAAAAGAAAATGAGCCTTTACAAAAAGAAAATAACTAACTCAAACTGTATTGTGTGTTTACAAAAATAACTAAAATCATAGAGAAAATGTCCTTAGTTTTAGTCTTTTTCAATATTTCACGCATAAGCCTAATATTTTCACACATTTTGGAAAAAAAACATAAGGGAAAATCGCACATCTACAAGCTCACAACGCATCGTGCGCTTGTAGATCTGCTATTTTCACAATTTTCGGTACTTCTTGAATCTCGCCACTGACACATTTACAATACAAAAAAGTCTAAATCTAACACTAAAACGAATAAAATCAGCCTTTTGACAAAATAAAAACTTGTCTAAACTAGAAAACCTGCTTTAAAAAGTTAAAACAAAATCAAAACGAAGAAAAAAAAAGTCAGAACTATAATAATGACCTTGACCTGTACTGAGCCTGGCTGCTCCCTGACACTCTGTCAGAGCCCACCACCGTGCTGCCCGCAGCTCTCTGATTGGCTGGTTGAGGAGTGCCCCGCCGTGGTGGGGTCACCGCGCTGCCCACAGCTCTCTGAGTGGCTGGTCGAGGAGTGTCCCGCCGTGGGGTCACCGCACTGCCCGCAGCTCTCTGAGTGGCTGGTTGAGGAGTGTCCCACCGTGGGGTCAGCGCGTCTTGCTCTGCATGAGAGGAGTCAGCCTGTCCGCCTTCATCCTAACAGAGACAAGACAGCAGTGGTGGAACAAGTACTCAATTTTTTAAACTTAACCCATTAAGGCCTGAGGCCGATTCTACAAATGCCTTCTAAATCCTAACAGTTTTCTGAAAAAAAACTATATATTATGTTTTTATGTATTATGTTATATCAGTGCATGGTTCTCAGACTATTTTAGTAGATTGAGACCGTTATTTTATGTTACTGTGCCTGTTTGGTTAGGAACAGCTCAGTGTGTGTGTGTGTGTGTGTGTGTGTGGGGTTAGGAACAGCTCTACACACTACTGTGTGTGTAGACTTTACTTTACCACTGCGCCACCCGAGCGCTGCAAATAACAGACTTTTAAAGACATTTTTAATGCCACCAACAGTAGAATTACATTTAAGATCAAAATGGCAAGAAAATACTATTTAACACTTTTTAAGGACCCACAGACACCCTGTACAATGAAAATAGAAATATTTTCAATATCTCTGTATTAAACTTTCCATTTCATTCACTGAAATATATCAAATTAGACGACAATGCATCAGTTATGCCTGGCTTGGCATTTGGTGAAAGGTTAATCCAATTATCTCTCCCACTCTGGCATCAGTATCATTATGAAACACAATCAAAGTAATAACGCCTGCTGAATGCAGAGCGATGAGACTGCCACAATCTCGCCATAATCGATTAGAGATTCTTTATTTTTTAATCACACTTTATAAGTTGAACCTGCAGATGAAGGCTGTAGAAGAGTAGTTCTCAAAGTGGGGTCCGGGGACCCCCGGGGTTCCTTGAGGGGGTTTCAGGGGGTCCCCATCAAAATGAGTTAAGCATCACAAATTTTCGTTTTAACCACTTCATCTATATTTTATACGTTGGCTGCTATTTTTTAACTGAAAAAAAAAAAAGATCTTGAAAGTGTTTGGAAATGTATAATATATAAATCCGGCTTTAAAGATCATTAACGTTAAATATTCTGAAAGAAAATAGAAATGACTGTTATGATTCATATTGTGGGGGAGGTGGGGTGGGCTGATCTACAAGCTCAGAACGCGTCGCTATGTGAGCTTGTAGATCGGCTATCTGCTATACAAGGTTTCCACCCGACAGCAACGATGTTCTAGTGTTTCAGAGGTTGAGAACCAGTGACTTACTCCATCTGAATCTGTACTTAAACAACCTTCTGCACTTGGAGAGTAACTTGGCGATGTTTCACACTCCAACTGTCCAGTGCGTGCTGTGGGACCAACCAAAACAAAAATAATCTTTATGCTCTACATACAGCATGAACTAAAGACTTTGGAGACATTTGAGATGAATTGGATATAGTGGTACAGTTAAATGACCACTTCGCCCATTTTCAACTTCATACTTCATATAATTGGTCCTCACTCCTCACTAAGGAGGCACCAGGTTCAGAAACGTGCCTTCCAGTGACATCGTCGGTACGCACATATCAAACTAATGAATTTCATCAATTACAAAAAAAACAACAATAATTGATCATTTAATCAAATAATCCGTTTTTTTATTAGCTTGTACATTGGATGTTTTCATGACACCGTTGTGCAACTAAGTATAAACTAGGGATTAAGTGGTTAATCCAGTCGCTAAGAAAATAATGGCCTAGTTGGATACTCACAAGGGCTGACGTGGATGCATCTGGAGAACTGTCAGTTAAACACATGGGACATGTTAATGATGTATGTGCTCTCAAACAAGCCAAGAACACGCTTTCACTTTGTTTTAAACAAATTACACTATATTAATTAACCACTTGGATGAAAAGCGTGGGTATAGTAGCCGACCTACAAGCTCACAACACGTTGCGATGTGACGCGTAGTGCTTTTAGATCTGCTACTTTTTCGTGGTCAATATTAGTATTGAAATATCTATTTTTTAAAATTGTTTTAATGCTTTGCCTATAATGACTTGCCCAGAATAGGGATGCCAGGTTGAATGTGATGTACGGGTGATTGAATTACAGTAGAAGCTGTGCTCCAATGGATCCAATTTAGTTATTTAGTCACAAGCTCTCTATTTAAAAAATACACAGACACACTTAACCACTTCCAACCTGGCGGCCCTATTTGGGCATGTCATTATTAAGGAAGGAAAAAAAAGAAAAAACAAAACATTCAAAAATAACTTAAATAGAAGATCTACAGATCTGCAGATCAACGTTGTTATTATGTGTGTGCATGTAGTGTTACGTGTCGTGAGCAGGTACTGTAGATTGGCAAATTTTGCTCTTTATGACAACGCCATATGACAAAGTATAGAAATAGGCGTTAATTTGAGGGAAAAAAACAAAAAAATAAAAAAAATAAAGGATGAAATATGAAGATACAAGGACGATATCCATTCTACCTGTGTGAAGGAATTGCTCTCAGGGTCCACGTACTGGGAATCCGTAGCAGCGCTAAATAGGACATAAACTGAATGTCAATCACCCAATCCAACAGTGACATTCCTATAACATATCGTTGCTGTCGGGTGGAAACCTTGCATATCCAAAACGATGACTTTTCAGGAAATGGAAAAAAGTGTTCTGATGGTTCCAATGTAGTTATTATTTAGTCTCAAGCTCTTCATAATACTTTTCATTGTTTCAATATTTATAAAACCCAGCCACTTTCACTTTGCCTTTAGAAAGAAAAGAAAATCACAAATAGCCAACAAATAGCAAATCTACAAGCTATATCTAAGTAGGGCGTTAATTTACCAAAAAACATGAAAAGTTTAAATATGGAGAAGATTCAAGGTTTCTGCCCGACAGCGACGATATTTAATTGTTGTGATTGAGAAGTGCATACTCGGTACTTGAAGTCGTGCTTGGGGTTTCCTGTGTGAGATATATGTTTGGTTTCTCTGTTCCAAACGGACCTGTTGAGATGAACGTTCAGAGTCAAGAGGACGGCACCCTGCTCATTGGACACAATTTAGAGCCAGACCGATGCCAGATGTTTGGGTCAGATGCCGATGCCGTCCTACTAGACCACAGGCTACCCATGTTTTGTTAAAGAAAAAGGAAAGAAATGTGCTAAATTTTGATAGAGCAGTTCACTTACAGTATAAACTAACACATACAGTAGATAAAAATAAACATAATTTTTTGATAGATATTATCATAGTTTATATGCAGTATAGGATGGATGGACAGACAGACAGACAGACAGACAATTATAGATTGATATAATTCAATCCCTATTCAAAATTGGTCAAACATTGCCCATCTACAAGCTCACATGTCATTATGCGACAGGTTGTGAGCTTGAGCTTTTTTTTTTACGCTTTGCCTAAAATGACATGAGACGCCAGGGTGAAGATCAGGACACATCGGCTGCATAATTGCAGATACCGCTGTCGTCAAAAACGTCAAATAATGGCCCATATATCGGTTGGAGAAGGTACTGTACATGGGTCAGGCTCTAACAGAAAAGGTACTGTACATGGGTCAGGCTCTAACAGAAAAGGTACTGTACATGGGTCAGGCTCTAACAGAATTACAAGTGAAACATTGTCAACAGTTGTCTATACCTTCACTACCAAACTCCTTGTTGCTGAAACACGTGAAAGGTTCCTCTTCAAACTGCTCCTCCGCGTTTGATTGGTTAAAAGTGAAGGCTAGCGCAGGCTCATTGTCCTCCGATTGGTCGAGAGAGAAGTTGACTTTGTGTCTTCCTGCATCTCTGGCCTCTGTGCTGCTGGAATGACAGAGACATACCGTAATTTGTACACTGGCAGAGTTATGGGACTCTTGACATTAACAAGTTTGAGAACGTTTTGAGAACCACTCATTACCATATCCTAATTGAATTGAATGAGTAAAAGAAGAAGGGAGATGGCGTGTAAATTATGAAATGAACGAACAAACAAACAAACAAAGTAAATGAATCATTCCCAAATAATAAATGAAACTCTCACTGGGGTTCTGAGCTTCCAAACAGGACTCTGGCTACAGTTGGGGTGTCAGCTTGGAACTGGGGTGTGTTGGATCCTCCTGGCCAGCAATGGTTAGAGTCATTCATGCCTCTCGGCTGGGAGAACGGTCTGAACTATTAAAATAAAGAAAACTTACTGTATATTGTCGCATTCAGACAGAAACCTTGTTTCTCCATATTTCATCTTTCTATGTATTTTTATTTATTTATGAATAATGCCCTTTTTTATACTTCGTAAGTAGTATTGCTGCCTGAAGCTCCTGAGCCCAATATCTTCCCTGCCTGGACGAGTGTGGTTTCCTTCTTAGAAAAGCGGATTGGTCGCTCGGATGGCGCAGTGTTTAAGTCACTGCCCACCACCACGGAGGTTCGAATCCACCGTGGTGCAACCGGCTTTGTCGAGCGTCTACACGAACACAATTGGCCCGTGTTCTAGGGAAGCCGGGCGGGGAGGGTGACATTGGTCATTGCACGTACTCCTACGGGCTGGGGCGGCACCTGTCAGCGGGGAGTGTTGGGCGGGAGGAGTAGGACGAAGGCTCTACGTCCTCCTGGTGGGGGCTCCTCACTGGCAGGTGAGTCAGTAGGATACAACAGCAGTGACAACACACTAATGTGTGTGGGGAGGAATTAATTAGCATAACGACTAAATTGGGGAGAAAAAGGGGTAAAAAAAAGAATTGGCTACTCTATATTTATAAGAAAAAACTTTTAAAAAACTTTTTTTTAAAGCAGATTGCTGCTTTAAATATTGAATACTAATACTATTAAATACTATATTTGGAATAACGCAGGAAAAGGGTTTCTAAATGATTGTGTTCTAGCTCCTTGGTTGAAGTTGAGAATGTTGAAGAACCAAGAATGTCCTACCAGATGAATTATACTTATACGTTGTACGGCTGGTATCAATCTACAAGCCAATCTCCACACTACAAGTAAGAAAATAAAGAAACAGCGGGTCTACAAGCTCACAAGGCGCCCGCGGCAACACATTGTGGACTTGTATCTGCTATTTTCGTAGAAACAGATCTATACGTTAAATAAGAGATGTACCTGGTTCTGCTCCGGTCCTGGGGTTTCCCAGGGTGGAGGGGAGCAGTGTGCCTGTGCCTGTGTTTGGCTTCTCTGCTGGAGTTGTGACTGCAACAGGAACGGTCCTGAGAGGAAGAACAATCCTCAATTCACCTTCATTTTCATGTATTAGCTCTTTTCGATTATGAAGGATGACCTTCCAGAACCTTTAACTTTCCAGAACCCGTGAAGCAGTGTTGATTTCATCGACTACCTTTTTTCACTGACGAATATATTGACAATTTTGTCGACAAATAAAAACTAGACTAAATTGTTAGTGAGGGACTAGTGGTGAAGAGATCCAGTAAAACTAAAGGATGAGTCATTTTATGTTTGGTTGCGCTCGGGTGTTGTGCTCTGAAAATAGCAGATCTACAAGCTCACAACGCGTCGCGCTGTGACGCGTTGTGAGCTTGTAGATCTGCTATTTTCAGCACGCAGTGTAGAATCAGCCATTACGACGCCATCAAGGCTCCGCCAAAATACGTTTTAGTCGACTAAATCAACTGTAGATTTAGTCGACTATAATCTTATGATATTTAGTTGACTAAAACTAGACAAAAACTAAAACATTTCAGATGAATAAAATATGATTAAAACTAAAAGGAATTTTATTCAAAAGACTATGACTAAAACTAAATCAAATTTGTTGTCAAATGCTGTGAAGTTTTACGTTTCAATTCTAACCAGAATCGCCCCTGAAGGGGGAGGTACTAGGTACATCATTTCAAAGAACTCGACTCAGCAAAAAAGTGCCTTGAGCTTGTAGATTTTTCACTATTTTAGAAACATTTTGAACGTATAAGTTCTGAGTTCTTAGAACTCAGGGTTCATACTACCTCCTGAGCAGGGCCTTATCTGAAACCGAGCCATAGTGTGTGGAACTAGACTGGCTGTGTGCATACAAAGTTTGTTGCTGATCTCTCCAGTGGTTTGCGAGATTAGCTCTGGACAGGCAGGCGCGCGCGCACACACACACACACACACACACACACACACACACACACACACACACACACACACACACACACACACACACACACACACACACACACACACACACACACACAGAGGCACATATGGTATGATTCAATGTATAATGTATGTATTGTTGAGTTTAGTTTTTGACTTCCGCAAGTCAGTACGTTTAACCTCACGCCTTTCTGCTACAAGCAAACTCACTCACGCCCTCATTCCCTCAGCGGTTCATTTAAGCAGCCTGTGTTCTCTGTTCATTCTATGTGCTTCGCTGTCTCAGCTGGTTGTACAGCTGTTGGTTTTCAAATTCCCTCCACCTCCCCGGCCTCCTCCCTGTGGCATTTAGTTCACTGTATTGTACTGTCTGTGGTTCTATGGATTGTACTATGATATGTGGTAGTTTACTTGCATTGAAGGTTCAATGTTATGTTTATGTAAAACTGTATTTTATATTCTGCTCTGGGGGGTTTGTGATTCAGATCTGTTGTCCTGCCTGAATTTCACCCCTGACAAATATTACAATAGAAAAGAAAAGAAAACTAAACACTAAATCTAATAAAACCTAAACTAAGACTTTTCTAAAACGAATCGTAACTCGCAAACCAATTTGAACAACTAATTAAAACTAAACTGTAATTGAAGACAAAAAGTCCATAATAACCTTGTCGTTGACCTGATGAGCCTGAGCCTGAGGAACAGGGACTGAGTTTGTCAGTTGGGTGTGTCCGGTAGTCAGACACGCTGTTGTCTGAGAAGCCTGACTCCTGAACAGGTGACAGCTGGGGGATAAAAAGAACACAGTACATTTAATCTATTCGGGAACGCATCTGTGTCATTTTAAGATTTCTTTGGCTATTCAAAAATAGCAGACCTACAAGCTCATCGCACGGCACCAAGTGCCGCGCTATGAGCTTGTAGAGCTGCTATTTTTTGAAAAATCGGGGGGGAAATGTGTGCAAATCTTTGAATACATATATGTGTTTTAAAGCAAATATTTTTTTAACTCCGATCTGTGCTTCTGGGGGTCCCTGGAACAATTATTTTGAGATGGGGGTCCGCGGCCAAATACATATCATTTTGGGGGTCCTTGACATGGAAAAGTTGGAGCACCACTGATATAGCAACATACTGTTAGGATTTAGAAAACATTTTTAGATATGTATTTGGCCGCAGATCCCCATCTCAAAATGTTTTGTTCCAGGGACCTTGGGCAAAATGATTTGCTGCATAAGTTCAGGCATTGTAAAGTAAACCTCTTGTAACAAAAACACACTGTATAAAACGGTTATTAACCAACCTGTTGGCACTTGTACTGCTGTGAAATGCAGTGCTTTCTCTGTCTCTCCTGAATGCTGGTAACACTACATTAGAATACAATACAATATGACATTACTGAAGCTAGCATATAGTATAATTATGTATAAAGACATGGTTATGAGTATGACTGAAAAGATGACTCTGTGGAGGTGTTTTTACAAAGCCACCTCAGAGGGAAGTCTCTTGGTGACTGAAGGACAAGGAACTGTGAATCAAATCACGTGTGAAATGTGAAGTGAATTAATTTGGAGGATGGATGGCTGGTTGGATGGATGGATGGTGATGGATGTATGGATGCGATGCTGCTATGGCATAAAAAGTAGAACCTGGCCAATGCCAGATGATATTGAAGAGTCCTAGATCACTTATAACCAAAAAAAATTAACTTATAAGCAAACAATAACTTTGTAATAGATACAAAAATGACCTCAATTCTGGAAAATAACCTTTAACTTTAATTATACAATGAACAAGCAATTTTTGATGACCACCTTACAATGAAATATGAAATTGTGCATAACTCTACCTGTAATGAGGCTGACTCTCGACCAGGGTTAGCTGTGATGGAGGACCGGGGCTCATGGGAAGCTCCAATGGCTCATTTCTTGTGAACTTGGGGCCTTTAGAGTTACTGAGAGCAGTTGTCTTAGGAGGATCTGAAATAAACCAATGTTGATTTCCATGAGGACTAAAAAAAATATATATATATATATATATATATATATATATATATATATATATATATATATATATATATATATATATATATATATATATATATATATGTATGTACAATGTATTTAAAATTGTACATATCATCACCTTTTTGTAGTTTCTTGGATGAGATCTGGTTGACAATAAACAGTGTGACCAGGTCCATGCTGCCAGGTGTAGCTTCTTTAGTGGAGGTGGGCAGAGGAAGACCCAAACTCTGCATCTTCTGTTGCATTCTCTGCTTCTGAAAGAACTCCTGAACAGAACCACAAGCAGAAGAACACTGTCAAATCCTCAGTGTTAATTTAACTTTTTTCTTTTTTTAGGTCCAGGGTCATGGGGGTCAGTAGATGCTATGATGTTCAGCAAATGTTGATGATTTGTGCCACTATGCCACCTGTTGGACACTGCTATAAGCAGGAAGCGATTCATTCATTCAGGCATCAGTAGCAGCACTCTGTTCAAAAGAATGAGTATGATGCTAATTTCGACATTGATAATGTGTGTATGATGTTCTGTTATGTTTCCACATCAATGTGATGTTCAGTACTTGAGGTTTGTAGCTTTAACGTGTAAGCTAAATGTTTATTTTGTTTGCACAGTGTTTTGGACAATTGTTAAAAAAAGAAAAGAAAAAGAGAGCAATATGATGTTCAGCCAATGTTGATGATTTGTGCCACTACGCCACCTGTTGGACACTGCTATAAGCAGGAAGCGATTCATTCATTCAGGCAATAGCAGCACTCTGTATGAGCAAGCTCTATAGATGGGTTTCCCGTTTGTAAACATTAGAGGATGATGCGCGCGCAGTGGAGGGAAGAGCCTGTAGAGGGCGCTATTACCCGCAGCAGCTCTGGCCATTGCACATTGATAAAATAAATGGTCTTCACCGGGTTTAATGAAAGTAGATTAAATGATGCAGTTTGTAATATCTTCTTTACTCAATAAAAATGATTTGTCGGAAGTTGGATCTGTCTGTATATAATAGCAGCATTATGCCTATTATGCCTATAATAGCAGCATTATGCCTATCTAAATCCCGAAAATAACAATAGAGTGAATGGCACTTCCGGGTCGTTCTACCTCCCGCATGCGCAGATCGCACACTCTGCTCTGTGATGACGTCGCGCGGAAACCCATCTATAATAAAGCCCATTGAACGCACGTCGTTGTATGCTTGGTGTATGATCACAGAATGGAAACATTACAGATGCTTTAAAAAGAATAATGAACCAGAACCAATTAACACAAATAACAAATAACTCCTACACGAACCAGAGTCATACTTGTGACTGTATTTGAACGTTTTAAACAAGTATGACAAATTGTAGCCCTGAAACATGACTGTCATACCATGTGAACCATGGCTAGACAAATTGTAGCCTAACTGAATATTATAATTCATGAGTTTTTAATTCATGACGTGAATAATTCACCTTTTGCTTCTTGATGTCATCTCTCACCATGTAGCGTTTCCTGTGGACAGACACAACTTTAATATTAACATTAAACACTAATGTGAACAGCAACATTAAGTATTAACTATTAACTAACATTAAATATTAACTATTAAGCCTATATTTGTTAGCATAACAGTGTTTTTATAAAACTACCTTGAACCACCAACCCAGTTCATTTTTCACTGTTGAAACGAAATGCACGTATGGATAAAAGTAACTCAATCATAAAACCATAATGATAACACACACACAAACTCGCGTGTGTGTGTGTGTGTGTGCGTGCACGCGCGCGTGTGTGCACGTGACGTATATGTGACCGTTGTGTGACGTGAGAGCGTGCTTGAGCTAGCAATTAGCCTCGCTGCTAGCCATTGTTGCCAGGTTTTGCGAGAGAAACAAGCGGCCAAGCCTACAAAACAAGCCCAAAAATAAGGGACCTGCCGTTTTACCACTGAAGACCCCCCCCCCCCCCCCCCCCAAAAAAAAATATACGTTTTAAACTTTTTAACAACAAATATTGTATGGGGGTCCCTGGCACCAAGTATTTTCAGAGCGGGGGGGGTGGGGTGACTGGTCTGTAGACAAATGCGTTATTGATTTGGGGGTCCTTGACATGAAAATGTTTGAGAACCACTGGTTTCAGCATGCTGCTCCGCCTTCACACCGGCAGAGGGCAATGCACTTCATGAATTGAGTACGTGGGGATCCCATTTGAAACAAGACATAATTTGCGGCTTTTATGAGCGATCCATTTTAGCTGACCTTGTATTCAACTGTAGCCTACTTCCATGTGCCTTTTCTCAGCAAATCTTCTAAATAAAGTATTCAATCAATCAATCACTGGTTTGGTTTGTCTCCGGCTCCGGAAAGCTGTGGTCAGGTCTGCCGACCTGGCAACCAAACCTTCCTAAAGCTGTGGTCTCTCAACCTGGCAACCAGCTTTGTGATCCGGTCTAGAGCGGATATAACCATAGAGGATATATCCCACGGCGGAAACCATGGCGGAAACCAAGAGCGCCGTGCACCTCCAAAATGATTCCCTTTTTAAAATGTGTTACTTTAGTATGGTACAATCGTTTCGTTTCTTTTGGTATAATAGTCGTTTGGTATGTCCATCTTTTATTCTAACTTGTAGTGTGACTGGCGAGACTAAAGCAATTGATTCGCATTGTTTGGGGGAACAAAAACGATACGGCGCCAACCGGAACCGGAACCCACTACCGGAAACCATTTACCCCCTTTTTGTTTTCAAAACCGGATCAGAGGGCTCAGTTTGACACAGCTGAGGGTCAGAGTCTGTCAGCGTTCAAGATAACAGATCCACTTCAGAGGTTTTTTTTATATTTACTACTAATAGTTTATGGTTAAAAGTCCTGAAACGCAGGGTGATGACGCGCATTGACACAATCATTCAGTAAGTAACCGACCGGGGTCTGATGTTTGTTTTACTTTGACTGTGTGTGTATCAACGTGTTGTTGTTGTGGTGCGTGTTTACTGTTGTGTTTTCTCAACTGTTATCAGAGGTGTAGCATTTAAAACGGGGTCAATAGTCCTGTCTGTCTGTCTGTCTGTCTGTCTGTCTGTCTGTCTGTCTGTCTGTCTGTCTGTCTCTCTGTCTGTTGCTTCATGTGCCAGAATTATAATCCTACCACTACACTATATAAATCCCAAGTGTTAATCTAGCTCTGACGGTGTAGAAATGAAGAAAATGGACCTGCAATTAAGGGTCCATTTGGTTCTACTGCAGGGGGTCCCTAGGGGGGTCCTCAGAGTTACTACAGGGGGTCCGCCAAATCTTTGTGTGGTATGATTATTTGTTTTACCTTAACCGATTGAAACCTAGCATCCCCTTTTTATGAGGAGAACTTTAACCAAAAATAGCTTGTAAATCGGCTATTTTTGGCAAAGAGGTATAGGTGTAGAGGGGAAAAAAGAGCAGACCAAGTAAACAAAAAAAGTTTAATCTAAAACACAATTTTATACAATATGTAGTGGGGGTCCCTGCTTCATCTCTAACCTATACAATATGTAGTGGGGGTCCCTGTTTCATCTCATCTATACAATATGTAGTGGGGGTCCCTGCTTCATCTCTCATCTATACAATACGTAGTGGGGGTCCCTGTTTCATCTCTCATCTATACAATATGTAGTGGGGGTCCCTGCTTCATCTCTCATCTATACAATACGTAGTGGGGGTCCCTGCTTCATCTCTCATCTATACAATATGTAGTGGGGGTCCCTGTTTCATCTCATCTATACAATATGTAGTGGGGGTCCCTGCTTCATCTCTCATCTATACAATATGTAGTGGGGGGTCCCTGCTTCATCTCTCATCAATACAATATGTAGTGGGGGTCCCTGCTTCATCTCTCTCTCAGCTAGGGGGTCCTTGGCCTGAAAACGTTGAAGACCCCTGTTCTACTGTATTTGTACACTAGCTCTTGGATGGATACAAGTGATGGCATCAACACACAAATACTGGAACTATATTACAAGACGTACAGTGTGTCTGTCAGCTCATATTAATTTGTCATGCATTATTATCATTCTTGCAGAGATGAGAGAATGGTGGATTCACGTGGGTCTGATCCTCGTCCCTCTGCTAGCAGTGTTTCTCCACATCCCTCCTCCCCAGTTGTCACCTGCCCTGCAGAAATGGCACAATGCTGGCGAGGCCTTCCACTTCAGAGGCAATAACGTTTTCTACAGAGGTGAGACACATTATAATAATAATGATAATAATGATCATCATTATTATTATTATACAGAGGTGAGACACATAATAATAATAATAATAATAATGATCATCATTATTATTATTATTTTACAGAGGTGAAACACATTATAATAATAATAATAATTATAATAATAATGATCATTATTATTATTATTATACAGAGGTGAGACACATTATAATAATATTAATAATAATTATAATAATAATGATCATCATTATTATTATACAGAGGTGAGACACATTATAATAATAATAATTATAATAATAATGATCATCATTATTATTATTATACAGAGGTGAGACAGGTGTGGAGCACATGTTCAGTGGACAGATGGGTAGGCCTGTCACAATTATTACATAATCGTCTAATCGCAATTATTTGAGATTATCGCAGGTATTTTTGCATAATCGTCATAATCGTTTCCATTTTGAAAAATGTTCACACATTTTCAAATATTAAAAAAGCAGAAATAGCTGATCCACAAGCTTACAACACTTTAATCACTTTGTGCCCCGTTGTAAGCTTGTAGATCAGCTATTTTTTACATTTGTAAAATTATACGTCAATAATTTCTTTGTATATTTAAATTATTTGACGTATCTGCCATGTGAAATGTTTTATTACGAAGCCTAAAAGAAAGGCAAACAGAAATTTAAATTGTATTCATACGTTCCAATGTTTAATGGCCACAACACACAATTAAATCGTTAATTGAAATTATTTGAGTGACAATCGTCAACTTAAATTTGTAATCGTGCCTACAGATGGGTGGCCCTGATCCAGAAAAGGTTGAGAAGCACTGGGCTAGTCTATCAACAACACATCACAAATTCCAAGCCATTGTGCTTGTATACACGTTGGGGAAGAACCCTCAGCTAAAACTGTCAATTGGCGCCACACAAATTGAAGAAGTGAACATAATAAAACTTCTGGGAGTGACTATTGATACTAGCTCATTATCTTTGTCTATACGTATAAACAATGTTGTCATCAAAATGGGAAGAGGAATCCGTGTGACTAGGAAGTGTTGTGTTGATTTCGTCGACTAAAACTATGACGACGTTTTTTTGTCGACCGCCTTTTTTCACTCACGAAAACGATACAAGAACTAAATAAAAACTAAGCTATGATGACTAAACCTAAGACTAAACATATATAGACAATTTCGTCAACAAATAAAAACTAGACTAAAATGTTAGGGAGTGGACTAGTGGAGAAGAGATCCAGTAGAACTAAAAGACTATGCTTTATGCTCAGGTGTTGCGCTCTGAAAATAGCAGATCTACCAGCTCACAACGGGTCGCGCTGCGACGCGTTGTGAGCTTGTGGATCGGCTATTTTCAGCATGCAACCAAGCGTAAAATCAGCCATTATGACGCCATCAAGGCACCGCCAAAATACATTTTAGTCGACTAAATCATCTGTAGATTTAATCGACCAATCGATTGGTCTGCTTAATCTTATGATATTTAGTCGACTAAAACTAGACTAACATTAAAACATTTAAGATGACTAAAATATGACTAAAACTAAATGGAATTTGATTCAAAAGACAAATGACTAAAACTGAATCTAAATTTGGTGTCAAAATCAACACTAGTAGGAAGTGTTGTGTTTTCATCACTCCCTATTAGATCAGTTATTAACTCCTTGGTTCTGTCTCACTTAGAGTACTGTCCTGTAATCTGGTCGTCAGCTACAAAATAAAGCGTCTGTCTGGCTGTTCATGCTGTACAAGCATTAGCTATATGCATGAACATCTGACGTGGCTGATGGTTGAACAGAAATCGTCTTCTAATGCTACTGCAGAACATCATTTAGCACCAATAACCTGTCCAGCTTGGCTCACCAGTTACATTATGGCTTCCAAACATGGTTACAAGTAATGGAGGAGCAGCTTCTGGTAACATAGTACTTGCAGAACAAAAAACTTTTTTTTTTTAAACGTACTGCTATACACAGGTCAATAGCACGCTGGAATTCTCTGCCCAAAAACACATCTACAATCCATAACAAAATTGGTATGGTAGAGTATGTTAATACAATATAACTTACAATTGGGGTGGTTGTATTTTGTCTCCCTGCACTTCTATTGAGACATTTACATCATGTCAAAGGTCTCAGGATCTGACATGAATTTTTGACCTGATGGTCAAGATTCAATTCATCCCCCAAGCAAGCAGGCAGGCTCTGTTAGCTCAAAGGTAGTCTCGTGTAGCCAGACAACTATTCCACAATCTCTGAATGCTATATAGAGTCTGGAACTACACCTCCCGAAATCCGAGAGAGGAAACTGGCACTTCCGTTCACGAAAATATATTTACATTTTTTTTTCTTTTTTCTGCTAAGCAGCAAGCTAAATATACTTAGATGATTTGTATTCATATTAGGATAAATTTGCGCGACTGTAAAGACCAAACGGAAGTGGGGAGGAGGCTTCACATCCGGTTTATTCTAATCATGATCAGAGCTTCCGAGTCCCAGACTGTATGACCGGAAACATTTGAAAATTGTGGGAGGCAACAGTCTGGCCACACGAGACTAGCTCAAAGGTAAAACATTCAGCACTTACACAGGAAACCGGGTTCAAATCCGGGGTAGAAGAGGAAAGTACATTAAGCTACTATACTGTTTATTACTTCATATTATTATTATTATTTTCTTAATTCTTTTGACAGATTCGTATGGTGCATTAGGAAATGTAGATATCATCATTCTGCTCCATGGCTTCCCTACCTCCAGTTATGACTGGTACAAGGTAACTCACACAGTCATTTAATGGACCACTTCACCCATATTCAACCTTATTCAACCTATCTTCATATCATTGGTCCTCACTAATGCTCATTATAATATAGTAACTATTCTTTGTCAACTCACTCTGTGTCTCAGAGGAGGACTGTGGACAGTTCAGAAACCCGCCTACCAGTGACATCAGCCAGGTTTGGTCATTTCAAACAAATGTTGTATTTTAGTGTGAGAACAATGGCGTCTATTATAGCATGCTAACTGTCCAATAGAAAGTCTGTAGTTTCTATTAGCTTGGATTCCCAATCGATTATGTCACTGGTAGTCAGATTTCTCAGATTTCTGAACTGTCCACTGCCCACTGCCCTCCACTGTCTGAGACACAGACCGAGTAGACAGAAATGGTACCATCTTATAATGAGCGTTAGTGAAGACCAATCATATGAAGATATGATGAATGTTTATCTTTATCATAAAGTGTGACAGCACCGTGTGTCCAAATCTACAGCTTAACCCATTAAGACCTGAGGCCGCTTCTAAACATTTTTAAAATCCTAACAGTTTTTCGGAAAAAAATTTAAAAAAAAAATTTTCACGATTTTTCAAAAATAGCAGATCTACAAGCTCGTAGCGCGGCACTCGGTGCCGCGCTATGAGCTTGTATATCTGCTATTTTTGAATAGCCTAAAGAAATCTAAAAGTGACACAGATGCGTTCCAGGTATTAATGGGTTAAAGACATGCTGTGTGTAACTTTTATTTGACAATGTGTCGCATGTAGATCGGCTATGTTTGCTACCTTTGTGTGACACTGTAGTATGACGAAGTAGGGCATGTATGATACATTTACGAAAAAAACATGAAAAGTTGAATTATGGAGATACAAGGTTTCTGCCCGACAGCAACAATATGTATTTTTTTCATCCAGATCTGGGAGCCACTAACTCGGCGCTTCCATAGAGTCATCGCTCTGGATTTCCTGGGCTTTGGCTTCAGTGACAAACCGGTACGTGAAAAAACCAAACCAGAGAGAACCGTCTCTAGCATCATTGCGTCACGACGGACCCCCCTATACTGCATAGATCATACATGGGCAACTGGCGGCCCGGGGGCCACATGCGGCCCCCACCTTCACTTAATGCGGCCCGCAGGTTAATATGGGAATACTGATATATTATTGATTTCAGCCGTTACAATTCCAAACATGCAAACATGACCCGCTTTAATTACTTCAGTCTATATTAGTAGCTTAATGACTAGTATTAAAATGTTATTGTCTTTTTTATGTCCAATGTATTTGTATTTACGTTCATAAAGTTAACATAAGTATAACTAAATGCATTTGATTTGATTAAATAAAAATGTTAGTTTTCAGGATTCCAATCAAAAAATATCACAAAAAAAAAATCTGGATTCCAATTCAGAAATAGCAAAAATAGCCGATGGCTCGTGCAAAAATAGCAGATCTACAAGCTCAAAACGCGTCGCAGTGCGATGCGTTTTGAGCTTGTAGATCTGCTATTTTTGCTACTTTTGTGAGATAGATAGAATGGCGAAGTACGGCATTCATTTACGAAAAAAGTTAAAACACCGAGCTAAGAGGTGTCTGCCCGACAGCATATGCAACGTGGCCCTCTGGGAGTGAGTGTGGAAATATAGTGGCCCTCTCCATCATCAAAGTTGCATCACCCCCTGGCATAGAAGCTCCCCATGATGTATGTATTATTGATTAACCCATTGAGACCTGAAGCCGATTCTACACGTCTCCTAAATCTCAACAGTATTCTGAAAAAACGTATGTTTCTATATCAGTGGTGCTCAATCTTTTTCATGTCAAGGACCCCCAAAATTACATGTATTTGGCCGCGGACCCCCATCAAAATATTTTGTTCCAGGGACCCCCAGAAGCAAAGATTTGAGTTAAAAATGTTCGCTTTAAAAATATATTATGTTCAAAGATTTGCACACATTTTCATGATTTTTCAAAAATAGCAGATATACAAGCTCGTAGCGCGGCACTCGGTGCCGCGCTATGAGCTTGTATATCTGCTATTTTTGAATAGCCTAAAGTGTAAAATAATGCTTTTTAGCTCAAATCAAAAAATGACACAGTTCCAGGTATTAATGAGTTAAAAATGTCTGTATGTCTCTGCTAACCCCCCCAAGTGAGTTGGTACCAGGTGCCTGTCCACATGTCTGCTTTTCCCTGCTGCGTTCTGGTGTACAGTACCTCCAACCACCCTTAACTTGTATCTCTTTTCCCATCTGCCCGTCCGTCCCCCCCGTCCCCCCGTCCCATCCCAGAGACCACACAGGTATTCTATCTTTGAACAGGCCACCTTGGTGGAGGCCCTGGTCAGCCATCTTGGACTGACGGACCAGAGGGTTAACCTGCTGTCCCACGACTATGGCGACACTGTCGCCCTGGAGCTGCTCTACAGGCAGGCTGTGTGTGTGTGTGTGTGTGTGCGTGCGTGTGTGTGTCCGTGCATGCGTGCGCCACAATTTCAATGTTAACTGATGAATTGACACAATATTTTCTAACCCATGTATCATATTCTCTCTCACTCTCTCTCTCACTCATAAGGAGCGACCAGAACCGGACAGGCCACCTGACTATCAACAGCCTCTGTCTGTCCAATGGAGGTACATAACAATCAGTTTTTTAGTGGTGAACATGTCTCTATATGTAGTGTACATTGTCTTCGTATGCGTTCTAACACTGTCACTGTCGTATGCGACAGTGTTTCCATTTGATATCACTCCAGTCCACACACATTGATAAAACATATGGGTCTGGGTCATGATGACCAAAAGTATAAGATCGGCGATCCAAGCGTCTGAAATGAGTTTTCTCAGACGGGTGGCTGGAATCTCCCTTAGGGTGAGATGTTCAGTCGCCTGGGAGAGACCCCGCAATCCGACTCAGGATAAGCGCGCGCGCGCGCGCGCGCGCGTGTGTGTGTGTGTGTGTGTGTGTGTGTGTGTGTGTGTGTGTGTGTGTGTGTGTGTGTGTGTGTGTGTGTGTGTGTGTGTGTGTGTGTGTGTGTGTGTGTGTGTGTGTTTTCTACTGTGATTTGACCACATCTTGCAGTGCCATTGAAGGGATGTTCTTAATACATATTTTTTTCCCAACAGGAATATTCCCAGAAACACATTATCCAAGGCTGCTGCAGACAGTGAGTTGTACTTTTCTTCTTTTCAATCTGTTTGTTCGGTGGATTAGAATTGACCGTGCAGATTAATTAGCTGTTTTTTAAATGGAGCATAATACATCTGTCTCCTTCAGCTTCTCAAGGACTACACATATCTGTCTCCACTTCTGACTCGACTCACCACCTATCGTCTCTTCACCAAGGGGTGAGCAGTCCTGAAACACAGGCGCACACATGCACGCACGCACGCACGCACTCACGCACGCACGCACACACACAGTACAATAATATTTTAAGTGCTGGTCATAATGCATTGCGGAACAGCACTACCATAACTTAGTCAGTTATAAAGTGTTGTCATGCATAATTATAGACGTATATAAGTGCATTATTATTTCTTATAAATGCGATTATAGTGCATTACAGACACAACCTTTAAGTAAAGTGTTAACTGGTAGTTATAATGTGCTGTTCCACTGGGCTTATAATGCGTTATGACCAGCATTTATAATACTTCATAAACCTTGTTATAAGTTGTTATGGACAATTATAAACATTTCACAGTGTTATGAAGCCTTATAAGTGCATTATAATGCATTGTGTTGTGGTGGTCAATGCTCTCATATGTATTGTTCTCATAATACTGGTTTATTTTGTCGATAGACTTGGCGATGTGTTCGGTCCGTACACTCAGCCTACAGATGCAGAGTTCTGGGACATGTGGACCGGTATGCGCTTCAATGATGGGAACCTGGTTCTGGACAGGTAGGCTATAGCAGGCGTGCTCCTTTGTGTTTTAGTGGAATATATACTAATAAATAATTCAGTTTTAGTCATAGTCTTTTGAATCAAATTGCATTTAGTTTTAGTCATATTTTAGTCATCTGAAATGTTTTAGTTTTAGTCGAGTAAATATCATAAGATTATAGTCGACTAAATCTACCGTTGATTTAGTCGACTAAAATGTATTTTGGCGGTGCCTTGATGGCGTCGTAATGGCAGATTTTTACACTTGGTTGCATGCTGAAAATAGCCGATCTACAAGCTCACAACGCGTCGCAGCGCGACACGTTGTGAGCTTGTAGATCTGCTATTTTCAGAGCGCAACACCCGAGCGCAACCAAACATAAAATGCCTCGTCTTTTAGTTCTACTGGATCTCTTCCCAACTCGTCCCTCACTAACATTTTAGTCTAGTTTTTATTTGTTGACGAAATTGACAATATATTTAGTCTTAGTTTTAGTCATCATAGCTTAGTTTTTATTTAGTTTTTATTTAGTTTTCGTCAGTGAAAAAAGGTAGTCGACGAACATTTTTCGTCATAGTTTTAGTCGACGAAATCAACACAGTTTTACCCCTCACTCTATCTGTCTCTCTCACAGTATTTTGCAGTACATTAACCAGAGGTTAAAACACAGAGATCGGTGGGTGGGCGCTCTCACGTCCAGCTACGTCCCATGTGAGTAACCCCCCAAGTACAACCCAGCCCCCCTTTTAACCTTGCATGCAATACTGACCACATTATTTTGGGACAGCAAGGGCTAGAGGAGCGTGCTTGTGAACGGAAGGTTGCCCAGTTCAATCCCCTGCTGGGGGCTGGCAGGAAAGATCTCAGCGGGGAAATGAATGTGCCCTTGAGCAAGACACTGAACCCCCAACTGGTGTGACTGTGTGTAAACGGCCAGCCCACGCCAAGAATCTGAAGGATAACTATAAACTAAATGATAACGATTAACATCTTTTTTTAAACCTAGTTCTAACTAAAGTGGATGGTGGAGAATACACTACAGCTATAATCACAGTGACGTTGGTAAACAATATCTTTGGCATCACTTTCAGACAGGCTCGGGTGATATGGAAAAAATCTAATATCACAATATATTCGTCCAAATACCTCTTATCGATAATTGTGAAGATAATATCGTATTGTTACGACAAAATAAAAAATTCAAAGATTTACATGGCCAAAATAGCAGGTCTGTCAACACTTGTTATTTCACTAAATGATATACGAAATCCCATAATATATCTAGCTTCATATCACAATATCAATATTAATAATAATTACCCAGCCCAGAGTCGTTTGATGAACGATAGAAACACTGACAGCCAATCAAAATTGATCTGAATCTACAGGACATCACGTTCATTCAACATGTATACAGAACGTTAAGCTTCTTCAGTGTGGATGATTCACATCGTACTATCTGCATAGTCATCTTTCTCTGTGTGGACGGACCTTAACTGAACGTGTGAATCAGGGTGTTGAATTCGTGCTCGACAAACCTTCCCGGGGTATTTAAGGGTTAAAAAGAATGGCAAGCATTATGTGCGACCTGTGCCAAATGTTTCCTTGTGGGGTCATTAACACATACAGTACAACTGAACTGCTGGCACAACCACAGAGGCTAAGCTGCTTAGACTGTTAGGCTAATTCCTGTAGTCCATCTGTAGTTCTGAGCTCTGTGTGTGTGTGCGCGTGTGCGGCGAGTGAATGCGTGCGGTGGGGTCATTTCAGGAAAAAAAAATTAAGTTGCGAAATAAAAACAGCGAAAATAGTCGATCTACAAGTACTCAACGTGTCGCGATGCGGTGCGTTGAGTGCTTGTAGATTGTCATTTTTTGCTATGCATTTTTTTTTATCTCCACGATCAAAGATGTACAGTCTATACCCCCTCCATCTCTCCATTTGACCATGTCTTCTTTCATCCTGTGCTTCCTGCTCCCTGTTCTTCTACTCGTCCTTCAGTGCACATGATCTACGGACCACTGGACCCAGTCAACCCTCATCCCCAGTTCATCAGCCTTTACCAGTGAGTGCTCCCACCTCTCATTGATTCATGTCACATTATTACCTAGAATAGTAGTCACACTCATCCAATCACATTCAGATTTGGGAGAGTCCTAGACCACTGGTTTTGAGTTGTTTTGTTGTTGTTGTTTTTTTGGGGGGGGGGGGGTAAAAAAAATATCCCAGGCATAACCATTTATGACCAGAGGGTGAATATCAAAAACAGAGGCATGGTCCCCCCCCCCCCCCCCCCCAGCAAATCAACCCTCATTCCACGGTTCCAGATATTGAAACGGAACTCTCTCTCTCTTGTTGTGAAGGCGGCTCGTCAAGAGATCAACAGTCAGCATCCTGGACGAACACATCAGTCACTATCCACAGCTGGAGGACCCCACCGGCTTCATCAATGCATATTTCAGCTTCATCAACTCCTTCTGAAGAACCAACTCCTCCTGACGCACACCCTACTGGCATCCTAGTATGTGGATTTCTGCACCTCCACAACCCGTCCCAAAGGCATCTCCACACCGCCAAGGTTGATCTCCTTAGATTGTTTCTCTCAAGAGAAGTACTTTTTGTTTTCGGATCGGGAGGCCTCAGCTGTTGAGTGGGTAGGCCGTCCATGTCCAATCTACAAGCTCACAAACATGTTTGTTGTGAGCTTGTGGATCGTCTATTTTTGCGCGAACAGTTCGCCTCAGAATCGGGTTCTCGTGGTTAACCCATTGAGACCTGGGACGCATCTGACGCACTTTTTCATTTCAGCTAAAAAAGTATTATTTTACACTTTGGGCTATTCAAAAATAGCAGATATACAAGCTCATAGCGCGGCACCGAGTGCCGCGCTATGAGCTTGTAGATCTGCTATTTTAGAAAAATCGTGAAAATGTGTGCAAATCTTTGAATATATATATATTCTTTTAAAGCAAACATTAACTCAAATCTTTGCTTCTGGGGGGGTCCCTGGAACAAAATATTTTGAGATGGGGGTCCGCGGCCAAATTCATATAATTTTGGGGGTCCTTGGCATGAAAAAGTTTGAAAACCACTGATTTAGAAACATACATTTGTCAGAAAACCGTTTTTAGAAGACATTTCGCCTCAGGCCTCAATGGGTTAAGCCCCATCAGCTCCCTCCCTGAGCGAGTGCACATCGTCACCATGACTTTACCTTGTTTGTGTGAGTCGCTCTGGATGAGAGCGTCTGCTAAATGCCTAAATTGTAAATTTTAACTGTAATTCTGAGTAGCCATCAGCTGGGTGAAGCTGAACATGAGGTTAACAAAGGTTTTCCCCCTAATAGCGTTCTGACTGTAATCTCTACGTCCTCCCCGTGGGGGCTCCTCACTGGCAGGTGAGCCAGTAGGATACGACAGCAGTGACAACACACAAATGTGTGTGCGGAGGAATTAATTGGCAAAACGACTACATTGGGGAGAAAAAGGGGTAAAAAGTACCCCAAACATTTTGTACATTGATGTACCTGCACTAAACCCTGAATGTCAGAGCTATTATAACTGTATCAATATGAACATAATTACAGGTAGTATTACTAGCTTAACACATTGACCGCCGGGCCCGTAGTTCTACGGGCCGTTAAATCCAACGGTTAAGCGCCGATCCCGTAGCCTACGGGCTGTGGTGCTTTTTCCTTTTTTTCGAATTTTTTATTTATTTTTTTTCTAGGGGGACCATTTTCAGTGTAACACCACCCGATGTCGACCGGAAGTGCGATCACGTTTTTTGTTTCCCGTCTGTCTCCATTCTAAGTCGTACACAAAAACCCCTGTAAAAGCCCCTGTAAACATGTAGTTTTTCATCCTCGCATTTCCCATGTTAACATAAACGATCAGAACTCAAACATGGCGGCTCCGTTTGACACGTGGTTTGGACTGGTAGACGCAGGGAGATGTCCGCGATGTTTACAAACAGTGCACAGCTCAATCTTAAGGATTTTAACAAGATCTATGGCGACGTGAAAAAAACAAAAAACAACAATAAAACGTTGGCACTGGTGAGTACATTATGAGATTAACCTCTGGCGGTCAATGTGTTAATAACATGGAGCATCACATAAAAGATTACGGGTGCATTTGGTTCAGCAGTTTGTAGTAAAGCCTAATTAGTTATAGAGTTATTGGGGTCCTTGAAATAACATTAAAAAAAACTGTTTGAGAACCACTGGGTCTAATCCATCCCTTGCAGTCTTTGTTGTGACAGCCGCTATTTTTTTGCACAACACCGTTGTACGACGAGGTATAAAATAGGGCTTAAGTGGCTAATCAGACTAATAGATTTAGATAGTAAATAGATTTAGAATTAATGAAATGTATCCCAAAAAAATGTGCTTCTCGATTATTACAAAAAAGAAAAGAGTAATGGCTAGCGTGACATGATGTCACACACACACATATGATCTCACTCTGTCCAGTTTGAGGTACTTTTACTTCACTCGAGTGTATCCATTTTTCAATACGATATACTCTACTACATCTCAGAGGCAAATATTGTGCTTTTTACTCCACTACAATTATTTGAAAACTTTAGTTACTTTGCAGATTTAACATTACATTACCTATTAACACATCGGGTGCCAAACACGGTCTGAACCGTGTTTGCGCAGAGTAGCGGTCCGGTGCCGAACACGGTCCAGACCGTGAAATATGTCTTTTTGTTTTTTTCGTTTTTCTCCACACGGGCGGGGCTAGAGCAGCTCTGGGAGTACCCATTGTGATCTTGAGAAGGATAGGCCAGATAGATCACCGGAAAAACAAAAACATGGCTGCCATCCACTTCCTGTCTATTTCCTTCTTTAAAACACCTATATCTCCGAATCTGTTTCCGGTGGGGAAAACCGGTCATGCGCGATGCGCGATCCCCCCCCATTGTAACTCGCGAGTGAAATGTTATCGTTCCAGGCTGTAGCCAGGGTCATCGCGCAACATGAATGGATGTTTTTTTTTACATGGATTTGCTCCTCGTGGAGTCTAGAGCTTTAAACAGCAAAGCGCAGTCAATGGGGAGAATGCTGGCACCCAACGTAAGTTGTTATGAAAAAATGCTGGCACCCAATGTGTTAAGCTCTATTTTATACTTTGGGCTGTTATGTTTTTGAAAACATTTGTCACATTTTGAAAAATCTTGGTACGTTTACTTTGGTACTGTAAGTATTTTTTGATGCCAATACTTTTGTACTTGTACTGATAAACTGATAAACAGGACTTTAACTTGTAACAGAGTACTTCTACATAGAGGTATTGCTACTTTTACTTAAAGCTGCACTATGTAACTTTCCTGTTCTACCCTGGATTTGAATCCAGATCTCCTGCGGAAGGACTGCATGTTTTACGCCTGAGCTAATTGATCCTGTCTGCTTGCTCTGGAGAGAAATAACATTTTGACCTTCAGGTGAAAATTTGCGTCAGACCAGAAACAGGATCGTGTCAAAGGATCTAAATGTCTCAATAGAAGAAGCAGGGAGACCAAATACAACCACCTCGATTGTATGAGTTCTAATCTATTGTATTAACATACTCTACCCTACAGATTGGACAAAGTAACATTTTATTCACTACAATAATTTGTAGTAGGAGTACTTCTTCCACCACTGCACATGTCAAATTGTCCACTCTTGTGTGTTTAATAAAGGGACTAAAAACTGTCAGCCTTCAGCTGAAATTGGTGAAGTGAATGATTATTATTTCATGTTATTGTAAATATTCTGCTATTTCAATATGGTTACTTACTGCAGAAATGTACAATATTCAAAACATCAGGTCATTGAATGTATTTAGTGTGAAAAACAATGAATGATTCCCAGTTTGACCCACATGTCGTCACTGACGGGTTGAAACCTTTTCAATTTACAAAACTGTTACTTTTCATGAAATGGAGAAAAAACTAGAAAAAGTGCTCCTCGGAGCACAAGTCTCCGCCAGATCAGGTAGGTTATTATGGCCTCCTGGTGGCGCTATAATAGGCCAATGTGAAAAGGGTCCCATTTCTTCTTAGGCTTTTCACAGCAACTGGACACTGCATTCAGGATTTGAGGCATTTTGTTCGAAAAATCTGGTTTGCTAAACTAGACCTGCTGGTGGCGCTATAACAGGCCAATGTGAAAAGGGGGGCATTTCTTCCTCGGCCTAGCGGGAATATGCATGCGAAATTTCAAAATTGTTCCTTTTTTTTTGACAGAATCTGAAGGAGTAAGAGCAAAACAAATGTTTTACAAAAGTCAGCCTCCTGGTGGCGCTCTAAATGGCGTTGGAACAACAGATGTTCAGGAGGCGGAGAAACACAACTTACTCCGCCCACACACCAATCTACCTGGCGCTATTTATACCCCGTCAGAACTACCCAGAAACCCCTTATTCGCTTTCGTACATCCGTACTCAAGCTCATAACGTTTTCAGCATCCCTCCAACCACCCCTTTCACCTCCACAGGTCGTGCTTTCCACCACTCCTCTCTTTTCTCCTTCTACGACCCTCCCTGTCTCTCTCCCCGTCTCTCTCTCTCCCTCCTTCTCTCTCTCTCCCACTTCTCAGGTTCCTGCTGGGGGCTTCAGTCCACGTGTGCCGTGCTGACTACGCCATCGGCCGTCCGCGTTGTGCCATGCTGACTACGCCATCGGCCGTCCGCGTGTGCCGTGCTGACTACGCTAACGACCTCCTCCCCAAAGACTCCAGGGTCGGCGACCCTCCCCGGAACCCTCTTCCCCTCCCTCCATTACATTCTATTCATTCAATAAAACGTTATACTTTCTATAAAGGTGTGTTTCTTCGTCTAGTGAACAGGCATATGTGAAAGATGCAGGGCAAAGGTTTTTCCTTGGCCTCTAGGGAGTGTGCTTGCAAAGTTTCACGCAGATTGGTGCAGTTATAGGTAAAAACGTGAACGTGAATCGGCCTGTTATAGCGCCACCATGAGGCTGATTTGAAAGTTTTCAAGTGGCATTTCTTCATGGGCCAAGTGGGAATCTATACGTGGAAGATTTCACGGAAATCGCATGCTGCGTTCATGATTTGAGGCATTTTGTTCAAAACGAACCAATCCTGCAAACTTTGGAAGCCAATCTTAACCAATCAGGATGGAATATAGTCAATCGGACAGATCCGTGTTGATCACATGACTATAGATTTGCGTGTTGTTTGGACAAAATCTGTAGGAGTAATATCCAAAAATGTGTTTTGCAAAAGTCAGCCTTATGGTGGCGCTATGACAGGCTGATCTGAAAAATGTGGGACAGAGGTTCTTCTGTGGCATCCAGGGAGTGCAGTTTCACAGCGGCCGGGCCAACGGTGGCGGAGATTAGCTGGTCGCAGACAGAAGGACGGACGGACACACGGACGGACGGATGGACGGACAGGGGGCAAAACATACTCTCTCGCCATGCCTTTCGGCCTGGCGGAGACAATTGTTGGAGCTGAATTTCACCTTATGACCCACACAAAGTACAGATACTTGTAGCACGGAGACAATAAGGAAAGACCAGACTCAGACAGGCAGCGAAGGGTATAAGGAAACATGTTTGTATTCAGATCAGAGAGACAATAGAAGGTTTACAGTATATCACAGGTATGGTTCCGCATCATCGGTCGCGTCTCTCCGTAGTGTAACAGAGCAAGCACGAGCTTTTAACATTGTCCAGTAACATAAACATATGACATCATAGGATGTGACATCAATCGTCCAGCCGTCGGAGGTGTAATCCTGCCATTGGTGGAGAGCGATGAGGTTCCGTCGTCGTCTGATGATGGTAGATGATGGTAGATGATGATTGTGTGACAGTTTATCTCTGGACAACAGCGTCCCCATGTCTGGGTCAAACACGTTTGACATCTCTGACCTGTCACTGGTCAGTGGAGATTTGGTGACACTAAAGGGAGACAGCTGTAGAGAAAAGAACACCCAGATACCGTGTTCCCAAAACAAGATTGCCGCAGAGAAAGCCTGTAGCTTGGATTTGACCTTGGTTGGCAGACAGAGGGACTTGAGAGTACAGAGTACTTTTACCATGACAAAGTACTGGCCCGTATGGCATTATTAATAGGACATTTTAACCAGGTTAAGGACCCTAGACACATTATGATAATTCAGATAAGAGTAATCAGATAAGAGTAATCAAATAACTCTATCAAGCCTACATCTTATCATGATTTGGATAGGGTCAAAGGTCAAGCTGATTGTACCTTGTGACATTATTCAAAATCAAATCACAGACAGGCAAAGATTTAAATGACTTAAGGCCAAAAATAAATGGTGTTAGATAACATACACATTTATACTTCTTCAAAAGGACTGTATAATTTATTTATTCAAATAGGAAGCAAAACAGGGTTTATAGTTCATGAGTAAATAATCAGCGTTAGTAGGATGAAATCTTACATAGACTATAGAATAATTAAAATGGTAAGTGGGTTCTATATGCTGTTAAATGAGAAAAATGACATCACCTCATAAGTTCCCAGAATAAGGTATTATAATTATGAACAGATCTGTCAAACCTTTCTTTATTTTATTTTGAAGGCCATCCCTTGGCAGGATCTGAATTTTTTAACTTTTAACTTTTCCTGAAAATCCCACAATGTATATGTACCACCAGGAACTTTAGCCAGCATAGTCTTGTTTCCAAGAAGCTGTTGTTTCAGGTCCCGCCCCCAAGTGTGTATAGGCTCATTCGAATTTTAGCCCTACTTCTCCTTGAAGCAATACTGTGGGTAGATATGTTAACCCTAAGCAAAATAATTTATGGCGGGAAAAACTCACGTGATGCCCCTTTACTCACACAGACGTATAGGACCTACTTTTCCTCTTTGGCATGTGGGCATCAAACATCTGTCTATCCAAGACACAAGTTGAAATCTGTAAGACAGAATGGAAATAAAATTTACTGTTTGGCAGAGTTTAAAACAGTTTGTAATCAAATATAAAATTAAAGTTTAGCCCTGTATGTACAATTGTATGTACAATTAGCAGGTAATGTGACCTTATAGTTGTCCAGGAATTGGATTTAATGGGGTGGCTTCTAAAATGAAACACAAAATGAAAATGAAACACAAAATGAAAATGAAACACAAAACACAGCAATTAAACATTTAAATCAAATATTTAAATCAGATATTCATCAAACTCCCCTCTATTTGACACCCATATATCTATAATATAGTGTGTGTCAGATGATTTGTTGATGAGAAAGGGGATGAGAAAAAAATAATAAAAAAATTAAAATTAAAAAGTTTGATGAGAAAGGGGATGAAAAGAAAAAAAAGAAAATTAAATTAATTTTTCCTTTTTTTAAAAAAAAATTCAAAAGTTATAATTAAAACTTTTAAAATTAAAATATAACAATGAAAAATAAGGAATAAACATCTTTGTTCTGAAGAGTATATTGAAATTAGATAAGTACAGAAAAATAGCAAATCTGCAAGCTTACAAAAAAATCTTAAGTTAAAATGATAAAATATCTTCAAAACTTTTAAAAGAAATGAAAATGACTTTATAATAAACTTAATATTATAGTTAATGTTTCCCAATATTGATATGGAACAAATTGAATCTTATTGTGGGTTAATTTAACGGATCTATGTTTTAAATGGAATTCAATAGAGACTCTACAGGATTAGGTTGCCATGGAACCGTGTCTAACATACCACTAACACTTCCTGCTGAAGGAATTATGGGAAATGGAGTCTCAGACCAGAAGGAATTATGGGAAATGGAGTTTTAAGAGACCAGAGTGACTTCGCTCTAACTGACTGGAGAATGACTAAAATTTTGACTAAAATGGTTAGAACTAGGGAGACAGACACACGCATTCATTCACGCATGCATATCACTCATACATAGATAGCAGGGAGAAAAAGATAAACAGATAGGCACTTTCACTCCTTCGCTCCCTCGCTCGCTCGGACACTCACACACCGTAGACAGCTTGCGGACCCATAGAGAGAGAGAGAGAGAGAGAGATAGAGAGAGAAATCGTTCATTAATACACACAGACATACAAACATACCGAACATAGATATCTTCCAGCAACAAACTAATTTTGGAATGAAAAAGATTTTAACCTGATTGGTTTACTTATTATTTTAAATTATATTCAAAAATATATTTTAAATAAATTAAAACTTATTTTTAAGGCAAATATAATTATACTGATGGTTCAATGAATTTAAAACAGTGTTAATATATATATATATATTTTAAACTTTTAAAACAAGCCTTCATAGTTATAGTGTGATTATTATTCTTGTCTGTGGGCATAGCCTTGTTATGATACCAGCTCTGAACAAGAGAATGTAAACAGATAAGACATGGGAGAAGTGAGAGGCTGTAGGGAAGAGGGGTTTAAAACCTATTGTTAAAGCTTAATATATTAAATGGATGGATGATTTAACTCCAGTGGTCAAAATAAAACAAACATATAAGACAAAACAAAAAAATGTACTGACACAATGTACTGAAGTTTCAAGGGTGACAACCGGGCAATTGTCGTCTGGGTCGAACATGTTAGTAATGTTCGGTATGCAGCTGGCTGGTAATGTTTCGTACTAAGAGGGATGGTAAGGGTGGTACTGACATTGAAAACACAGATCTGCATACATGGTGTTACCTGTAGCGAGCAGGTAAATGTAGCCAGGATCTTGGAGAGCAACACTGGAACACTCTCTTATGGGTTGATATGAGACCCGATGTGTAACATTAACCCACATATAGCAAATAGGCAGTGTAAAAGGGTGGCTATATCACAGGGGTTAATCTGGTAGGTCAAATATCAGTATAGAATCAGAAAATCAGTACATTATGACAATTGTAAGGATATATTCATGCAGGCACACAGACAAACCCCCTACATCTGATAGTCAAACATCAGTGTACGGGGTGTCTCCGGTGGTCTCATAAACATATACAGAGACAAAGACAAACTATATAATGACCCAGGTAGATAAGAGAATTTATGAGACATTCAGGAATGTTCTCCCAGGGATAAAAGGTGATAAAACATTTTTACTTGACTCACTCCCTAGCGGAGTTGTGTTAAACAGTAATTTACAAACAGGCAGATAATTATGAGACACATGGTTCGGTAAAGACAATACAATAAAATAAAGAAAAAGGTACAGTATACTCATCAGATCAAGGTTCACAGGGAGAAGTTACATGGAGATCCCAATCACTGGACCATGGTACAATAAAAATAAAAATATATACTCATCAAATCTGATGTTGGTTCAGGGATCCCGACCCCGATGGCTGGACCATGTGGAATTTGAGACATGTCGAGGGTCCAGTCCAAAGGTCCAGCGATCGCGTCCAGGTCCAAAACAAAATAAAATGTGATACTGTTCAAAGTTAACCTTCATCTGAATAGAAGTGATAAGTCGTTACACCCAAGGCTGGTTCGTTTGATACGTATTAAAATATGGTCCGCCGGGGAAAGAGAGTCTGATAATAGCTCAGTTCCCCCCCGTACACCATATTTCAAACATATCCTGGCTCGATAAAGACCAATTGTTGGAGCTGAATTTCACCTTATGACCCACACAAAGTACAGATACTTGTAGCACGGAGACAATAAGGAAAGACCAGACTCAGACAGGCAGCGAAGGGTATAAGGAAACATGTTTGTATTCAGATCAGAGAGACAATAGAAGGTTTACAGTATATCACAGGTATGGTTCCGCATCATCGGTCGCGTCTCTCCGTAGTGTAACAGAGCAAGCACGAGCTTTTAACATTGTCCAGTAACATAAACATATGACATCATAGGATGTGACATCAATCGTCCAGCCGTCGGAGGTGTAATCCTGCCATTGGTGGAGAGCGATGAGGTTCCGTCGTCGTCTGATGATGGTAGATGATGGTAGATGATGATTGTGTGACAGTTTATCTCTGGACAACAGCGTCCCCATGTCTGGGTCAAACACGTTTGACATCTCTGACCTGTCACTGGTCAGTGGAGATTTGGTGACACTAAAGGGAGACAGCTGTAGAGAAAAGAACACCCAGATACCGTGTTCCCAAAACAAGATTGCCGCAGAGAAAGCCTGTAGCTTGGATTTGACCTTGGTTGGCAGACAGAGGGACTTGAGAGTACAGAGTACTTTTACCATGACAAAGTACTGGCCCGTATGGCATTATTAATAGGACATTTTAACCAGGTTAAGGACCCTAGACACATTATGATAATTCAGATAAGAGTAATCAGATAAGAGTAATCAAATAACTCTATCAACAATAATTAGATTTAAAGAACAACAGTGGTGTAAAGTAACTAGCTGGCTGGCTGGAATGACCAGCAAAGCCAAGCTGGGAAGCTGGGCTTTGCTGGTCAGTCCAAAAGAACACTTTAAAGGTTTCATGACGTTCAGTTTTACCACACATTAAAAGTCTTTGTCATGGTCCTTCAAACGTGTATAGAAAGTTTTAACAAACAATTCCACTCCATTTATCCATGGCAGGTGTTTTTCTCTCACATTTCTAAAGCCTTTTCAACTGCAATGAAAAAATAAATCTTTGCCTGCGGGTGTCGCTGGTGAGGGATTTTGCCTGTCAATCATCGCCTCTGCTCCGCCCCCCCCCAAAGGAAAGGATAGGGGAGGGGAGGGGCGAGGAAGAGAGTGGGCGGGATTAATCGACTGTGACCTCACTGTCGAAGGGCCAAGCTCAGATTACTTTTCAGCCTAATTATTCAGAAAACCCCAGACCACAGAAAATCCACTGAATGTTCAAAGTTCAGATTTTTTAGGTGTATTTGAGGTCATAAAACCCCCAAAAAAACATAAAAAATAAAAAAAGTGAAAATGAATGTCATAGAACCTTTAAAGCACTGGAAGACTACATCTATACATTAAACATGTGATGGTGTAGTGGACTAATGCTCAAACTCTCAGCACTGGTTTTCCATGTTCAAGTCCCAGACCTACTGTTGTTGAATGTGAAATAATAGATTTCAAAAGTACTGAGTAATGGTGTAGTAATACTCAGTCTTTCAGCAGAGAGTTTCAATTGTCAAGTTTTGCCAGCTAAACTACAAACAAATAACTAAAAAGCACTAAAAGACAAATTCGGGGTAGAATAGGAAAGTTACATGATGAAGCTCTATATGCTGATGCATTTCAACTTTACTAACTGAAGGCTGACATATAAACACTTCAAGAGTACAAAGAGACATATGATGGGAGTGGCTGAAAGATGGTGTCTCAGTGCAGAGATTCCATGTTCAAATCCCAGTCATTCTATGGTTCATTGCTTTCAACTTTACTAACTGAAGGCTGACATATAGACACTTCAAGATTACGAAGAGACATATGATGGGAGTGGCTGAGAGATGGTGTAGCGGTCTGAAGATCAGACTATCAGCATGGAGATGCCATGTTCAAATCCCAGTCATTCTATCTTTCATTGCTTTTCAACTTTACTAACTGAAGGCTGACATATTTCAAAGTTGTAGTACTTTAGCAAGTCAAAAGCACAGAGAGACATGTGAAGAGAGTGGCTGAGAGATGGGGTAGTGGTCGAAAGGTGGAACTCTCAGCGCAGAGGTTCCATGTTCAAATCCCGGTCGTCCCATACTTCAAAGTTGTAGTACTTTTAAATTTTCAAGGCCAAAATACAGACAAGCAAGTCAAAGGCACGAAGAGACATGTGAAGGGAGTGACTGAGAGATGGTGTAGTGGTCTGAAGGTCGGACTCTCAGCACTGAGGTTCCATGTTCAAATCCCAGTCGTCCCATACTTCAAAGTTGTAGTACTTTGAAGTTTTCAAGGCCAAAATACAAAAAAGCAAGTAAAATACACAAAGAGACATGTGAAGGGAGTGGCTGAGAGATGGGCTAGTGGTCTACAGGTGGGACTCTCAGCACAGAGGTTCCATGTTCAAATCCCAGTTGTCCCATACTTCAAAGTTGTAGTACTTTGACATTTTCAAGGCCAAAATACAGAAAAGCAAGTCAAAGGTACAAAGAGACATGTGAAGGGAGTGACTGAGAGATGGTGTAGTGGTCTGAAGGTCGGACTCTCAGCATAGAGGTTCCATGTTCAAGTCCGGGTCGTCCCATACTTCAAAGTTGTAGTACTTTGACATTTTCAAGGCCAAAATACAGAAAAGCAAGTCAAAGTCACGAAGAGACATGTGAAGGAAGTGACTGAGAGATGGTGTAGTGGTCTGAAGGTCGGACTCTCAGCACAGAGGTTCCATGTTCAAAATCCCGGTCGTCCCATACTTCAAAGTTGTAGTACTTTTAAATTTTCAAGGCCAAAATACAGAAAAGCAAGTCAAAGGCACAAAGAGACATGTGAAGGGAGTGGCTGAGAGATGGGGTAGTGGTCTACAGGTGGGACTCTCAGCACAGAGGTTCCATGTTCAAATCCCAGTCATCCCATACTTCAAAGTTGTAGTACTTTGACATTTTCAAGGCAAAAATACAAAAAAGCAAGTCAAAAGCACAAAGAGACACCTGCTGATGGCCCAAAGGTGCGTTGGCGCAGTGGTCTGGGTGCTTGATCGGATGCCTCTGCTACAGACAGTTGGCAGGTTCAAGTCCCATGCCATCAACGTACTGGAGGACCATCGGGGGGACTGCGTCCCTCCCCTGTTTCCTGATAGTTAAAGGTGGCGGGTAATGTCTTAAAGAACTCTGCCCAGCTAAGGTTTTACAGAAGGACACTCCAACTCATTCAGTGCCATTAAGGTCCTCCATGCGCCTCAAAGGCTCCGAGTGCCTCTGAGGTGTTTTCTGTGATTATCCACCAGATGGCCCTGTTCGCAAACCAGCGATACCATACAAGTCCTTCAGAGGCACCAAGGCAGCAAAACCATGTGATCCCCAAAAAACACCCTGCTGAGCTTCTACGGAAGCGGTCAGTGGTCTAATCAGCCAAATGAGTTCACAAGACCTAAAATTTCTTTTTGTAAAACCTTAGCTGGTCAGAGCTCTTTCAGACATAACCCCCAACCTTTAACTATCAGGAAACAGGGGAGGGACGCAGTCCCCCCGATGGTCCTCCAGTATGTTGATGGAATGGGACTTGAACCTGCCAACTGTCTGTAGCAGAGGCAACCGATCAAGCACCCAGACCACTGCGCCAACGCACCTTTGGGCCCTCAACAGGTGTCTCTTCGTGCTTTTGACTTGCTTTTTTGTATTTTGGCCTTGAAAATGTCAAAGTACTACGACTTTGAAGTATGGGACGACTGGGATTTGAACATGGAACCTCTGTGCTGAGAGTCCCACCTGTAGACCACTACCCCATCTCTCAGCCACTCCCTTCACATGTCTCTTTGTATATTTGACTTGCTTTTTTGTTTTTGGCCTTGAAAACTTCAAAGTACTACAACTTTGAAGTACGGGACGACCGGGATTTGAACATGGAACCTCTGTGCTGAGAGTTCCACCTTTAGACCACTACCCCATCTCTCAGCCACTCCCTACACATGTCTCTCTGTGCTTTTGACTTGCTTTTTAGTTTTTGGCCTTGAAAACTTCAAAGTACTACAACTTTGAAGTACGGGACGACTGGGATTTGAACATGGAACCTCTGTGCTGAGAGTCCCACCTGTAGACCACTACCCCATCTCTCAGCCACTCCCTTCACATGTCTCTTCGTGCCTTTGACTTGCTTTTCTGTATTTTGGCCTTGAGAATTTCAAAGTACTACAACTTTGAAGTATGGGACGACCGGGATTTGAACATGGTACCTCTGTGCTCAGAGTCCGACCTTCAGACCACTACACCATATCTCAGTCACTCCCTTCACATGTCTCTTCGTGACTTTGACTTGCTTTTCTGTATTTTGTCCTTTCAAAATGTCAAAGTACTACAACTTTGAAGTATGGGACGACTGGGATTTGAACATGAAACCTCTGTGCTGAGAGTTCCACCTTTAGACCACTACCCCATCTCTCAGCCACTCCCTTCACATGTCTCTCCGTGCATTTGACTTGCTTTTTAGTTTTTGGCCTTGAAAACTTCAAAGTACTACAACTTTGAAGTATGGGACGACTGGGATTTGAACATGGAACATCTGTGCTGAGAGTCCCACCTACAGACCACTACCCCATCTCTCAGCCAGTCCCTTCACATGTCTCTTTGTGCCTTTGACTTTCTTTTCTGTATTTTGGCCTTGAGAATTTCAAAGTACTACAACTTTGAAGTATGGGACGACCGGGATTTGAACATGGAACCTCTGTGCTGAGAGTTCCACCTTTAGACCACTACCCCATCTTTCAGCCACTCCCTTCACATGTCTCTTTGTGCCTTTGACTTGCTTTTCCGTATTTTTGCTTTGAGAATTTCAAAGTACTACAACTTTGAAGTATGGGACGAGCGGGATTTGAACATAGAACCTCTGTGCTGATAGTTCCACCTTTACACCACTACCCCATCTCTCAGCCACTCCCTTCACATGTCTCTTTGTGTATTTGACTTGCTTTTTTGTATTTTGTCCTTGAAAACTTCAAAGTACTACAACTTTGAAGTATGGGACGACTGGGATTTGAACATGGAACTTCTGTGCTGAGAATGCGACCTTCAGACCACTACGCCATCTCTCAGTCACTCCCTTCACATGTCTCTTCGTGGCTTTGACTTGCTTTTCTGTATTTTGGCCTTGAAAATTTCAAAGTACTACAACATTGAAGTATGAGACGACTGGGATTTGAAAATGGAACCTCTGTGCTGAGAGTCCGACCTTTAGACCACTATCTCTCAGCAACTCCCATCGTATATCTCTCCATAGTCTTGAAGTGTTTATATGTCAGCCTTCAGTTAGTAAAGTTGAAAAGCAATCAATCATAGAATGACTTGGATTTGAACATGGTATGTCCATGCTGAGAGTCTGATCTTTAGACCTACACCATCTCTCAGCCACTCCCTTCACATGTCTCTTCGTGGTTTTGACTTGCTTTTTTGTATTTTGGCCTTGAAAATTTCAAAGTACTACAAATTTGAAGTATGGGACGACTGGGATTTGAACATGGAACCTCTGTGCTGAGAGTTCCACCTTTAGACCACTACCCCATCTTTCAGCCACTCCCTTCGCATGTCTCTCCGTGATTTTGACTTGCTTTTTTGTTTTTGGCCTTGAAAACTTCAAAGTACTACAACTTTGAAGTATGGGACGACTGGGATTTGAACATGGAACATCTGTGCTGAGAGTCCCAACTACAGACCATTACCCCATCTCTCAGCCACTCCCTTCACATGTCTCTTTGTGCCTTTGACTTGCTTTTCTGTATTTTGGCCTTGAGAATTTCAAAGTACTACAACTTTGAAGTATGGGACGACCGGGATTTGAACATGGAACCTCTGTGCTGAGAGTTCCACCTTTAGACCACTACCCCATCTTTCAGCCAATCCCTTCACATGTCTCTCCGTGATTTTGACTTGCTTTTTTGTTTTTGGCCTTGAAAACTTCAAAGTACTACAACTTTGAAGTATGGGACGACTGGGATTTGAACATGGAACCTCTGTGCTGAGAGTCCCACCTGTAGACCACTACCCCATCTCTCAGCCAGTCCCTTCACATGTCTCTTTGTGCCTTTGACTTGCTTTTCCGTATTTTGGCCTTGAGAATTTCAAAGTACTACAACTTTGAAGTATGGGACGAGCTGGATTTGAACATAGAACCTCTGTGCTGATAGTTCCACCTTTACACCACTACCCCATCTCTCAGCCACTCCCTTCACATGTCTCTTTGTGTATTTGACTTGCTTTTTTGTATTTTGGCCTTGAAAACTTCAAAGTACTACAACTTTGAAGTATGGGACGACTGGGATTTGAAAATGGAACTTCTGTGCTGAGAATGCGACCTTCAGACCACTACGCCATCTCTCAGTCACTCCCTTCACATGTCTCTTCGTGGCTTTGACTTGCTTTTCTGTATTTTGGCCTTGAAAATTTCAAAGTACTACAACATTGAAGTATGAGACGACTGGGATTTGAAAATGGAACCTCTGTGCTGAGAGTCCGACCTTTAGACCACTATCTCTCAGCAACTCCCATCGTATATCTCTCCATAGTCTTGAAGTGTTTATATGTCAGCCTTCAGTTAGTAAAGTTGAAAAGCAATCAATCATAGAATGACTTGGATTTGAACATGGTATGTCCATGCTGAGAGTCTGATCTTTAGACCTACACCATCTCTCAGCCACTCCCTTCACATGTCTCTTCGTGGTTTTGACTTGCTTTTTTGTATTTTGGCCTTGAAAATTTCAAAGTACTACAAATTTGAAGTATGGGACGACTGGGATTTGAACATGGAACCTCTGTGCTGAGAGTCCGACCTTTAGACCACTATCTCTCAGCCACTCCCATCGTATATCTCTCCGTAGTCTTGAAGTATTTATATGTCAGCCTTCAGTTAGTAAAGTTGAAAAGCAATGAATCATAGAATGACTTGGATTTGAACATGGCATGTCCATGCTGAGAGTCTGATCTTTAGACCACTACACCATCTCTCAGCCACTCCCTTCACATGTCTCTTCGTGGTTTTGACTTGCTTTTTTGTATTTTGGCCTTGAAAATGTCAAAGTACTACAACTTTGAAGTATGGGACGACTGGGATTTGAACATGGAACCACTGTGCTGAGAGCCCGACCGTTAGACCACTACACCATCTCTCAGCCACTCCCTTCACATGTCTCTCCGTGCTTTTGACTTGCTTTTTTGTTTTTGGACAGAATTTGAAGGAGTAAGAGCAAAACAAATGTTTTACAAAAGTCAGCCTCCTGGTGGCGCTCTAATAGGCATATGTGAAAAATGCAGGGCAAAGGTTTTTCCTTGGCCTCTAGGGAGTGTGCGTGCAAAGTTTCACGCAGATTGGTGTAGTTATAGGTAAAAACGTGAATCGGCCTGTTATAGCGCCACCATGAGGCTGATTTGAAAGTTTTCAAGTGGCATTTCTTCATGGGCCAAGTGGGAATCTACGTGGAAGATTTCACGGAAATCGCATGCTGCGTTCATGATTTGAGGCATTTTGTTCAAAACGAACCAATCCTGCAAACTTTGGAAGCCAATCTTAACCAATCAGGATGGAATATAGTCAATCGGACAGATCCGTGTTGATCACATGACTATAGAGATACTGTGTACCGATTCGTGTGTTGTTTGGAGAAAATCTGTAGGAGTAATATCCAAAAATGTGTTTTGCAAAAGTCGGCCTCATGGTGGCGCTATGACAGGCTGATCTGAAAAATATGGGGCAGAGGTTCTGCTGTGGCATCCAGGGAGTGTGTGTGCGCAGTTTCACAGCGGCCGGGCCAATGGTGGCGGAGATTAGCTGGTCGCAGACAGAAGGACGGACGGACACACGGACGGATGGACGGACGGACGGACAGGGGGCAAGACATACTCTCTCGCCATGCCTTTCGGCCTGGCGGAGACAATAATGTAGTCAATATAGTCCAATCTTTGTTCAAAACTAATCAAATCATTCTAACCATTTGCACTAGCGAGTACAGAGTTTACAGCAGCATCAGAAAAGGTAATCTAATTTGATCATTTTGAAATGTGTATATTTCCATAGGGACAGTTCCCCACCAACAAAGAATGCTATCAGTAATATAACTACATATTACGTGTCACATATATGCCATATTTTTTGTCATAATATGGTACAAAGTCTTTCATCAGAGGAAAAAAACAACAAAAAAAACATACTATGTATTGTTGCAAAAAATATCATAAAGCAAAGTAAATTAATGGAATACTACACCAGTGGTTCTCAAAGTGGGGTCCAGGGACCCCAAGAGTGTCCTTGAGGGGGTTCCAGGGGGTCCCCAGCAAAGTCAATATACTGTAGCATCAAATCTATCGATCTACAAGCTCACAACGTATCGCATCGCAATGTGTTGTGTGTTGTGAGCTTGCAGATCTGCTATCTTGAATGGTGGATAGTGGTCCACGGCCAAATACATTAATTTGTGGGTCCTCGACATAAAAAAGGGTTGAGAACCACTGTAGGCCTATACAGTAGCCTACACTATATCACAGAAAATACAGAATACTATTATGATATCAGTGGGGGGGTCATTAATTGAGCAAATGTCACGTACCATAGACTAGACAATAGACATCAATAAAAAAAAACATGAATAACTAGAAAAAGTGCTCCTCGGAGCCAGGTCAGGTAAGTTATTGTGGCCTCCTGGTGGCGCTATAATAGGCCAATGTGAAAAGGGTGGCATTTCTTCCTCGGCCTAGTGGGAATGTGCGTGCACATTTTCACGGAAATTGCACGCCACGTTCATGATTTCAGACATTTTGTTCAAAACGGACCAATCCTGCAAACTTTGGAAGTCAACCTTAGCCAATCAGGATGGAATATGAAATATCGGACAGATGCGTCTTGATCACATGACTATAGAGATACAGTGTACCGATGTGCGTGATGTTTGGATAAAATCTGAAGGATTAATATCCAAAAATGTATTTGACATAAGTCGGCCTCCTGGTGGCGCTGTAAAAAGCAGATTTCCTTGGCCTCTAGGGAGTAGGCGTGCAAAGTTTCACGCAGATCGGTGCAGTTATAGTTAAAAATGCAAATCGGCCTGTTATAGCGCCACCATGAGGCTGATGTGAAAAGTTTTAAGTGCCATTTCTTCCTCGGCCTAGTGGGAATGTGCGTGTGCAATTTAATGGAAATGGCAAGCTGCGTTCATGATTTGAGGCAGTTTGTTCAAAACGGACCAATCCTGCAAACTTTGGATGGTAACCTTAGCCAATGAGGATGGAATATGGGAAATCGGACAGATCAGGGTTGATCACATGACTATAGAGATACTGTGTACCGTTGCATGAGGTTTGGTTAAAAACTGTAGGAGTAATGGGGAAAAATGGGTTTTGCACAAATCGGCCTCCTGGTGGCGCTATGACAGGCCTATGTGAAAAATTTGAGGCAGAGGTTCTGAATTGGCATCCAGGGAGTGTGTGTGCACAGTTTCGCAGCGACCGGGCCAACGGTGCCTGAGATTTGGTGCTAACACACAGACAGGACACACGGACGGACGGACGGACGGACACACGGACGGACGGACGGACGGACAGGGGCGAAAACATACTCTCTCGCCATGCCTTTCGGCCTGGCGGAGACAATAACCTGCGTTCCAATGGATACAATGTCATTTTATTTAGTCACAGGCTCTTTTTAATACTTCTCATTGGTTACATATTTATAAAACTCATAGACAAACTTAACCACTTTCAATCTACTGATTGTTTGATTGATTTTTATAAGTCTCCAGAAGCCCAGCCCATATGGACTTACAAGTTCATTTACCATAGACAATGAACCAACATGACAAGTCACAAACAATGATCAAACAAATAACCAACAAAAACTTCATCTTGTGACCCTGTCATACGATGAAGTATAACGGTATTCATTTATGAAGAAACATAAAAAGATAACACATGGAGATACAAGGTTTCTGCTGGACAGTGACGATATAGACTGTTTCGCTGACTGTGCAAGGTTTTTGACAATGTGACTTCAGTTTTAACCAATGCATGCAAAGCAAAAACTGTAATGCTAAGGGAAATGGAAACAAAAACTGTGCCACATTGGAGCAGTGTGACATAATGTTACCTCAGTGCATAATGCATGCTTATCTATTGGACAGTATTTGATTCATGTGTTGTATGTGGGGGGCGTGATGTGATTCCGATTCTGTGATTCGATTGATGGACAAATATTAGTTTTATATTAAAAAAAGAAAATGAGAATGCCACAACGTTCTGGGCCTCTCCTTTTGATGACAGGGGAACAGGTTCCCATCATAATGTATTGATGCCACACTGAGGAGCAGGGACACTTCGACTCATAGACTTAGTGGACCGGGCGGAAAACCGGCAACCTTCCGATTCCGACACCGCCTCTCTACCCACTCAGCCATGGTTGGGACTTTCCTACAGGTAGTGAAGTCAATGATTATTTTATTTTTATTGTAGTAATGACTTTATTATTTTATGCTTTATGGTTCACAGTAGTAGTAGTGTTGGCCATGCTTACTGTAAGTCGCTCTGGATTACGAGTGTCTGTGACAGTAAATGCCTAAGTTGTAAATTGTAAATTGTAAATTGTAGTGACATAAATCAGTTATTACTGTCATGTCCTTGCTTCCTCTTTGGTGCTTTATGGTCTGTGAACATGGTCTCCATGTGGAGGTGTGGTGATATAAAGAGACACAAGCAAGGCATCCTACAGAGCGACTAAAGCTTCTTGAGATCAGAATGGGAGGCTGCTCTGATCTCTGGCTGCTTCTGTTAGCTGTAGTTTTAAGATCAGTGGGGACACAAAGACCTGTGTGTGGTGCCGTCAGAGATACCAGCACTGACCTCTCCCACCGCAACCTCACCAGAATACCTGGAAACCTGCCAAAAGACACACGCTCCCTGGATCTTTCCTTCAACAGCCTCGCTTCCTTGGACAGAGGAGACCCGCTCAACCTGCCCGACCTCTGCTTCCTCAGCCTCAGCCACAACCGTCTGGAATCCATCCAAGCCCAGACCTTCCAACGTAATCCCAGGCTGCAGATACTCAACCTGTCCTCCAATGCTCTGAACGTTCTGCCTGACCTGGGTGGTTTGCCTTCCCTCAGAGTCCTGGACCTGTCCGAAAATCACTACGCCTCCTACAGCCTTGGCAGCAGCTATAGCAGCCTTCGCAGCCTGTCCTCTCTGTCTCTGGGAAGTCCGACTGTCACGTGTATAAAGAGGCAAGACTTCTCTGCTCTGAGCTCATCTCCCCTGGAGATGCTGTATCTTGGCTCTGGAGCTGAGATGGAAGAGTACCACGTTGGTTCTTTAGCTCCGCTGACCTCACTGCGAGAGTTGACCTTGAACATGCGTTTCTGTAAAAATCCCACAGTGCTGCGAGACATCCTGAGAGATCTGCATGGCAGCAATGTGGTGAATTTGACCATAGTGAGACCAAACTTCTGTAACATTTCAGTGGATGATCCCTTTGAGGAGCTGAAATACATGAGGAATCTGAGGAAATTGACTTTAATGGACTTTCGTGGAAAGTGCTCTGTTGTGAGCTCTGTGTTCTGCAATGTTCTGCAGTCAGCAGTTGATACTGTGTTCCTTATTGATCTATTTTTCTCCTATTACCCTCCATTTGTGATTGATATCCGGAGGTGTAACGTAACATCTTCTAACATTAGAAACTTTGTCCTTATAAACAGTAATAGTTTTGGTGCATTTTGGCCAATATTTCACGTTGATTTTAAACTTATCTCTAATTTGGAAGTGTTTAGGGTCATCAATCAAGGGATAATGATTTTTCCTTGGTCTGATTGGATACCCAGGTTGCAAAATCTCCATGTTCTCGACTTCTCTCAAAATTTCTTAGATGTCAACGCTCTTGGAACTCTTCAGAGCAAGTCAATTAGACATCTCATTCTACGAAGCAATCATCTAGATGATCTTCGTGCTGTTGTCCACGATATCCGACAGGTCAACAGTTTAGAGTCTCTGGACCTCAGCGCCAATAGAATCACACTGCAGGAGAAACTGTCTTGGCCTTCCAATATCACACATCTCTCTCTGAGTGAGAATCAATTGGACAACGATGTGTTTCTTTACCTCTCTCCATACTTCCTTAGTGTCGACCTGTCAAAGAATGATATAGTAAGTCTCAGCCAAGATACACTTGGGTCTCTGAAGGATCTGAAAGCCCTCTTTCTGAGCTCTAACAAGATCGCCGCATTGCCTTCAAACCTCAACTTAAACCTGGAAGAGCTGCACCTGGATAACAACACCATCAACTCTCTCCACAAAGAATCCTTCACAGGACTGCCCAAACTGAAGAAACTCAAAGCAGGAAATAACCCTTTCACTTGTGACTGTAAGCTGTACTGGTTTCTGAACACTTTCAATAAGTCACTGCTGCTGGATTGGCCTTCTGACTACACGTGTGCCTCTCCAGCCAGGCTGTCTGGAAGAGCCCTGAAAGACTTTCACCCAGGCAGATTGTCCTGCGATCCCATGATGCAGGTGGCTGTGTTTATGCCCTTGACTGTGTGTGTATGTGTTGCTCTGGGACTGCTATTCCACACTGCTGGTGGAGCTTGGTACCTGCGTATGCTGTGGGTGTGGTTGATTTTCAAGCGCCGGGGTCAGAACGAGAGAGAGCGCCTCCTAGGGGCCAACTTACAGTACCACGCCTTCATCTCCTACAGTCAAAAGGACAGCCACTGGGTGGACTCCCAGCTTATACCAAACCTGGAGGGAGAGCACTTCAGCCTCTGCGTGCACGAGCGCGACTTTGTCCCCGGCCGCTGGATCATCGACAACATCGTCAACTGCATGGAGGGGAGCTACAAGACCATCTTTGTGCTCTCTCAGAACTTTGTGAAGAGTGAATGGTGCAACTACGAGCTGTTCTTTTCTCAGCACCGGGCCCTGAGCGAGCGGCAGGACTCGATGGTGTTCGTGCTGCTGGAGCCCATCCCTGTCAACTCCCTGCCCAAGAGGTTCCTGCGTCTGCAGACGCTCTTGAGGCAGCAGACCTACCTGGAGTGGCCGGCAGACGAGCAGAAGCGCAGGCTGTTCTGGAGCAGCCTCAAGGCCCTGCTGCGGCCTGCAGACAGCAATGTGCTGCTGAGGAGAGTGGCCCAGGACTTGGCTGGCCTCAGTCAACATCAGACTGGAGCTGTGCAATAACTTGGTGTGTGTGTGTGTGTGTGTGTGTGTGTGTGTGTGTGTGTGTGTGTGTGTGTGTGTGTGTGTGTGTGTGTGTGTGTGTGTGTGTGTGTGTGTGTGTGTGTGTGTGTGTGTGTGTGTGTGTGTGTGTGTGTGTGTGTGTGTGTGTGTGTGTGTGTGTGTGTGATGAGCTCTGCTGTCAAAGCTTGAGCCACTCCATAATGATGTGGTGCTTTGAAAACAAAATTTGGCTTGTTGTGATTATCCATCCAAAACAATAGTGGGATGTTAATATTTGGAGAAAGCTGACAGACATGACAGCTTTGACATGAGACTTGTCTTAAATAATAGTAATAATAAAAACAATTTGATAAATACATGCATCTCATTGTATTCATAACTATGAACAAAGTGCAAATGTGTCTCTAGCTAGAGACACATTGTAGATCGGTTATTTTTGGCAAAGTGTGGAAGGAAAAAGGAGGGGACCTAGTATAGAGGCCTGAGGGACCCCGGTCAAGAATGTATTTCAATATATAAAGTTTAAGTGGTTAAAAAACTGTGTTGAACTCATCCCTCAGTTAAACAACAACCGCAGCATTCAACCAATGTTGACATCAGCAGCACACATTCTGTCATCCAAACAGCTCATTATAGAGGAAGTTATCCAGGCTCAGTAGAGTCATTAAGATCATATGATCTGACGTTTGAGTAACCGTTTTACAATAGCAATGAACTCTTGATAAGAATGTACATGTGTATTTTAGGATCAACAGGACAATGATGATCCACAGAACATAACTCATCATGCACATACTCATGTCTTTATTTTAACATTTCACTAGAGGATAAGTCCCTTGAGATGCAGCATCTAGTTTTTTGATTGATTGATTGAATATTTTATTAGACAAAAATGCAAAACAGCAGGAGTACAGTCAAACACTTGGTCTAAAAGGATAACACCCAAAAAGTCCTTGCGGTCTTGTTAAGTGTGCCTGCCATGTAATGGCAAAACACTTATTGTAATCCGCCATACTTATTAAGACCAGAAACGCATCCGTGTCATTTTAAGATTTCTTTGGAAAAAATAGCAGATCTACAAGCTCATAGCGCTGCACCGAGTGCCGCACTATGAGCTTGTAGATCTTCTTTTTTTAACTGAAATCTTTGCTTCTGGGGGTCCCTGGTACAAAATATTTTCAGCTGGGGGTCCGCGGACAAATACATATCATTTTGGGGGTACTTGACATGAAAAGGTTTAAGAACCACCTATAAATAGCAACATAAGTTTAAAAAAAAAAAATTTAAATAAAGATTTACGAGACCTTTATAGAATCCCCAGAAGCAAAGATTTGAGTTACAAATGTTCGCTTTAAAATATTCAATTGTTCATGATTTTTCAAAAATAGCAGATCTACAAGCTCATAGCGCGGCACTCGGTGCCGCGCTATGAGCTTGTAGATCTGCTATTTTTGAATAGCCAAAGGAATGTAAAAATGACACAGATGCGTTCCCGGTCTAAATGGGTTAAGGTTTAAAGTGCTTAAGCTGATGTTGATGCTATATTCACTCATTTTGCTGGGGGCCCCCTGGACCCCCCTCAAGCACCCCTGTGGGTCACCGGGCCACACATTGAGAACCACTGTTGTATTTATTGCACACAATATGTTGGTCCTTAACAACAAACTAAAAGAAAAAGTCTCTGGAGTGACTCGGAAGTCCCCAAAACAGTGTAATGAAGGTGCTCTTTGCTTGGGGACTCAAACGGTACAACAAAGGAAAAACCAAGGCACTCTTCTGGTGAAAAAGTTTTTTTAAAAGCCTTTATTAGATGGATATTTCATGAGAGAAATACATTAAAAACAGTGCATGGTGACAGGAATACAACCCACGCATATATATATATATATATATATATATATATATATAAAGAAATATTGCTGGAGTGCCGGTGATGACGTCACACTGAGAGGGTTGAAGCCGCAGAGCTCCCGAGACGAACCCCCTTATTTGTTTTAATTTACTAACTATTATCTAAACCAAACCAACCATGCTGTTTGTTAAATAGTCTTAGACTATGCCGCTCAAGACTGGGATGGCAGACGCGGCCGAAAAACTTCAAAAGACACAACGAATCACTCGACAAAAAAGTTTGGCTAGCACTGCTAACCCGGCTAGCGCGTCTAACATGGCGACCACTGCTACCAAGGACGCTACGCTAGAAGATGCTAACGCTAACTGGCCTATAGATATGGCGCTACTGGCCAGCGAAATCACCAAAAGAGTCGCAGAAATGATGGAAGAAAAGCTGGATGTGCTCTCCAATAAGCTCGACGCTTTTGGGGCTAAATATGAACAGGATTCCAAACGGCTGGAGGAGGCTGAGTCCCGCATTTCTTCGGCGGAAGATCTCGTCGCGGATTTAGAAACCAGGCTGACTGAAGCTGAATTCAACGTTGCTGTTCTTACTAGCCGTATGGAGTCCCAAGACGCAAGATCACGCAGAGATAACTTGAGGATTTTCGGTGTCAAGGAGGGCGTCGAGGGTAGAGATGCTGTGTCTTTCTTCGAAACATGGCTCCCGAAGATACTCAACATACAGGCTAAGAAGGATAGGATTCGTCTCGACAGATGTCACAGAGGACTCGGCCGCAATAAATCGAACTCCCCACGTGTGGTGGTTTTGAAGCTTCACAACTCAACCGACAAGATGAGGATCCTGACGGCTTTCAACGCGAAGCGAACGCTCGACTACGAGGGGGCCAGGATCAACATTCGTCAAGACCTACCACAGGGTATACTGCTTCAGCGAAGGAAATTCAACGCCGTATGCGAGCATCTGATCGCAAAGAGAATCAGATTCAACATGCGGTTCCCTGCCACCTTGTGCTTCAAATACAACAACAAGGACTATGCCCTGGATGACGCCGTTGAGGCCAAGGAGGTGTTTGAATCGATCGAACTGCCACATGGAGATGAGGGCCCTGGGCCGGTTGAGGATGAATAGAGCACCGCTGCTCGCGTCTGACAAGCCGGTGGAGACGCCTATGTAACAGGTTGGTTTAGATGGTTAGTTATAGCCTCAGTGGCAGTGTATTTTAAGACACAAACAGACATGGTTTTTTTGTTAACTTTTTTTTTCTAGACACAGACTATGAAAGACACTTTTTTTTACTATATTTTTTTATTACAGCATTTATTGCTACTACAGTCTGTGTTTGTGCCTGCCTCATTCAGAGAGTAGCAAATGTCATGTTTGTGGTCTTGTTTTGTTTTTTACCTTTTAGGACTACTGTATACTGTTGGCTTACTTAAAGGGGGGGGGGGGGTTTTGGGAGTGGGGAGTTAGATTAGGTCAGCAGGAGAAGAGTAGCTGATAGTCGGCTCGCCAGTATGGGTTCTGGCTCTCAGTCTCATGGGGCCCCGTTGGTTTTTGCATCTGCTATTTTGCGAGATGTAGTTTTTTGTTTTGTGTTGCTGTTTTTGTTGTTCTGCAAGATCAGGCAGTCTGCTTGTTTTGCCGTTTTTTGTGTTTTTTCTTTGATTCTAAATGTGGCTAAGGGCATTATTAGCATATTGTGGCAGAGACGCACAACTTCGGTTTTACTGTTCTATTTTATACGGATAATACTACACTCAATGGGCATGTTTTTTGTTTTATTTTTCAATAATTATAGAATATGAGTACAACTAAGTATATTTCACTTAATGTGAAAGGGGCAAATCATGTGATAAAGCGTAAAAAACTTTTGACCTGGTTGAAGAGAGAGAGAGTTAACATAGCCCTGCTGCAGGAAACTCATCTGAATGATAAGGAGCATGAAAAACTTAAAAGAGAGTGGGTTGGCCAGGTATACTATTCCTCATTTTCAACAAGCAAAAGAGGAGTGGCCATACTTATAAATAAAAATACCCCATTTACTTTGGATAAATGCATTAAAGACAAAAATGGTCGCTATGTTCTCATATCTGGTGTATTATACGGAGAACACATTATGATTGGCTGCATATATGCTCCTAATACATATGAAAGCGAATTCTATTCTACCTTGCTGGCTGATGTTTCCTCTCTCTCTTCTTCATATACATTATTGGCTGGAGATTGGAACTCCATGGCCGATCCTGAGGCAGACCATAATCCCCCGTCCAGAGCCAAACCTTCAAAAATGTCAAAAGCTATGAGAGAGGTATGCTCTGATTTAGATCTATTCGACACATGGAGAGTCCTACATCCTACAGAGAGGGACTTCACATTCTTTTCTAATCCGCATAAAAGTTTCTCTAGGATCGACTACATTTATACCTCCAGGCAGCTGCTTGACAGAGTAGAAAAATGCACTATAGGTAGCAGGTTACTGTCAGATCATGCCGATGTGTCATTGGTGGTCACTCCCCCATTTTGTCAGCCTACCACCCGCCGCTGGCGGTTGAATCCTTCCATTTTGAACAGCCCCGCTTTTGTTGATTACATAGAAAAACAAATTGAACAATTTTTAGAAATCAATGATAATGATGACACCAATCCCTCAATTTTGTGGGAGACGCTTAAGGCCTTTGTTCGCGGTGCTGCCATATCATATTGCTCAGCAAGGAAAAAAGAGGCCATGAAAAATCAGATTGATTTGGAGAAGCAACTATTGGAACTTGAAAAAAAACTGAAGGATAATCCATCTAAGACCTTGCTTACTAGAACGGAAGCCACTAGGTCGGCCCTCAACCAGCTATTAACACAAAAAGCAGAGGCCAGTATTTTCTATGCGAGACATAGGTTGTTCGAAATGGGGGACAAACCGGGTCGGTTGCTTGCACGCCTCGCGGCGGGCAGACAAAATTATAACTCAATTGCATCACTCAAAGACGACTCGGGAAAGAACCATCATGAGACTACAGCCCTTACTGAAATAATGGGGAACTTTTATAAAAAACTGTACACTTCTGACTCATCTTATAGTGAGGAGATTATGCATAACTTTTTAGGAAAACTTCATCTCCCATCCCTTTCTGAGACAGACCAGAATACTCTAGGGAGGTCTATTACGCCCGGAGAGGTTACAGAGGCGATAACACAGCTGCAGAGCGGAAAGGCTCCCGGACCAGATGGGTATGGCCCAGAATTTTATAAAAAATTCCACAAAATATTAATAGGCCCCTTAACTAAAATGTATCTCCACTCTATAGAACAGTCAGACAAGGGGATCCGATTTCGCCTTTAATTTTCGATTTAGCCATCGAGCCCTTAGCCGAGGCAATTAGAAGCCATGTTAATATTTCAGGAATCCAGATAGGGGCAGCTGCACATAAGATAGTTTTGTATGCCGATGATGTGTTATTATTTGTAACCAACCCTTCAGAGTCTATCCCAGCCATAATGTCAGTTATACATACATTTGGGTCTTTTTCAGGATATAGACTTAACTTTGACAAATCTGTTGCTATGCCACTGGGGGGCAGTGTGGACTCACCATGCTTGCCCAATTTTCCATTTTCTTGGTCTGTCTCTGGTTTCACATACCTAGGTATCTCTATTACTCCAAATGTGAAAGAAATACTACGGTTAAACTTCTCTAGTGTGTTACAGAGTGTTAGGAGTGATCTCACAAGATGGTTTGACCTCCCGGTTTCCTGGATGGGTAGAATAAACCTAATTAAGATGAATGTGTTACCCCGACTTCTTTACCCTATGCAAATGTTGCCTCTATATATTACCAAGAAAGTAATTCGAGAAATAGAAAGGGACTTCTCTAAATTTATATGGCATGGTAAAAGATCTAGACTAAGTATGAGGATATTGCAACTGCCCAAGGACAGGGGGGGATTGGCATTCCCAAACATATTATTTTATAACTGGGCCTGCCACTGCCGTACCATACATGAGTGGGTACAAGACTATCTTACTGGCGGACCAGAACCCCTTGAGACATGGGAGTGTTCTCCATATGTATTACTAGCAGAACTCACAAATATACAAAAATCACACTTTAAATCTTCTGATAGTCCAATACTCTCAAATTCGATAAAGGTTTGGAAAAACATGATAACCTTTATGGGAAGGAAGAATATGTCCTCATACCTGACACCACTCACAGGCAATAGACAGTTTGACCCTGGAGTTAGGAGTGCCGTTTTCCGGTCTTGGTATAATAAAGGTATTAGAGTTATAGGAGACCTGTTTGATGCCAGTGATGTTCTCATGTCATTTGATATGATTAAAAACTCATTCGGAGTACCTCGGAATGACTTCTTTGCTTATTTACAGGTTCGCCACTTTATCAATAATGACACCAAGTTTCCTCGAGACAAGCCTCTTCTTGGGCCTTTAGAGGACTCTATTATGCATTTTACTAGGAAGAAAGGCTTGATTTCATACTTCTATGATAATTTTCAGTGCTTCAACACACAAAATATAGATATTGTGGTGGGAAGATGGGAAAAGGATTTACAAACTGAGTACGACAAGAATTGCTGGGACGACTGCATTAAATCTTCTCAAACTACCTTTATAAGCAACAGATTCAAAGAGATGCAGTATAGGATACTACATAGACAGCATAGGACACCCCAAATCCTAAACAAAATTGACCCAGATAGGTCCCCTTTATGTATCAAATGCAAAACTGAGGTTGGTACTTATATACACTGTTTTTGGGAGTGTTCCAAGATTTCCAAATTCTGGTCTTGTGTGGTAAAAGAACTGAGTTCAATATTTCAGTCTAAGATCTGTAAAGATCCTGGACAATTTTTACTAGGGCTGCCATCTAAATTTGGGGTTCTAGATCCTAGAAGAGCTAAGCTTCTAGATAAGCTCCTCTGTGTGGCCCGAAAATGCATTTTATTCAACTGGATTCACGAAAAACCTCCATCAGTAACTCAGTGGTATAGAGAAATATATAGGGTACTCCCAATGGAAAGACTCAGTGCCAAAATAAAAGGGAAGGAAAATATCTTCATGGATATATGGCAGCCACTGATAGATTATTTGCCCAAGGATCTATCTACCTTGATTTATAAGGGAAGTGATTCCATAGATTGGAAAGCCCCGGTTGTACTGTTACAATTCAACTACTGATTTGCTCGTAGGTGTTTGTTTATCTGTATGTATGAATATTTAACTGTATGTGTGTCCTAGTATTGCCACTGTGATATGCCGCTTGCCCTTCTTTATTTGTTATTATTTTGTGTTTTGTTTTTGTTTTTTTGTGTTTTTGTATTGTATGTCTTTTAATTTATTTTTATTTCAATTTGTTTAATTGAATACATTTATGATTACAACTTCTGTACAAAAATGGAAAAAGTCAATAAAAAGTTATTAAAAAAAAAAAAAAAAAAGAAATATTGCTGTTGCTAATGCCATGGCATTTGCTGTGAACCTTCCTTCTCCCTGAATGGGGAACTCAGCCGGTTTTGGTAACCATATGGCCTTTCCTCTAGTAGACTAGAGCCACCCTCAGGCAGTGGTGGGCAAAGTACAGTATATACTGTACTCAAATAAATACTCAAGTATTCAAAATGACAAATTACGAAGTACATTTTCAGAATTTGTCCGAAACTGTCAGATATGTTCACCAATAGTGAAATTGGCACATCTACCAGTTCACATTGTTCCTTGTTCCTTTGTTGTACCTGTCAGGCTGGCATCAAACACAGGAACACAGGAATGTATATATAGTATTGGATTACTCTATATTTGTAATCAAATAGTATTGATTACATTATATTTGTAATCAACCAGTAATGGATTACTCTACATTTGTAATCATGAAATAACAACCATGACCAATGAGCTGAGGCCATGTTGTCATGACAACACTATGAATATTAATACACAAGAACAATATCAGACTTTTAAGAATCCATTTATTAAACAATTAAACATCTACAGATGATCATACAATAACATGTGAAGAATGAGAATAATATGTAATGAATATGCAAATAAAAACAACAATAACATAATGATGTAATAATGAATCAATAGATGAACAATGAATGATTTGAATGTCATTAATGAATGAATGCAGACATTTAGTAGATGTTTGAATCCAGAGTGATTTACAAAGTTCAACATGAGAGCAGTGGTGGAAAGTAACTAAGTACATTTACTCAAGTACTGTACTCAAGTACACATTTTAGGAATTTTTACTTTAGTGGAGTATTTACATTTTTCAATACTTTTACTCCTTACATCTCAGAGGCAAATATTGTACTTTTACTCCACTACAATTATATGAAAACTTTAGTTACTAGTTACTTTGTAGATTTTGATTATTATTACAAAACATACATTTACCACGCGTTGTGAGCTTGTAGATCGGCTATTTTTAAAAGACTTACACATTTTAGATGGGACATTCTGCATTTACTTTTGGTACATTTACTCAAGTACATTTTTGAATTCCAAACTTTTACTTGTAACAGAGTATTTCTACATCGGAGTATTGCAGTGGTGGAAAGTAACTAAGTACATTTAATTAAGTACAATTTTGAGGTATTTATACTTTACTTGAGTATTTCCAATTTCCAATACTTTTACTTCTACTCCACTACATTTCAGAGGCAAATATTGCACTTTTACTCCACTACAATTATTTGAAAACTTTAGTTACTAGTTACTTTTCAGATATAAATGATTACATTATAAAACATACATTAACTACTTTAGCCCTATTTTATACCTAGGCTATTTGAAAATAGCCGATCTACAAGCTCACTTGTAGATCTACTATTTTCAAACATAATAGTACTTTTACTTTTGGTACTTTAAGTACATTTTGATGCCAATACTTTTGTACTTTTACTTAAGTCAATTTTGGATTCTGGACTTTTACTTAAACCGTCGATACTTAGTAAACTATCACTCTGTACTTAGTCTGCTCTTGTTCGAACCCACGACCCTGAGATTAAAAGAGTCTCACGCTCAGTCTATAGCGACTGAGCAGGAGCTAGCCGGGCTGGGTTTATAAGGTAAATTATATATATTGGGAGAGTGGATTTACTGTGCAGATCAGAATTTCAGCCAGGTTCATGTACTGTGGAGGATGTGGGGCTGTTGAATACACTTGGCCATCCTCTAGTCTAGATGGAGCCAAAAAAATAAGGATGGATAAAATCCACATGGGAAATGCCACAGAAACAACTAGATGGGACATATTGTTATAGATCATTATGTATGTGCGTGTGGACTTGCTTTTTGAATTAACACATAGCACTATTACTTTATTTTGCCCTTGTTCAGCCAGGCCCCCAGTCTCTCTGGCTTTCAAACATAAATGTTGCGCCCAACGTGGGGCTCGAACCCACGACCCTGAGATTAAGAGTCTCATGCTCTACCGACTGAGCTAGCCGGGCTGACTGTGGTAAACAGCCCCATCTAGAGCCGCCTCGGAAGGTGGCTCCTCCGGTCTCAGAATTACAAACACACATTTGAACAAAATACAAAACCACCAAACAAACTAAACTAAACTAAACTAAACTAAACAACAACAATGATCATGATAAAAAATCACTTTCCCCCAAAACCAACACAACAACCTTGGATTGGGACTCAAACGAAGCTTACATTAACTGCTAGGGGGGGCTGTTAACCATACCATGATAGGCCCACACCCATAGAGAGAGAGAGTTATGACACGCTTTGATCTCGCCGCAAAGCGGACCACAAGGGCTATAGTTCCAATGTTTGGAACTGATATCATTGAGATAGAGCGAGCATTTCTGCATTCCATTCTTTCTTTTGCCCTTGTTCAGCCAGGTCCCCAGTCTCTCTGGCTTTCAAACATAAATGTTGAGCCCAACGTGGGGCTCGAACCCACGACCCTGAGATTAAGAGTCTCATGCTCTACCGACTGAGCTAGCCGGGCTGCTTGCATGTGGTAAACAGCCCCATCTAGAGGCGGCTCGGAAGGTGGCTCCTCCTGTCTCAGAATTACAAACACACATTTGAACAAAATACAAAACCAAATTGTGTTGCAGATTAAACCTTTTTCATAGATGTTGGATTCATGTTACTGTGTATTTTCACACATTTAACCACTTAAACCGTCGATACTTAGTAAACTATCACTCTGTACTTAGTCTGCTCTTGTTCGAACCCACGACCCTGAGATTAAAAGAGTCTCACGCTCAGTCTATAGCGACTGAGCAGGAGCTAGCCGGGCTGGGTTTATAAGGTAAATTATATATATTGGGAGAGTGGATTTACTGTGCAGATCAGAATTTCAGCCAGGTTCATGTACTGTGGAGGATGTGGGGCTGTTGAATACACTTGGCCATCCTCTAGTCTAGATGGAGCCAAAAAAATAAGGATGGATAAAATCCACATGGGAAATGCCACAGAAACAACTAGATGGGACATATTGTTATAGATCATTATGTATGTGCGTGTGGACTTGCTTTTTGAATTAACACATAGCACTATTACTTTATTTTGCCCTTGTTCAGCCAGGCCCCCAGTCTCTCTGGCTTTCAAACATAAATGTTGCGCCCAACGTGGGGCTCGAACCCACGACCCTGAGATTAAGAGTCTCATGCTCTACCGACTGAGCTAGCCGGGCTGACTGTGGTAAACAGCCCCATCTAGAGCCGCCTCGGAAGGTGGCTCCTCCGGTCTCAGAATTACAAACACACATTTGAACAAAATACAAAACCACCAAACAAACTAAACTAAACTAAACTAAACTAAACAACAACAATGATCATGATAAAAAATCACTTTCCCCCAAAACCAACACAACAACCTTGGATTGGGACTCAAACGAAGCTTACATTAACTGCTAGGGGGGGCTGTTAACCATACCATGATAGGCCCACACCCATAGAGAGAGAGAGTTATGACACGCTTTGATCTCGCCGCAAAGCGGACCACAAGGGCTATAGTTCCAATGTTTGGAACTGATATCATTGAGATAGAGCGAGCATTTCTGCATTCCATTCTTTCTTTTGCCCTTGTTCAGCCAGGTCCCCAGTCTCTCTGGCTTTCAAACATAAATGTTGAGCCCAACGTGGGGCTCGAACCCACGACCCTGAGATTAAGAGTCTCATGCTCTACCGACTGAGCTAGCCGGGCTGCTTGCATGTGGTAAACAGCCCCATCTAGAGGCGGCTCGGAAGGTGGCTCCTCCTGTCTCAGAATTACAAACACACATTTGAACAAAATACAAAACCAAATTGTGTTGCAGATGAAACCTTTTTCATAGATGTTGGATTCATGTTACTGTGTATTTTCACACATTTAACCACTTAAACCGTCGATACTTAGTAAACTATCACTCTGTACTTAGTTTGCTCTTGTTCGAACCCACGACCCTGAGATTAAAAGAGTCTCATGCTCAGTCTATACCGACTGAGCAGGAGCTAGCCGGGCTGGGTTTCTAAGGTAAATTGTATATATTGGGAGAGTAGATTTACTGTGCAGATCAGAATTTCAGCCAGGTTCATGTACTGTGGAGGATGTGGGGCTGTTGAATACACTTGGCCATCCTCTAGTCTAGATGGAGCCAAAAAAATAAGGATGGATAAAATCCACATGGGCCACAGAAACAACTAGATGGGACATATTGTTATAGATCATTATGTATGTGCGTGTGGACTTGCTTTTTGAATTAACACATAGCACTATTACTTTATTTTGCCCTTGTTCAGCCAGGCCCCCAGTCTCTCTGGCTTTCATACATAAATGCTGCGCCCACCGTGGAGCTCGAACCCACGACACTGTGATTAAGAGTCTCATGCTCTACCGACTGAGCTAGAGCTAGCAGGGCTAGTTCTACGTGGTAAACAGCCCATCTAGAGGCGGTTCGGAAGGTGGCTCCTCCTGTCTCAGAATCAGACAGGAGGAAAATCAAAAATACAAAACCAACCAGGCGTGCTGGAAGTCATGGCTGGAGAGGCTGAGGCCTGGCTGAACAAGGGCAATATAAAGTAAATATGCTATGTGTTCATTCAAAAAGCAAGTCCACACGCATGGATGATACTGTCTCTGATCTAGGGAAAAACAATACAGAATATACTATAAAAAAACGTTTTTTTAGCTCATCTGCAGCAAACGAGTTTCCTCGTCATCTGGCGTGTGTGCAGGTGCCCCCCCTACTTGATGCTCCCTCAGTGAATGATATGGTTCAACATTTTAATCTCAAATTAGAGTCAGCTCTCGACATAGTGGCTCCTATGAAAACTAAAAAGAAACTTAACTCTAGAGTAACACCCTGGATCAACGAGCACATGCGCTCTCTCAAGAAAGAATGTCGTAAAGCTGAGCGAATTTGGAGAAAAAACAAACTCACTGTCCACCTAGAGATCTTTAAGAAGTCAACAGTGGCCTATAACAAAGCACTGCGCTTAGCAAGGCAGGCATATTTTTCAGGCATTATCAATGACAACAAGCAAAATGCCAGAGTCTTATTCTCTACCATTGAACATCTCTTAAACCCCCCCCAGGCGTACAAGGAGTCGCTCCCTGCTTCTAAAGCTAAGTGTGATGAGTTCGCATCCTTTTTTGAAAACAATTTTTTTAGCATTCGAGCTGGTATTATGAATGCTGCTGCTAGCACTGCAAATGCGGCAAATGGTGCAAAAATGTAGATCACTCCAGAGGAAGCCTAATATCATTCTGCGCAATTAATGAAGAGGAACTCCGTAAAACTATATCACAGATGACATCATCATCTTGCTCACTGGATGCAATACCCACCCCGTTTCTCAAAGAGGTTAGAAAGTGTTATTGGAGATATCCTAAGAATTGTAAACAGCTCTCTACTTTCAGGCGTCTTTCCAGACTCACTGAAAACGTCTGTAGTCAGGCCGTTACTCAAGAAACACAACCTTGATCCATTGGTGCTGGGTAATTATAGACCAATCTCTAATCTGCCATTTCTGGGCAAGGTCTTAGAAAAAACTATCTTTCATCAACTGGATGTGTTCCTACAGAACAATGAGGTTCATAACAAATTCCAATCTGGCTTCAGGAAAGGTCATAGCACAGAAACAGCACTTGTAAAAGTAATTAATGATCTTAGGGTGTCCGCTGACGACAAAAATGTATCTGTTCTCCTACTCCTTGACTTAACCGCTGCTTTTGATACGATTGATCACACAATTCTACTACAACGCATGGAGTACTGGATTGGTTTGTCAGGCACAGCCTTGTCTTGGTTTTACTCTTACCTAACAGGCAGAAGCTATTTTGTCAGTCTAGCTAACTTTGACTCAGACAAACACAACATCTGTTCTGGTATTCCACAGGGCTCAATTCTGGGTCCCTTATTGTTCTCCCTGTATATACTACCGCTGGGAGAACTCATCGCCGATCACGGAGTGAACTTCCATTTCTATGCTGATGATACCCAGCTGTATCTTTCAGTAGCTCCAGACGACCCCTGCGCTCTAGACCCATTGTTGACCTGTCTGTCCAGTGTAAAATGCTGGATGAGTGAGAACTTTCTTAAGCTAAATGAGGATAAAACAGAAGTTCTCATAATTGGCTCCAGTGAGCAGAGAGAATCAATAACAAGTAGACTTGGTAACCTGGCTGTAGAAAGTAACACCACAGTAAAGAACCTGGGGGTTATTATCGATTCTGAATTGAATTTTAATACACACATTAATCATGTCACCAAGATTGCTTTCTTTCATCTTAGAAATATTGCGCGAATTAGAGACTATCTGTCGTTAGACGATGCAAAAACGCTGATCCACGCTTTTGTTTTCTCTCGGCTTGATTACTGCAACGCACTCTACTCTGGCCTGCCAAAGAAAACAACTGACAGATTACAACTTGTTCAAAATGCGGCAGCCAGAATTTTAACTAAAATTAGGATGAGAGAACATATCACTCCAGTTCTAGCTTCACTACACTGGCTCCCGGTTGTTTTTAGGATTGATTTTAAAATTATTTTAATAGTTTATAAAGCTCTAAATGGTCTGGCACCTTCCTACCTCTCTGACTGCCTAGAGAGATATGTTCCAAACCGGGCCCTCAGGTCTTCAAGTGCTGACCTGCTCGAGGTGCCTACAATGACATATTAAAAATACGGTGAAGCAGCATTCTGCTTTTACGGACCGACAGTGTGGAATAAACTCCCATTACACTTAAGACAGACAGCCTCTGTCGATAGCTTTAAAGCACAGCTCAAGACCTATTACTTCACTCTTGCTTTTAGCTGATTCTTTGGTTGATTTTTAATTCCACACTGTATTGCCTATTTTAATGTTGTTTTATGCCTTTGCTTTTATTTTATTTTATTTTATTTTTGTTTGCTTTATTGTTAAATTGGTTCTAACTGTAATTGTATTCTTGCTCTGTAAAGCACTTTGAGCTGCATTTCATGTCATGAAAGGTGCTATACAAATAAAGTTTATTATTATTATTATTATTATTATTATGAAAATATGTCCCATCTAGTAGTTTTTGGCATTTCCCACTTGGATTTCATCCTTCATTTATCCATCCTTATTTTTCGGCTCCATCTAGACTAGAGGATGGCCAAGTGTATTCAACAGCCCCACATCCTCCTCAGTACATGGACCTGGCTGAAATTCTGATCTGCACAGTAAATCTACTCTCTCAATAGATATATAATAGACCTTTTTCACAGCATTGGCATGATGATATTGTATGGTTATCACAGGCATTACCAATGATAGCTACGGTTCTGTTCCAGGTTCTGTTCCATTTATGTAGCAGAGCCTTTCCAGTGAGCCAACATTCACAATAGCAGCACCCAGCCTCAACAAAACCTTAGCTATACTAAATTAGTGTAATTCTTATATTGTAATGATATATAATATTACAATTATAAGGTTACAGGTCATCCATCTGGTTCCGTTTGTACACTCTTGGAATTAAATTAACACAAAGAAATCAGTGTAGATTGGGGTCGTAGAGATTTTAAAACCGGTGTCAAATGGCGGTCTGTGGCTTAATGCATGACAAAATGGGAGACAAAAGGTTGAGAACCAATGCTATAAACTGTCTTTGGATCGGTACAGTGAGATGAAGCCTTCCGAATGGAAGAACAAGCAGCACTGAGACCCAAAATGTAAACCTAGTGCTGTGACCCCCAAGTTGAGATCAATCTGTTTCACAGGATTAGCATGTGTTCTCTCATTTCTTCTCTTCTTTATAATGTATAACCGGTTGAGTAGAAGAAGGCTGGTCTGGTTCATTGGAATGGATGGGGATTAGAACCGGTCAGTTTGTGAGCTTGTCCTACAAGAGATTCTTTCCTTATGTGGGCTCTTAAACCTCCCATGTAGGCCTATCTGGACCACCACGTCAGCACATCATTTATCTTACTATGACAGATTTATATTCCATTTTGATTGGCTACAATTGGCTTCCATAGTATGCAGGGTTGGCATCTTTAGCTATAACAAGCCACTTCACATTAATACCAATACAATTAACAGTAACTGCATAACAGTATGTGACAGTATACCCAAAACTACACACAATCCATGCCTGACTATAATGTCCTACATGTACCATTTTCTACTAAACGCAATTTTTGCAACTGCTCGATACTCCCGCAAATCAACATATTGTACGTGTCTGTGCAATAATTTCATCAACATGAATCCCTCAACTACTACAGATTCCTCTAACTTGTATAATGACTGGATTCCAATCATTGATGGCCCACAATAACCATACCTGACCTGGCGGATTTTTGTAGACCCATTCTTTTGATAGTTCTCCTACAGATTTTGTCCAAACATCACGCACATTTTTCTAGTTGTTTGTACTTAGATTTGAATGCAATATTATATTTTTGAATGTTTGTGGTATAGTGGTGGGCACAGCTGCCTTCCAAGCAGTGGAACTGAGTTTGATTCCCAGCCATTGCAGGTTTTCGCCAATGCAGGTTTTCGCAATGGGTAATGCGCTTTAGGATTCATTCCAGATGTGTAGCAAGTGTTGTACTTGGCAATCACCCTAAGTATTATTGCAATATGAGAGTCAGTAGCGTCGACTCCCATCGTAGGAGTGGAATATAGAAATGTTCGCTCTATCTCAATGATCGCACACACGCACGCACGCACGCACGCACGCACGCACGCGCACACACACACACACACACACACACACACACACACACACACACACACACCATTTCTAGTTTGGGGACTTAGCTCCTTGACTAAACCTGCTCTGTCAGTGTCAAAGCAGCTAAGAGGAGACATGTCACTACTTGTCTTTTTTAGCCCCATCTGCTGAGTGACCTAGAAGTAATACACCCACTTTCCCACAATACCAGCAGCATCTGTAATTTAAATCTAGAGATCTACTACCCCAATAAAGAGAGAATGGCTCTTTATTAGGGAAGTCATTCAGAGTGTGGGAGACAAGGAGAGGTGGAGGGAGGGGGTTACTATTAAACGTTTAATACAAACTCAGCAACACAGCAATGAATGTTTTATTACCATCCGTTGAATCTTTAGACACAATAGACTAGGACCCTAGGAGGTAGACATCCTTAAAAAAACATAAAAACAAACAAATAAAACATTATTTTGGATTATTTAAATTACCATTAACTTTGTTGTTTTTCCTCACAAAAAATATAATCAGTTCATCTGTCCAAATACATGACAAAATGTACGATTATTCTTTTTTTAATGTTTTTTTCCTTCACTTTTATAAACAAATAGTACAAGTACAAACAAGTACATTTACTCAAGAACTGTACTTAAGTACAATTTTGAGGTATTTTTACTTCTACTCCACTACAGTACATCTCAGAGGCAAATATTTTACTTTTACTCCACAACAATTATTAGAAAACTTTAGTTACTAGTTACTTAGTGTAGATTTTGATCATAATTACAAAACATATATTAACCACTTTAGCCCTTTACATTTTGGCCATTTGAAAATAGCAGATCTACAAGCTCACAATGTGTCACGATGAGACCTATTGTGAGCTTGTAGATCCGCTATTTTCAAAAGATTTGTATACATTTTATTTTATTATATACTTGTGAAATGGGACATTCTGATTCTGCATAATGAGTAGGCTACTTTCTACTTTTGGTACTTTAAGTACATTTTGATACCAATACTTTTGTACTTGTACTTTTGAATTCTGGACTTTTACTTGTAACTGAGTATTTATACATTGCAATATTTATACTTTTACTTAAGCAAAACATTTTAGTACTTTTTACACCACTGCAAATAGGCAGCCAACGCAAAACACAAAACATTCAGCAACAATTGACAACATTTTGCCACCAAATGGTAAAGTAATAGCCTCCTTTTGTGACTATAATACTATTTGGCTGGGAGGAGGGGGGGGGGTGCGTGTGTTTATTGTGCACTAACACCCCTCCCCCTACGGAGGAAAAAAAAAGACACACGGGTTCCCTTGTTCTTCTGTCCCGACATTTAACACAGAGTAAGAGAGACTGGGAGAGAGTCCCGTTAACACAGAGTGAGAGAGAGAGAGAGTCCCGTCGTTCTCATGTCATGACTGCAGCCTGGAGGAATCACCATCATCATGCGGCGCTACCTCCGCGCTCTGCTCCTCTGCACGCTGTTCGCCGTGTTCTCCGCTGTCTATGCCTACAGTAGACTGTTCTATCCGGACGGAGGAGGAGGAGGAAAAACCTCCATCGTCCCATCATGGAGAGTCGCAGCCGGGAGGCGATCAGGGTCCTCCTCAGACAAAACTACAGGCTCCGAAAACCAACAACAACAACACTGGTACAACAGGTGAAGTCGATTGTTCTTAAACTTTTACAGGAACGCCCCCCCCCCAATGCCCCCCATAATCAGAGTTACTGTGTGAGGGTCCATTTGGTACGCCCTGCAAGAAACCCGAGAGTCACTGGACGGCCGTAGCCCTGAAACATGACAGTCATGGCGCTACTTGTTCCTGTTTTTTTTTATTATTATATTTACAACCCGTACATCTACATAAACGTTCAGATTTCAAATATAAAGTGCTGACCCCACGGCCACGGATGTAACAAGTTAAAACGCCTAGGTCTAAGTACCCGTATCTTTTGTATTGTTCAATAAAAAGCATTTTACTCTTATCGGCGGCCATTTTTTAATAGTTACAATGTATCAAAGTGCAGTACACCTCCCAACCGATAAGGTCGCGTAGTTGAAAGCATATGGAGAAAATTCTGAGAAAATGGCCACCGATCGGATTAAATGCTTTTTATTGAACAAAACAGAAGATACGGGTACTTAGACCCGCGCGTTTTAACTTGTTAGATCCATGGCCATGGGGTCAGCACTTTATATTTGAAATTTGAACGTTTATGTAGAGTACGGGGTTGTAAATACAGAAATTTCAAAAATCAGGAACAAGTAGCGCCATGACGCTTGTGACAGACAAGCGTCATGTGAACCATGGCTAGGACGGCCGCAACTTTATAAGAGAACCACTTTTTTGCAATAGCTGGGATGGAATTCGTCAAAAATCATCAAGGTTGTGCACCTGGTCAGAAGTTTTTGATTTTTTTGGCATGATGTTTCTAGGTATGGGCATAAGGTTTTCAAAAGGCATCGCAAACTTGGCCTTGGGCAAACTTGGGGTCGTCCCCTAGTGGTCTGTTTGCAATATATATGGTTGAAACCCCAAATAATTGATAGAAAATATTTTTCAATGGATTCTTTTACTATTGGGCATGCTAAATAGCATACACATTTTTGGGGAAAATCTAACTTCTCTATCATTTTCAAGTTGGCGTCCGCGATGCTGCTTTACAATCTCATTCATTACTCAACCTAGAAAGGTGTTTTTTGTGTCCAATCCTAGGTTTCAGGGCTCAAGGAATGTGACTGAATCAGTAAAATTACCATAATTTAATTATTTATTGCCAAATCCACAATCTTTATGATTTTTTGACATATTCCCTCCCGGCTAGGGATATCACCTGGTATGCCATCTTGAATTTGGCAATTAATAATTAACTGATGGTAATTTTACTGATTCAGTCACATTCCTTGAGCATCTTTTTCATAAATCAACGCTATTGAACACTATTTATGTCTGTGTTGTTGGTAAAAACATATTGAACCAATGAAAAGTATTAAAAAGCGCTTCTAACAAAGCCAGCTAACTCCATTGATTGATTTCCAAGTGTGCGCCTTTGAATGTGGAGTGCAAGTCAAACTTTTATTAGTGATAATCAGTCAACATGGAATAATTGATTGACGGCCAACACAATACAAGATGATAACGGTGACCTGCTAAAATTCACCCCGTATTCTGAGAGAGTGAGGGAGTGAGGGAGAGGAAATAGCAGATGTCAGAGGTGACAGAGAGGATAAAAGTTTAGGTTCACACAGACTGTATTCACAATCACAGTTGCATGAAAACATTACCAAACAGTGGACAGATTTGGTATCAGTCTCTTCTACATCCTTCCTCTTTCCTTTGTCCCTTCTGTTCTCTACCTCTGGCTCACTCTTTTCCTTTACCATCTCCTCTCACTGTCTCTCTCACTCTGTTTTTGTGAAAAGAAAACATGTTTTTTCCCCCGATAGCAATTGTTGATTGTTCAGTAACGGGGCTCTCCCCATCATTCCAGCTCTTTCTAACAGAAAATATAATTTCATTGTATCCGTTTAGGAGAGAGAACTATCCAAATATCACTTACAGTATCTGCTTAACATTTTCTAGCGTTTCAGTTGCAATTTTCATTACTAATTTTTTTGTTCCATCACTTCCAATTTCACTTGTTTATCCTGTATGAGCTCTCTCTCCTGATTGGCTAACATTGGTATCCTGTCCTGAAAATGTATTTTCTCTTTACAAAAGAGCTGGAGAGACAGGCCGACCCCTATTACTGAACAAACACTCTTCTATAGCAATGATTGCTCAGTATATAGAGCTATTTTACAATATTAATTTTTTATAAATAAAGACCACTGTCTTTTTCCTGACCCTTTCCAGGTCCATTTGGTTCCATTTGTACACTCTCTGTGTTATTCAGAGTTATAGGGATATTTCACTTAATAAAAAAAAAATTGGGTCATTTTATCGTCTACTCAGGCTTTTGTGAGCCCCCCAGACAGTTTTTAAGTTGCTTGATTCAGTATTTAGATATTTGATATAATTTTATCAGACACGCCCCCTTCCTATACAAACCCATTATAACTTCACTCCATTTCTAACATGTTATATTCATTAAAAACACCCGTCCTTGGTTCTGGTGACTCATCCTGCCCTCCTAATACATGAGGGGGGGTTGTTTCCATGTTTTTTTGATTACTTTTTTTATTGCATTTAATTATTTGTATTTTCCCAAAAAAATATTTTAAAAAAATGAAAAGAGTAATTGAAAAAACACGGTTTCCTCACATATTAGAAGGACAATATCAGTCAGCAGAACCAAGGACGGGTGTTTCCGATGAATCTAACATGGTTAAAAGAGTTTGAAGTTACAATGGGTTTGTACAGGAAGGGAGCGTGTCTGAGAATGAGGATCAAATATCTAAATACTGAATCAAGCAACTTAAAAACTGTCTGGGGGGCTAACAAAAGCCTGAGTAGACGATAAAATGACACACATTGTTTTTAAAGTGAAATATCCCCTTAACCCATTAAGACCTGGAACTGTGTCATTTTTAGATTTGAGCTAAAAAGCATTATTTTACACTTTGGGCTATTCAAAAATAGCAGATATACAAGCTCATAGCGCGGCACCGAGTGCCGCGCTACGAGCTTGTAGATCTGCTATTTTTGAAAAATCGTGAAAATGTGTGAAAATCTTTGAATATATATATTTTTAAAGCGAACATTTTTAACTCAAATCTTTGCTTCTGGGGGTCCCTGGAACAAAATATTTTGATGGGGGTCCGCGGCCAAATACATATCATTTTGGGGGTCCTTGACATGAAAAAGATTGAGCACCACTGACATAGAAACATAGGTTTTTCAGAAAACTGTTGGGATTTAGGAGACATGTAGAATCGGCTTCAGGTCTCAATGGGTTAATATCAGAGTATACATTTATATGTATTTATGTCTCTGTTCCTTCCTCCCTCTGTCCCTCATCATCAGGTACATCATGCGTCAGCGTGGCCAGGCAGATGGTGGTGGTGGTGGCGGCAGCAGGCAGACGAGCCCCCCGTCCCCGATGCACCTGGCGGTGGTGGCCTGTGGCCAGAGGCTGGAGGAGACCCTGGCCATGCTGAAGTCAGCTGTCCTCCTCAGCAGCAAACGCCTCTGCTTGCACATCTTCGCTGAGGACCAGCTCCATTCCAGCTTCATGGAAGCCGTGAGTACTGTAGGATCTTCCAGTAGGCATTATTTAGGCCAGTGGTTCTCAACCAGTGGTCCTTGAGGGGGTTCCAGGTGGTCCCCAGCTAAATGATGGAGAGTTGGTAACCAAATGGACCCTTATAGATCTTCAACTCTTGAGAGCGTAAAATGAAACGGGTCCATTTGGTTTCATTTTACGCTTAAAGGGGTAGTTCACCCCCCAAATAACTTTTTTTCCATTGATTACTCACCCCATGGAGCCTTGAATTCATGGATATTTTTTTGTTTTTGTCGCATTCCTTCCTTTATTATTTGATTACAATAAATTTAGCCCCATTGATTCCGGTAGGAGACACAAATGCATTTGTGTCTCCTACCGGAATCAATGGGGACACATTTATTATAATCAAATTATTGGCTTAGGAATGTGACAAAAACAAAAAAATATCTATGAATTCAAGGCTCCAGATGGTCAGTAATCAATAGAAAAAAAGTTATTTTGGGGGTGAACTACCCCTTTAAATTATTGTTAAACATCTGCATTACTTAATTTACAAGAAGTCTACACAATTAGAGAATGTAAAATAATTGTTATTTTGATCAACGTTTGCCTGTTATCTCTCCTAATGGTACCACACCAATACAGCATGGAATTGTGGACAAAATCTTATCCAACCACGATAACAAAATATTCTAAGTTTTGAGTCTGAGAGGCTAAATCTCATCAAATGGTGGTCCGTGGCTTAAATACCCAATAAATAATGGACCTTGATGGACCTTGACCTAGAAATGCGGAAGCTTTTTAAAATTGTGGGAGCCAACACACATCTGTCGAGAGAGACTATAGACACTGTAAGAAGTCTAACCACTAACCAGTGTCATTGACAGGAGAGATTATCAGTGGAGCAGAGTTTTTACCTGGGTTGAAGTATGGATATAGTTTCTCAGTGAAGGTGCAACCAGAGAAAGAGTAGATATGAACTCTGGCCTCCACATCATAAAAGGAGACCAAACCCGCTTCATAATCCACAAACACTCCCACTTTCTGGAACTTCTCTCTTACAGGGAGGAGGACAGGAGGCCTGGCATTTGCTTCGTACTTATTTCCATTCCTCAGCCATATAGTCCAGGTGCCGTAGACTGGGCATAGTACGATTTGTCCCTTCCTGTTGACAGACTCTTTGGCCACTCCTATAGTCCAGCCAGTCTTCCCTATAACCTGAACCTCGTAGTAAAATCGTCCGGAGGAGAAGCGTTGTTTTCCCAAGACGCAGGGACTTGGATAGAATCTCTTTTTGTTGTCTGGGAAATTCTTCTGTAGGCCTATATGCATGTCTCCGCAATTCACTTGTTTTCCATCATCAGACAGAATGAGAAAGGGATTTGCTGTATCGGGGTCCAGAGTCACATCCACCGCATATTGATGGATTCTCCTCATCTCAGCATCACACAGCTTCTCCATCTCTTGACTGAGTGTCTTTTCCAGCTGAGCCAGAGCTGTCCTCACAGTCCCCACATATGAAGACTGATGGACATTGACCGTTGTCCGATCCTTGTTAGGTGGAGGGCTGTTGATGGATGGGAAGTTCTGGAGGAGGTGGAGGTGGTCTTCAGTGTGTGAGAGCTGCCTCAGCTCAGAGCTTCTCTTCTTTAACTCTGTGATTTCCTTTTGTAGCTCTTTAATGAAGGCTTGAGCCTGTTTCTCTGTTCTTTTCTGTTTCTCTTCAATAACATCAATGAGCTCAGCCTGGCTTCTCTCAATACAGCTCACCAGAGCAGTAAATAACTGCAGACTGTCTGCAATCTCTCTGTCTGCATCTTTATGGCTGAGCTCTACTGAGTGTTTGACCTCCTGAATCTTAAGTTGTCTCTCCTCGATCATCCGCTGAACTCCAGCTTCTGTCTTTCCCAGCTCAGCCTTCTTTCCTTCATATGCCTCAGTCAGAGATACAATTTGATGTGACTTGTGGTCTGACTCTGTACATAATTGACAAACACACACATGGTCAGTTTTACAGAACAGCTCCAGAGGTCTGTCATGTTTCTTACACATAATGTCTTCCAGGTTCTTTACGGGGTCGATTAGTTTGTGTCGTTTTAACGCTGTGAGCCTCTGATGAGGCTCCAGGTGAGTCTCACAGCAGGAGATCAGACACACCAAGCAGGACTTCAGGGCCTTGAGCTTGGTCTCAGTACAGACGTCACAGTAGACTTCATCTGGTGCCGTAGGTTCTTTGTTGGTGTTAGAAGTCGTTTTCAACTGCTTTGACTTTCTGAACTGATCAGCCATCTCTGTGATGAAAGTATTGACAAAGACACCTGGTCTCTTATAGAAGGTTCTTTTACATAGTGGACACTGACACACATCACTAGTGTCCCAGTAATGTGTGATGCAGGTTTTGCAGTAGTTGTGTCCACATGGAGTGGTGGTTGGATCAGTGAACACGTCCAGACAGATAGAACACAGGAACTGCTCTTCAGACAGGAGACTGGTAGCAGAGGCCATTTCTTCACACTGAGAAAGAAAGTGGAAGAAATGCAGTTTTTGAACGATTCTCTTCATTTATATTAATAACCTTCATTCACAGCATACAGTAAAATAACCTATATAATATGTTATTTTATATTGAGAAACATAAGTCAGACACACTTAGATTTTACCTAATTCTGACAAATAACTGTAGAAATATAGAGCCATGGGATTACAAGGCAAATGTTCTGTACAGAACTCACCTGTCTTTCTTTACGTTTATGAGAAAATCCTGTTGATTTGAAGACTTTGTAGAGAACTAGTCCATACCTGGGCATGTGCGCACCCAGCCCATACGCAGACTTTGGGTTTATGCACTCTATGTGTACTTAAACCTTTGGAGAGGAGCTCTGCTCATTTGATCCTGCTGGCTGTGTCTGACAACCCTGTCCTTTACGACCTGACGCTGAGTCGAGTCGTTACCACAACAACCATGAGAAGTCCATGTTTACGCTGCTTCAGCTAGGCTATTTATTTGTGCTAACAACACAGATGACATGACGTTCAGACACAGCTACGGTTGATCAGTGCAAACGATGCAGATGTCAATAAACTCTCTGTGAGCGCTTTTGGCATGATGACCAAAGTGCTCCTCCGCTCATACAACGCTTTCTGTGGACACGGCTCCTTAATCAAAGTCCTTTATAACTTGGTAGTGCTGAGTCAGATCTCTCTCTGCTGCTGTTCTCTGTGCTGTGTGTGTGTGTGTGTGTGTGTGTGTGTGTGTGTGTGTGTGTGTGTGTGTGTGTGTGTGTGTGTGTGTGTGTGTGTGTGTGTGTGTGTGTGTAACCCCGAAGCTAGTTCCACCCTCTGGTTGGATGACTAGGCTACAGAGAGCCCATAGCCAGTGGCAAAACATGCAAATAAATTTGGGGGGAAATGGGCGTAGTCACTCTCTTCATATGACAATGGTCAATGCCCGTGTGCAAGGTCATATCAATTGGTCAACCCACTGAGGAGAACATTTATTTTGATCGTAGTAGGATGTGTGCTCTGCTGTCACTGCTGTGGGTCTGATTATACTTTCCTTTGCTACTCAGCATGGCTCCTCCTACCTGCCAGAAGTTAACCCTTAACTGGCATCGTTCAGGCTGTGATCAAGTTGAAAAGTGATGAATAACAATGTCAATACAGTGTGTTAACATTTTTACACTATTATTATTTTTTACATTACAGACGTCACAGGAGACTTGATCTGGTTTAACGGGTTCTTGGTTTGCGTTGGAAATCGCTTTCGACTGCTTTGACTTTCTGAATTGATCAGCCACTCTGTGATGAAAGTATTGACAGAGACACCTGGTCTCTTATAGAAGGTTCTTTTACATAGTGGACACTGACACACGTCATTAGTGTCCCAGTAATGTGTGATGCAGGTTTTGCAGTAGTTGTCGTGTCGTATTATAATTTTAATCTATAGGTTTCATACAATTGTGTCTGAGAAGAGCTGAAATGGCTTCTCCAACAATTATGTTTTTCCTACTTGCACACAAATTTTCAACATTCACAGTTCCTTTTAAGCAGTGGTGTTAATTAGGTTACTTCACAAGTAACTAAGTACATTTACTCAAGTACAGTACAATTTTGAGGTACTTTTACTTTACTGGAGTATTTCCAATTGTCTATATTTTTACTTCTACTCCACTACATCTCAGAGGCAAATATTGTACTTTTACTCCACTACAATTATTTGAAAACTTTAGTTACTAGTTACTTTGCAGATATAAATTATTACATTATAAAACACACATTAACCACTTCAGCCCTATTCTATACCTAGGCTATTTGAAAATAGCCGATCTACAAGCTCACATAGATCTGCTATTTTCAAACATTTTAGTGCTTTAACTTTTGGTACTTTAAGTACATTTTGATACCACTACTTTTGTACTTTTACTCAAGTAGATTTTGAATTCCGGACTTTAGCTTGTAACAGAGTACTTCTACATTGCAGTATTGATACCTTTACTTAAGTAAAACATTTCAGTACTTTTTCCAACATTGCTTTTAAGCTCCCTTTCTATATGCAGTATGTGTGCCTTATCAACCATCATGTGTCTGACAAAGTCTGTCAAATATTGCTTAATACTAATAGCACATTTGTTGTTACGGAGGCTGTCTGTACTGTATGGTTTGTTGACTTAACAGGCTGTTTAATATTATTATTATCATCTCTTATCATCCAGGCAGAAGTCTGGCATTCGTTTGTGTCTGCGTGTGAATGTAGTCCGCATTCTGCAGCTAATTTAGCCAACCACTAGGCTTACAGAATTGACTCTATCTATCTGTCTATCTATCTATCTATCTATCTATCTATCTATCTATCTATCTATCTATCTATCTATCTATCTATCTATCTATCTATCTATCTATCTATCTATCTATCTATCTATCTATCTATCTATCTATCTAGACAATGTTTTATGACGATTTTTGAAAATGTCAGTCAATAATAACTTCCCTAATTAGGGACGCCTTAGGTTGAAAAGGGTTAAATTGGCTAAAGGTCAGGAGCAGTGGTGTAAAGTAACTAAATACATGTATTCAAGTACTGTACTACTAAGTACAATTTTGAGGTATTTTTTACTTTACTGGAGTATTTCCAATTTTCAGTACTTTTACTTCTACTCCACTGCATCTCAGAGGCAAATATTATACTTTTACTCCACTACAATTATTTGAAAACTTTAGTTACTAGTTACTTTGTAGATTTTGATTATTATTACAAAACGTACATTAACCACTTCAGCCCTATATACATTTCGGCCATTTGTAAATAGCAGATCTACAAGCTCACAATGCATCGCAAATGATTTTTATACATTTGAAAACTTGGAAATGGGACATTCTGCATAATGAGTTCCTTCTACTTTTGGTACTTTAAGTACATTTTGATACCAATGCTTTTGTACTTTTACTCAAGTACATTTTGAATTCTGGACTTTTACTTATAACAGAGTATTTCTACTTTGCAGTATTGATACTTTTACTTAAGTAAAAAAATGTAGTACTCTTTCCACCACTGGTCAGGAGTTTCCTTTTAGTGCTGCTTATCACCATTGCACAGAACCTGCTCGCTCAGTAGAGAGATAGAGCACTGACTCCTAATCTCATGGTTGTAGGCTTTATGTTTGACGGGCTAGACCGGTGGTTCTCAAACTTTTTTTTTATTTCAAGGACCCCCATCTCTGAGAGTGTACACATCCATTGGTACACTCTCAGAGTTACAGACCCGTAAGGGTCCATTTGCAACCCTGTAAAGGAACCCTGAGCCTGAGGGTCCCTGAGCCCCACTTTGAGACCCACTGGGCCAGAGCAGTGGTTCTCAAACTTTTTCATGCCAAGGACCCCCTAAATGATATGTATTTGGCCGCGGACCCCCACCTCAAAATATTTTGTTCCAGGGACCCCCCAGAAGCAAAGATTTGAGTTACAAATGTTCGCTTTAAAATGGATGTTTTTGCAAAAATGTTCAAGATTTTTCCAAAATAGCAGATCTACAAGCTCATAGCGCGGCACTCGGTGCCGCGCTATGAGCTTGTATATCTGCTATTTTTGAATAGCCAAAGTATAAAAGGTTAGAATTATTGTGACACTATATTAACACATTTTGCTGGGGACCCCCTGGAACCCCCACATTGAGACCCACTGGGCTAGAGAGTTTCAGGGTGCAACATTTCCCCACAACTGTGCAACAAGTGGTGTGCTATAAGATAGACACACAGGCATAGGGTGTAGTTGTGTGAGACCACACTGGTTTATATCAAATCCTGTCAAGAGGCCCCGCTACTATCTGCTACTATCTGACTCAAATTGGAAAAGTACCAGAGCACAGTGGGAAGCAAGAATAAACATTGCAGCCAGACCTCGTTCATTACTCACAATTCCTCTACAGGTCCAAAGAAGGTTTTTCCTTATTTTAGCTATTTCGATAAATAGTGAAAATAGCTGAATTAAAGGTTTAAAAAAATGTTTAAATAATTTTAAAACATAGGGAGGGCATTTTGAAAATGGTTAAACATAATTAACTACTTGCAAAAAAATTACAGGGAAGGAAGATTAGGTGATTTAACAAGGTACTATTGTTAGCTGCTATAAAAATCTACACGTTATTTATCAATCAAAATGATGTGCTAGTTTTATGTCATGCTACAACAATTGAGGAGGGAGACCACTCTACAATGCAAAAGAATACTTTGAATGCCTTCAAACAGCAATGTTTTACAACTTTTTGTTTAGGCAAACAAACAAACAATTGGCTTAACCCATTCAAGTCGGGAACGCATCTCTGTCATTTTTAGATTTCTTTGGGCTGTTTAAAAATAGCAGATCTACAAGCTCATAGCGAGGCACCGAGTGCCGCGCTATGAGCTTATTTTTGGGAAAACTCGTGGGAAATCGCGGGAAGTTGGGAACCCCAAAATCTGTGTGTATGTGGGTATTAATCGTGTATGTTACTGTAAGTCGCTACAAGCAAATATGTGTGTGTCAGTCAGAGACCAATTTGGTCAACTGACGCTGTTTAAGTTAAGTTAAGTTATACACTGTGTGTTGTGTTTCGTTCTGTCCTGTTTGCTTCCAGTTGGAATCTTGGCCTGTCTTCATCCGCTCCAGGTTTCACTACACTGTCTACTCCATCAGCTTCCCCAGTGACAACGCTGTGGAGTGGAAGAAACTCTTTAAACCTTGTGCCTCTCAGAGACTCTTCCTACCTGTGAGTATTCTTACGTACATGTGAGTACGGTGATGGTACTAGCCAAACCTAAAATAAAAATAACAGTAGAAATTCTGAATACTGGTGATATTCATTATTTACATAGTTATGTAGTTTTAGATTTGAGCGCAAAATTATTGTATTTTGTGAGGGAGAAAATCTGGAGATAATTCAGTGTGTACAGCCAGCCCAGGAAATCCCTTCATACACAACGATGGACAGGACACAATGCTGCAACGCTCCAAATTGTTCTAAATCCAATTTGGGGAAATAATCAATTTGAAGTTCAACAGATATCTCTAAAATATAGATCATTTAATCTGCAAAGTGTTAAACTGTTGCAGCCAACAAGTACTAGGCCTGTATAAATTATCCCCGAAATGGTGGATCATGGATGTCTCATTTGATGAAGACATTCTCCTCATTGACCTAACACACACCTTCTCACGTCTATTTGTTAACCCATTAAGACCTGAAGCCGATTCTACAAATGTCTTCTAAATCCCAACAGTGTTCTGAAAAACGTATGTTTCTATATCAGTGGTGCTCAAACCTTTTCATGTCAAGGATCCCCAAACTTATGTCTTTGGCCGCGGACCCCCATCTCAACATATTTTTTCCAGGGACCCCCAGAAGCAAAGATTTGAGTAAAAAATGTTTGCTTTAAAAGAATATAAATTTATTAATTTGCACACATTTTCTTGATTTTTCAAAAATAGCAGATCTACAAGCTCATAGCGCGGCACTCGGTGCCGCGCTATGAGCTTGTAGGTCTGCTATTTTTGAATAGCCAAAGTGTAAAATAATGCTTGATAGCTCAAATTAAGAAATGACACAGATGCGTTCCAGGTCTTAACAAGATTGTTTTGTCCCACCGTGTGTCCAGTTGATCCTGAAGCAGGTGGACTCGTTAGTCTACGTGGACTCGGACATCCTCTTCCTACAGCCCGTGGACCGGCTGTGGGACTTCTTGTCTCTCTTCAACTCGACCCAGCTGGCGGCCGTCGCCCCGGAACACGAAGAGCCCCGCATCGCGTGGTACAGCCGCTTCGCCCGGCACCCCTACTACGGCCGGACGGGCATCAACTCCGGGGTGATGCTGATGAACCTGACCAGGATAAGGAACACCTATTTCAAGGTGAGCCTCAAGCACCCATTTCGGAATGCTGTCGATGCTCTGAATGGGACATTATCACGTTTAATCAGACTATTTGATTGGTCTGTACTGACCTACCCACGTTTAATCAGACTATTTGATTGGTCTGTACTGACCTACCCACGTTTAATCAGACTATTTGATTGGTCTGTACTGACCTACCCACGTTTAATCAGACTATTTGATTGGTCTGTACTGACCTACCCACGTTTAATCAGACTATTGATTGGTGAGATACTGATGGTGTTTTGTATTAACCCTTTAAGACCGGGAACGTGTGATCTGTGTCATTTTAAGATTTATTTGGCTATTCAAAAATAGCAGATCTACAAGCTCATAGCGCTATGAGCTTGTAGATTTGCTATTTATTTTTAAATTGTGAAAATGTGTGCAAATCTTTGAATATATATACTTTTTTAAAGCGAACATTTGTAACTGAAATCTTTGCTTCTGGGGGGTCCCTGAAACAAAATATTTTGAGATGGGGTTCCGCGGCCAAATACATATACGTATTATAGCAAAGAATATATATTTATATATATTTTTTAAAATGATTTGAGTTAAAAATGTTTGCTTAAAAAATATAAACATATTCAAAGATTAGCACAACAATTAAAAAAAATAGCAGATCTACAATCTGATAGCGTGCACACTCGGTGCCGTGCTATGAGCTTGTAGATCTGCTGTTTTTGAATAGCAAAAGAAATCTAAAAATGACACACAGATGCGTTCCCGGTCTTAATGGGTTAAGTATAGTTTTGGACCGCGTCGGAGGCGCGCCGTCTCAAGCGAACCGGAGCCACGAGAGGCACCGTGCCGAATGTTGCGACGTTCGCTTGAGCCTACTCAGCATCGTCCGAGTTACAGTATGTACCGATAGGCACGGAATCGTAAATCATGTTTTGTGGACTGAGCCCCGCCGGTAGGTCAGTATCTCAACAATCAGTAGTCTGATTAAACGTGGGTAGGTCAGTATTCAGTATTAGTGCATTGACAGCATCCGAAGCCGTTGGCTCAAGGCGTTTTAAAAAATTGACAAATCAGTGTCGTTCTGTGTTGCACACATGCATGCACAAACATATACTGTATATAACACACCACACCGACAGGTATTTACAGTATACACACAACATTGACACACATTTGCAACACATAAAGGAACACATTTTATCTTCGATTCTTATAATATCCTGGTCATCAATATGGGGCTCCAGTGGCGCAATCGGTTAGCGCGCGGTACTTATAAGACAGTTACCAGCAGAGTGATGCCGAGGTTGTGAGTTCAAGCCTCACCTGGAGCATGGGAGCTTTTAAATGCTTTCAACCTGGTGTCCCTATTTGTGGGAATGTCATTGTATTTAAAAAGTTGCGAATATAAGACATCTACAAGCTCACAACGCATAGCAATTAACAATTTACATTACTAATGGAAGAAAAACACCAGTGTGCCTTTGTGGTTACAGTGTCTGCCTTGACACTAGTGAGGTTGGGGTTCAAAGATCTGAGTTACAAATGTTCGCTTTAAAAATATCTATATTCAAAGACCCGCGATTTCCCATGATTTTTCCAAAAAATAGCAGATCTACAAGCTCATAGGTCCTAGGTCATGGGTATTCAGTATGAAGCTGTGTACCTGTCTCTACCATAAGTGGAAATGAAGATGTGAAACTTAGAATAGTCTTCCAATCAGTTTTATTCATACCTTTCCTCACTCTGCTGATATCTACTGAATAAAATGGTGAAAGTAAACCATTCCTCTTGATGGATGGTGGACCCTTGAGGTCTGCTCGTGTTTTGCAACTGCTGCTCTATCGGACTTATTCTCATGTTTTACGGATCATTTCTTGTACTCATTGTTCAGTATCTGTAACTATAGGGCTGTAAGTAATCATTAAAGTTATATCTAACTTGCATAATGTACATGCTGTGCATTTAAATCTTGGCCCATGAGTTAAGTTGAAAGCACTGCTGTCACATCTTTAAATAGTGGAATTTTATTGTTGTTTAGTACAATTGTTGGCCACAAGAGGTTCCCCTTGTGCTACAGGTTGGTTGTAAATGTCAGAGATCCATGAAAAACCTGCATTGGGTAATAAGCTCTGTAGCAAAGTCAAAGAAAAAAGACTTGCACACCTTTTGTTCAACAAGATAATCTCACCACACTTCACACTTGTGAATTGAAATATACATTTATGTAACAAAACCAAAGACCTGATTTGTTTCAAGACTACAAACCCATTCATAAACCTTTCAGCTCAAGACCAAAAGAGATGTGTGGTGTCTCCCCGGGATCCAAACGTACAAAAATGTAACATTATGAAATGCCATATCATCTGCATTTCTAAACTACGGATAAAGAACACAGCAAATAAATAATTAGTGTACCCTGGTGAAGAAGGAAATGTCCGACTCATCAGGGAAGTGAACCGTGTCGACACACACACACACACACACACACACACACACACACACACACACACACACACACACACACACACACACAGGTATTTACAGTATACACACAACATTGACAATTTGCAACACATAAAGGAACTAATTTTATCTTCAATTCTTACAATATTCTAGTTCTGGATATGGGGCTCCAGTGGCGCAATCGGTTAGCGCGCGGTACTTATAAGACAGTTACCAGCAGAGTGATGCCGAGGTTGTGAGTTCGAGCCTCACCTGGAGCATGGGAGCTTTTAAATGCTTTCAACCTGGTGTCCCTATTTGTAGGAATGTCATTGTATTCAATATATCAACATCATTTAAAAAGTTGCAAAAATAAGAGTTCTACAAGCTCACAACGCATAGCAATTAGCAATTTACATTACTAATGGAAGAAAAACACCAGTGCAGTGGCCTTTGTGGTTACAGTGTCTGCCTTGACACTGGTGAGGTTGGGGTTCAATCCCATACCAACGACTACAGAAATGGGACCCAATGCCTCCCTGCTTGGCACTCAGCTTCGATGGTTGGATTTGACCATTGAAGCTGCACTTGGAACATTATATAAAAGATATTGCAGAAAAACGGCTATTCAATCACAGTGGCCTGGCAGATAAAACAAACAAACACATTCCTTCATCACCACATGCTTTGCGACGCCCTTCAAATGCATCAGTGGATATAAATGTGTCTAAATGTATGTATGGACGTTACAATTAATGTGTTTTAATCTCTCATAACTTCAGTTTCTGTGACATGAAGGCTGATTTAAACTGGGATTTGATGGATCATAATAGTGTGATGAATATCATCTCTCTCCCGCGTGTGTGTGTGTGTGTGTGTGTGTGTGTGTGTGTGTGTGTGTGTTTTCAGAATGATATGACGTCTGTGGGTTTGCGCTGGGATGAGCTGTTGATGCCTCTGCTACAGAAATACAAACTGAACATTACCTGGGGAGACCAGGACCTACTGAACATCATCTTCCACCACAATCCTGGTAGGGAACGCACACACACACACACACACACACACACACACACACACACACACACACACACACACACACACACACACACACACACACACATGGCTTTCAGCTTATACTTATATTTTTTACATAGTCATAATAGTATAGTCATACCAACGTGTGTTTGTGCCCCTTCAGAACGACTGCTGGAGTTCCCATGCCAGTGGAACTACCGCCCCGACCACTGCATCTACGGCAGCAACTGCGCCTCGGCCGAAGAAAACGGGGTCTACATCCTCCATGGTAACAGAGGCGTGTTTCACAACCACAAACAGCCTGCCTTCAGAGCCATCTACAACGCCATACAACAGGTGGGTGTGTGTGCATGAAGCGTGGGACATGTGTGTGAGTGCTTAGCGACATGGGGCTCGAACCCACGCCCCCGAGATTTAGAGGCTCATGCTCTACCGACTAAAAAACCACACCCCCTTCCGGAAATCTCATTTCCATTTGACTTTAGGAAGGAGTCTGGCCTGAGCGCCTGTCTGGGCGTTTCTGGGGAGTTCATAACATGAACTCTCCTATCAGCGTCCTCGCATTGTTCTGTGATTGACAGCGCATGTTGGCCAATCAGGTGGAAGCCGAGTGAACCCGAATGGAGCCGACTGCAAGCTGAGCGAAAACGAACGGCGGCCATTGAAACTTTGTCCGGTGTTTTCTCCACTGTTTTAAAACTTCAAAACGCTCTCAACTTATTTTTTGTGGCAAAGAATTTACTTTTAACACATTCGGTGCCAGAGATTTAAAAAAAGTGACGTTGAGTGCCAGAGATCTCACCGTTTGTAACGCTACGCTGTTTACAGCTGCAGACTCCACGACGAGCACCCGATTGTAAACAATAGATGCGTGCACGATGGTGGATGGTCCTGGCTAACGCCTGGAACAATAACATCTCTCACGCGAGTCACCATGGGAGGAGTGATCTCGGATCGAACGGGACTCGTTTTCCCCACTGTAAAAAGTTAGGAAAATAGTTTTTTTGCAAGGAGATAGAATGGGAGCGGACGGGAGGCAGTTTTTTTGGCATGGTGATCCATCTGTCCCTTCCTTCTCAGAGTCACCGTGGGTGATTCCAGAGCCTAATTCCTAATGCATATCATGATATGACACAGCTTTTGCTGCAATTTCAGTTATTTTTGCAGCTTCAGGCGTCAGTGCCATATCGTTCGATCTTAGCCTCTAGTCAAAAGCCTGCGCCCAACGTGGGGCTCGAACCCACGACCCTGAGATTAAGAGTCTCATGCTCTACCGACTGAGCTAGCCGGGCTTGTGGGGAGTGATAAACGACCCCATTTCGAAGCAGCAGGAAACCCCTGACCTTTACCCGGTTCTAAGATTTCACACTGCCTCAGACACACACACACACACACACACACACACACACACACACACACACACACACACACACACACACACACACACACACACACACACACTCACACACACACACACTCACACACACACACACTCACACACACACACACACTCACACACACAGATCTACATTGCAGAGTGAAGATCTTAGAAAAGGTGGATTTGAACCAATTATCTTCACAGTCTCTGTACTTGAGGTTCTGTATCTTACCACTGTACCCCCATTGTTCCTGATAAACCAGTTCTCTTGCATGCTCTTCAGTGAAGAATTACTGCCAGGCACAAACTTGGGGGGGAAAAAAACGTACAACTTACAAAGCACTGGTGTATCTCCTGCACCACAGAAGCATGCAAGATGTGTTTTGTGAGTGAAAATGTTACAGAGGTGGATTTGAACCAAGAACCTTCGATTATTAGACACCGTTATATATCCTGTACCACACAGAGACAGAAAATGTGTGTGACAACTACTACTTAGCCCCATATCATTTAGATACAGCGTTCAAATGTTTGAAAAAGTTTATTTGAGTTTTTAACTCACAGTCTCTGTACTTTACGTCCAGTAACTTACCACTGCACCACCGTGATTCATATGGATTCAATTCTCTTGCACGCTATTCAGCGAAAGATTAGAGCCAGGTAAAAACTTGCAAAAACACCTTTGTTTTGAACCATTCTATTTACAAATCAAAGATGTATCTCCTTCACCCCAGAATCATGCAAGATTTGTGGCAAGATGTTTGTGACAACTAATTGCTTATAGATACAGAGTGAAAATGTTCCAAAAGCTAGATTTGAACCAAGGACCTTCTGCTTATGAAACACTTTCATATCTATATCCTTCACCACACAGACAAATGGAAGACATTTGTGACAACTATGGTTAATAGTTAGCCTCATAGAATTTAGAAATAAAAGTGGGGAATTATGTGATATTTGCTTTATTTTCTAATAATTTTCACGTGAAAAAAAATCGTGAACATTTGTGCAAACCTTTGAATATATATATTTTTAAAGCGAACATTTTTAACTCAAATCTTTGCTTCTGGGGGTCCCTGGAACAAAATATTTTGAGATGGGTGTCCACGGCCAAATATATATAATGTTGGGGCTCCTTGACATGAAAAAGTTTGAGCACCACTGATATAGACCATACGTTTTTCAGAAAACTGTTGGGATTTAGGAGACATGTCGAATCGGCTTCAGGTCTTAATGGGTTAAAATAGAGCTCACTGAACAGATGTGTAAAAAACGGTGAAGACTAACACACAAATATTCTTCTTGTCTTCCCAGTACACGTTCGGAGCCGACCCAGTGACCTCTCTGCTGGTTCCTCTAGAGGAGGTGCTGCAGAACACCACCCATACCTACTGCGGGAAATCTCACGCGCTCCTCACCAAGGGACTGGCCCAGAGCCTGGCTGTCATCAACCACAGTGCCCCTAGTGGACGGTAACGAACAGTACAGATGGGTACTAAACTGGCCTGCTATAAACTGGCCTGGGAGCTGAGCGCTGGATTTAACAAAGAGGAACGCTGGAAGTCTTCCATTCCATCCATAATGAGAATACCTCAGTAAAGCTTGATTTATACTTAGTTGCCACGCCAGTTTCACAAAAATAGCCGAGACATTTCCGCGCGCAACACTAATTAAGGTTCAGTGAGGGAGGCACTAGCCTGGTAAACCCTCCCTCCGGAAATCTCATTTCCATTTGATTCCAGGAATCAAATGGAAATGAGATTTCCGGAGGGAGGGTTTACCAGGCTAGGGAGGCACAGGACACCTCTTCTTTTAAAATGAACTCTGCGAGTACAAGATGAACTTTAAATTACAGCAGTGGTACTTTTTTATCCTGGATTGATGAATTTTAAAGGTGCTGGATGTGAGTTTCAGGAAATCAAGTCTTTCACAGACTCATACAGATTTTACTTACAGTTTAATGCCAATAGGTGAGCATGGTCTTCCCAACCAATCCTTGTGGGCTAGGCATAAAATGATAAAATGTTGTATTTTTTATCCCATGAGTTTTTTCACCCAGTACTATGTAATCATGGGCGCTACTCTCCCTCTGCCAGCCTAGGGAGAGCCCAGAACTGAGCTCATGCCTCCTTCAATGCATGAGGAGTTAGCAGGCCGCTTCTTATCACCTGACAGGGGGGAGTTTCCCCGGTAGGACGTAGCGTGTGGAAGGAACACGTTATTCCAACCAGTTCCTTTCCCCTCCATCAGGCACCCCGGCTGACCAGGGTAGAGACCAGGATTACTGCATGTTTTTTGTGAGGGTACCTAGTATTACCCTAGGGGACACAGGGAGAACATGCAGACTCCACACAGAAAGGCCCTTTTGTGGTTTGGTATTTTAACCAATTTCGGTACTGACCATCTTTCTGTATGGCATCAAAATGTTTTGAAAAGTATCAAAAAGTTTCGTGTTTGTCCTTTTTTTTTTACAACGTCACCTCAGGTTAATACGGAAGGAGGATTGGTGTTTCAATTTGCAACATCACCAGGTTCTAGCATCATCCCTCCTGCCAGAAACACTAGCAAAGAGGTCAGCAGAACTTTGGAAGAGTGAATTGACTTTCCATATTGGAGAATTTATTTAGCCCAATGAAATGTCAGAGCAGAAACAAAGACATTGTACCGGGCCCATTCAGAAAGATAGATGCACAGAACCACTTTGTCAAACCTTCAGTCACCTCTTCACATCTTAATTAATGGGAATCTCATATATTGAGTCATATGGATGAAATGTGAATATCTGAGAATACCTCACCATTATGTGAATAAGTCAATTGATTGAATGTACAGCTCTCGTAAAGTAACAATTATGATATCATGTTGTATTTTATGTATAGCAATCAAAAGATTGATTGGTTGAACGATTACCGGTAAGTATCTTTTTTTAAGTCACCATAGTTAAAGATAGGCTACCGTATAGATTATATTCTGACATAACACTGGCTTGCCAAAGGCATTGTTCTATATCAATTATTCAATACTTTTTTCCACTTTTGAATTTTTTACCTTTACCTTTTACCTTTATGTGTTTGTAAAGTGAACATTCTGTATGTTTTGCACTGATAGCTATTAAGAATATCACTGAAATACACAAATAGTGTGGTCATGGGATGTGAAAGTTCTGTTTTGTAAATGGTAACAACTTGTGCTTGTAATAAGCATTAATTAACAGTTATTAAGGCTCTTATAAATCCATATAAGACTTATTATGTGTTATACACATGATAATGATGCCTTATATACCTACCTCAAATGTGTATATCCTATGACTCTAAATCATAAAGGTAGGGCAACAGATAAGGGACAACTTCTGATATTTAAAGATGAGTCCATATCTAAACAACAATATCAGTTTCTTTTTTTCATAGAATTATATTTGAAATTACAAAAATTTGAAGTTTTGAAAAGGTGAGCCTACAGGTACAGTAGCAGCAAGGAACTGCACAGTGATGACATTACAAGTGGAGGAAGCTGCTAGAATTACACTGTATTGCCAATATTTACAATATTGGCCTATAAATTAACGTTGTAAATGTCTAGGATTTAAACTCATATATTTGCAATGCTCTGGAAGCATCTCTACTGTAAAAGGTTAAATCAAATGTATATTGATGATATAAGTATCCTTGTATTTGTTTAACCCATTACGACCGGGGAAGTGTAATCTTTTGATGTCTTTGGCTATTCAAAAATAGTGTGTCGCACTATGAGCTTGTAGATCTGCTATTTTTGAGAAAATCATGAAAATCTGTGCAAATCTTTGAATATATATATATTTTTAAAGCTAATATTTGTAACTCAAATCTTTGAATATATATATATTTTTAAAGCTAACATTTGTAACTCAAATCTTTGCTCCTGGGGGTCCCTGGAACTAAATATTTTGAGATGGGGTCCGTGGCCAAATACATATAATTTTGGGGTCTTTGACATGAAAAGGTTTGAACACCACTGACATATAGCAACATATGTTTAAAAAGAAAAAAAATGTAGGAGTTAGAAGACATTTGTAGAAGCCCCCAGAAGCAAAGATTTGAGTTGCAAATCACGATTTTTGAAAAATAGCCCAAATAAATCTAAAAATGACACAGATGCGTTCCCGGTTTTAATGGATTCAAAGGAGTTTAGGTTAGTTTACCAGGGTGGACTTCCTCCACTCTGGACATTAAAAATGTTGTCTAAATCCTAACAGTTTTTTAAAATAAAATCAAAAAAATATTTTTAAAATATTTTTCAAAAATAGCAGATCTACAAGTTCATAGCGCGGCACTCGGTGCCGCACTATGAGCCAAAGAAATCTAAAGTGACACAGATGCGTTCCAGGTCTTATAAAACTGCTCAACTGAAGGTTGGGGGGTCGGCAGATTTTGCTCCCACGTTTATAAAATATATTTTTTCTGTGAGAATGCCAAATGAGTGCAGGTTTTTCACATTGTTTGAATATCCAGCATTTGAAATGATCTGTTGTCCTGCCTTTAATTGAAAAACGACATGAAAGGGAACATGCTTATAGCATATTATCAAACTATTTTGTGAAGTTAGCGCCCAAGTTGTTTTGGGCCATGGCAGGGAGGCGAATGAAAACGAATGAACTCTTGCTAGGTTGTCTAAAATGTAAATGTGAAATGTTATGTGCAGTATTGCTGTAGGCTATACATTCTCTTACGAACACGTTGAATTTATTATTGAACTTTATTATCGTTTAATAGTGAATGAGAACCACTTTTGGAAGCTATTTTTTTTACAGGGGTTAGGGTCTTAATGGGATATTTCTTAATGTTGTGGTTCCTGTAGTCGATGCCAAAGCTTGTTTTCTTGCAGTGTTGAATGTAATTTGGATGCATTGTCAGAAAGTTGATATAAAAAAAACACACACACACCGTGAACTTTGTTGTTGTTTTTGTGATTTGTGATGTTCATGTGCTTATTTTGAGAGTTTTGTCACTCATCGACTATAAATTTGGCAGGCCTGCCGCTTGGCGGGGGTAATAAACTTATTAGGTTTTAATAGTTGCTGCCTGGGTCAGGGGTTTGCTAGAATGTAATGTCTTAGTACGCATTTTGTTTTAACGTTTGTATTGTCTCCGTTCAAGGACCATAATAGAGTTCATAGTTTTGATAAAAAATAAAGGCAGGAGGATAATAATAATAATAATAGTAATGGGCCATTTAAAAAAAATACTATTCGACTAGTACCAACAAGGTCGACTAGTGGTTATACTAGTCGACTAGTTGGTGAAAGCCTACTGTATAACTGTTACCAATGTACTAGTTATATTGTATTAACATAATCTAGGAGTATGTTAATACAATATAACTACTAGTACATTCTACAGTGGTTGGAGGTGGTCTTCCTACTCTTCCATTGAGAAATCTAGACCCTGGTGTCAGGTAGGACTAGCCTGGTAAACCATTCCGGTCGTGTGAATTCACATTCAATCAGTTTCTGGCAATCACAGGGCCTTGAGTGCAGACGTTGGTTGGCTCTTCCACTTCTTTTTGGTTTCTACAAAACGCCCACACAGTGCTTGGGGCCAGAGCGGTCTGCAGAAGACACATGATAATGTGAATTCACACCACCGGGATGGTTTACCACATTGGTTCTCAAAGTGGGGTCCCCCAGGAAAATAAGTTAATTTTGCATTCAATTCAGTTTAACCACTTCAGCCCAATATACATTGGCTATTTGAAAATAGCCGATCTACAAGCTCACAACGTGTCGCTTTGAGCTTGTAGATCTGCCATTTTCAAAAATAATCTTGCAAAAATGTTTAACATTTGGAATATTTTAAAAACATTTTAACATAAATCTTATATGGGGGGTCCCTGGCACAAAATATTTTCAGGTGGGGGTCCGCGGCCAAATACGTATCAATTTGGGGGTTCTTGACATGAAAAAGTTTGAGAACCACTGGTTACTGGCTACGGTAGGACACCTACTGGTTGACAAGTAGTCCTGTATCAAACTCATATGCACAATAACACCCCAGACAAAGTAGGGTTATATACACTGTCTTGGAAGTGTTAGAACAGTACTAATGACCAATTATCTACCCGGCAAACAAATATTACATACCTCTTTCCCTTTATTTGTATAACTCATGTAGACTGTGTAGGGCGAACACATTTGTTTTTTAATTAAAGGAGTAGTTCACCCAAAAAATTACACACCCCATGAAGCCTTGAATTCATGGACTTAATTGATACGTAATTGATAGAAAATAAGTCATTTTGTGTGTAACTACTCCTTTAAATGCAATAAAAGCCAGTGTTCTTGTGGTGGGTTTTCGTTTGGCCCAGCTGTACCAGTTCTGCTGCTGTTGAACTTACGAACTCTTCAAATCGCGCCGTCAATGAACATCAAAAGTTACCGCGCTCACTCAGTCCTCAAGTTAAACTCAACACCACCCACACAGATTCAAAAAACCTTTTTTGTTTATTAGAACAATACAGCAGGTATACATATATACACATATGTATATAAAGGTCTTTTGCAATCAAAACACTCTGCTCAGAATGGGGCATGTGCTTCAACAACAAACTGTATCACTCCCCGAGAAATAAATTAATCCAAACTAAAGAAAAACCAGAAGAAAGAAAGAAAGAAAAAGCACAGGTGGAAAAAAAGGGTTTCAAGTTGGGAATACATCCATCAGCCTCTATTGAACACCAAATACAGGTTTACAAAATGGGTGCGTTATTTTGATCACAACTCTTCCAGTGAGCTTACAGCTCCACCCGCAAAGGCGTGCCTGTAGGGTAAACCAAACACTCCCTCTGAAGCGTTTAATAGTCGTAAGAGAGTCCGCAGTGCCTGGAGAGGAAAGGGGCGTCCACAACCAAAAACTACAACTACGAACGTATTGTTTTCGTTCTACCTCAAGTACAAGGGCGGCCTTAATGATCTGGGGGCCCGTTTCAAGAGCTCATATGGGGCCCCCATATGCACCCCCCCCCCCCGGAAAAAAAAACATAGCAAAATCTACACTGCTCAAGTAGATGGCAGAGTCCACACCACAGCTAATTATAATGGCGACAGTGAACGATATAGTTATAGTGCTTGGTGTGTAGAACTACAAATAACGATAATTATGTGAGCATCCACACTGTTATGGTTGCGGTGTGCGCTCAACCATCCACCTGAGTTAGAACAATTCATTTCATTAAACAATATCATTTATAGTTATAGTGCTTGGTGTGGACCGCCCGTTACTGGAAAAACCAGATGAAGAACAAAGAGGTGAAAGCAAGAGACAGGTTGAACGAGAGACAGAGATGAAAAGAAATAAACTAAATCGAAATTAAAGCTCGTGAACCCCATGACGTCAGAAGAACAGCATCAAAACGATAAAATTACAACCCAGAACACTAAATGAAACGCTAAATTTAAAATAATAACAAGGATGTTTTCGTAGAGAGTATTGTTGTTCCATGTTAAATCAGAGAGAGACTGAACTCTTGTCACAGCATGGGAGTTAAGACCCAAACGTAGGTCTTGGGAGACGAACACCAGCTGCTGTCCTGTGGTCGTTGTGGAAATGGTTGTGTGTTGTATTCAGTGTCGTTTACTTATGAGTGGACGTTGTGTTAGGGGCGCAAAGCCCCACACCCCCCCCCCAAAAAAAATGTAAATGCTGAGATGCATTGCAAAGGAAGAGTCACTTTACTGGATTACATCGTTATGAAATTCTCTCACTTTCTGTCCATCTGTCTGTCTCAAGCAGGATTTATATACTTTGTCGCGTTGAGCTTATCGCGCGCCGAAAATAGCCCATCTAAGAGCTCATAACGCGTAATGGCTGACGTGTTGTGAGCTTGTACATTCGGCTATGTGACACGGGCCGCATGGCAAAGTATAAACCAGGCTTAATTCTCTCCGTCTGTCGGTCTGTCCCACCTCTTAAAAACTGGTTTAGATATGAACATACTGCATTTCCACACTCTCTCTTCAGGATCTATCTTTATTTACTCATCATCTTCATTATTTTGGTATTTTTTGGTTTAAATTTTTATTTATTTATTATAAATCTATAAGACCCAAAGATTACAAATCTTATTTACATAAAAAAACATGTTTTTCTTTTCTTTTTTTGCTTTAAAAGCCCCCCCCCCCACCCACCGCTCCTATGTTCTTCAATTTGTTTTTTTCATTAAAGCAGGAAAGGTTTTTAATTGAACCTCAAAGCAAAGAAACATTATCAACCTGATATTTCAACTTCTGTATTTTGTGTCGTCAGTGTGTCCGTTCGTTTACTGTGTGTTTGTTTATGTGTGTGTCTGTCCATTTCCTGTCCACCGTCTGTGCGTTAGAGCGTGCCGTCGTCAGTGCAGCCCCCTCCGGCCGTGTAACGGAACTCCTGCAGGTTCGATACCCCGTGGAAATGGACGAACGCTCCGGCAACGACCAGAATGTGGAACAGCTGGTGAGAATGGAACTGGAGAGAGAAAAGCATACCTTTCAACATTGTGAGGTGAAAATAAGACTTATTTTATGTGACGTTATGTAAACATGGTAATTATTCCCAAAAGGTTGATTGTGTGTGTGTGTTACCTACCCAGATATCGCACTTTCCAGGGAAAAACCTCTCAGGGATTCTCGCAGCGTAAACACACGCCCCCGTGATGTAGAGTGTGGCCATTAGCAACAACCAACCGATCTGGCCAACCGCAGTGGCTTTGATTAAACCCTCACTGATGATGAAATGGAGGGTTGGAACGACGCCACTGAGACCCAGACCAACGAATACACCTACAGACAGACGGACGGACGGACAGAGACACAGAGAAAGAAGCGGCTGTTAACCCATTAAGACCTGAGGCGATTCTAAAAAAAAATCTAAATCTCAGTTTTTTGAAAAAAATCTGGAAAATATTTTTTCACGATTTTTCAAAAATAGTAGATCTACAAGCTCGTAGCGCGGCACTCGGTGCCGCGCTATGAGCTTGTTGATCTGCTATTTTTGAATAGCCCAAAAAAATCTTAAAATGAGACGCAGATGCGTCCCCGGTCTTAATGGGTTAATCACATTTACTCAAACACTTTAGGTAACCTGCTGGACTAAAATACATCGATATATTTTATACCAACTAATATTATTATCTCCGCCAGGCCAGGAGGTCGGAGATTTTATATTCACCACATTTGGTAGAAAAGGATGTCGAGAGTCATGCGACGATGAGCGTACCGTTTGCTTGGAAATGGCTTTGAAAAGTAGTGGGAGGGGCTTATTTCTTACAAAACAAATGCCGTACATCCTGAACGCACAAATTGTAATTGCATGTTGAGGGGCCTTTATAGAGTGCACCTCTAAAAGCACTTTTAACTCAAATACATTAAGTTGCACTGTATGTTTAGGAATGCTACCTTTGGCTATTTGAAAAATAGCTGATCTACAAGCTCACAACGCGCGTTGTGAGCTTGTAGAGCTTGTAGACTTGAAATGGGACAGTCTGAATAATGAGTACTTATACTTTAAGTACTTTAACCCATTAAGACCGGGAACGCATCTGTGTCATTTTTAGATTTCTTTAGGCTATTCAAAAATAGCAGATATACAAGCTCATAGCGCGGCACCGAGTGCCGCGCTATGAGCTTGTATATCTGCTATTTTTGAAAAATCGTGAACATTTGTGCAAATCTTTGAATATATATATATTTGTTTAAAGCGTTAGGATTTAGAAAACATATTTTTAATCGGCCTCAGGTCTTAATGGGTTAAGTATATTTTGATGCCAATACGTTTGTACTTTTACTGAAGTCAATTCTGAACACCAGACTTTCACTTACTTCTACATTGCGGCATTGACACTTTTACTCAAGTAAAAATATGCGAGTACTTCTTCCACCACTGATTTGCGTACCTGCTCTGACTCCTCTGTACTGCGGGGTGGCGAAGAAGTCGCACTGCGAGACGACGATGGCAGTCAGTCCCAGAACACACACCACCATGAGGTAGGTGACACACTGCTGAGGAGAGCAGTAGAACGAGTAGTAGAGCCACGGCACAAACGAGCCCATGATGAGAATCGCTATGCCGCTGTAGTCCAACCTGCACACACACACACACACACACGAAAAAGGTTGAGAATTACTGCTGCACAACAAAGGATTATAAAGAGGTGTAAGTTATATTTAACTTACACCTCTTGCTTTTTTGGCTTAAAGCAAGTGTTATGTATCTCTCTATTCTGATAGAAGTCATTGCTATAGTGTGTTTGTTTTTGATTGATTGATTGATTGAATACTTTATTAGTCAGAAATGTAAACAGCACGAGGTACAGTCAGACATTAAAGCTAAAAGGATAATGCAAAAAAAGTCCTGGGGACTTGTTTCCATTGCGGTCCTATGTATTAAATTCATCGACATAGCATAAAAAATAACACATTGTCATCAACAAATACAAAACACTGTGTACAAGGGAGAAAGAGGGGAAAAAGGGGGGGGGGGGGACGTCAGTAGTGAATGACACATCATTTCTATGGGAAATTGCATTTAACTTCCCTTGTGGTCTTCTGATTAGTTTTTCAGGCTAGGCCTGTCACAATTATTACATAATCGCCTAATCGCAATTATTTGAGAGAGTTGCAATTATTTCTGAATAATCGTCATAATCGTTTCCATGTTGAAAAATGCTCATACATTTTCAAACATTTTCCAAAAATAGCAGCTTACAAGCTGTGTATTTCCGCATATATATATTTTTTTAAGAATACAAATGTATTGAATATGTCAGTAATTTATTTGTATATTTAAATTTGTCATATATTTGCCCTGTGCAATTTGTGATTATGAAGCCTAAAAAAAGGCCAAACAGAAATTAAATTTGTATTCATATGTTCCAATGTTCAATGCAAAAACACAATAAAATTTTAGTCGCAATTATTTGTGTGACAATTAATTAATTAATCAACTTAAATTTGTAATCGTGACAGCCCTATTTCAGGCTAGTTTTGAAGGAAACCAGTGATTCACATTTTTTAATGGATGGGGTCAGGGCATTCCACATTTTGGTGGCAGAGTATAGTAGAATGATAATTTTCCCATGTTTGTTTGTACATAGTGTTTTGTATTTGTTGATGACAATGTGTTATTTTATTTTTGTTTATTTGGGTGGTTACCAGATCGTTGTCGCTCCCTCTAGTGTTGTGGCTGTGGGTGTCACTCACTTTGGAGAAGTAGTTAGTCAGGTATGAGGGTATTGAGGGCACTGTCCCTTTGACTATCTTAACCCATTCAATCCGGGAACGCATCTGTGTCATTATAAGATTTCTTTGGCTTTTCAAAAATAGCAGATCTACAAGCTCATAGCGCGGCACCGAGTGCCGCGCTATGAGCTTGCAGATCTGCTATTTTTGAAAAATCTTGAACATTTGGGCAAATCTTTGAATATGTTAAGTTTTAAAGCGAACATTTGTAACTCAAATCTTTGCTTCTGGGGGTCCCTGGAACAACATATTTTGAGATGGGGGGGGGGTCTGCAGCCAAATACATATCATTTTGGTGGTCCTTGACATGAAACAGTTTGAGAACCACTGATTATACAGTAGCAACAGAAGTCTTTTAAAAAAACTGTTTAAGAAGACATTTGTAGAATCCCCAGAAGCAAAGATTTGAGTTAAACATTATCTAAATTAAAATGACAGAGATGCATTCCCGGTCTTGATGCATATATCAATACCAATCCCATTTTGTCTCTCTAGCTCGTTAGTAAACAGAAAATACATTTTAACCCATTAATACCTGGAACGCATCTGTGTCACTTTAGATGTCTTTGGCTATTCAAAAATAGCAGATATACAAGCTCATAGCGCGGCACCGAGTGCCGCGCTATGAACTTGTAGATCTGCTATTTTTGAAAAATCGTGAAAAAAAAAAGTTTTGATTTTTTTCCAAAAACTGTTAGGATTTAGATTTTTTTAAAGAATCGCCTCAGGTCTTAAAGGGTTAAGGTCAGGATACCAATTTAATTCAATCATAGATAGGGTCAGGGTATAGTGTGTGTGTGTGTGTGTGGGGGGGGTGTGTGTGTGTGTGTGTGTCTTACTTTGAGAAGACTCTGGACACTTTCTCAGAGTGACAGTAGACGGTGTGGAAGAGCCAGGAGAAGGACAGACAGAGAACGGCTCCCAGGAAGAACGCTCCGATCACGACCTTCTCCTGCAGCGGGGCCACGAACGACATGTTGGGTCTCAACAAGTACATGAGCCCCAGACACAGGAACAACACACAACCTGGAAACACACACACACACACACACACACACACACACAGAGATCATCTCACATTCTCACATTTATATCACATAAAACAGACATCAGAGAGAGAGTTGTTATTAATCCATTGATACCTGGAACGCATCTGTGTCACTTTAGATGTCTTTGGCTATTCAAAAATAGCAGATCTACAAGCTCATAGCGCGGCACCGAGTGCCGCGCTACGAGCTTGTAGATCTGATATTTTTGAAAAATCGAGGGAAAAAATATTTTTTATATTTTTTTCAAAAAACTGTTAGGATTTTTTTTTTTTTTAAGAATCTTCTCAGGTCTTAATGGGTTAACCACTTGAACCCCAATCTGGGAACCCATCGTCAAATAAAAAAGAAAAGATGTCGGCCCCAGCGTTTTTCACTTTTGCATTTGACTCTGGGGGGAGTGATTAAATAGACGATGATGACTGGAAACCGGTGTTTTGGTCTCTGCCCTCAGCCTCCGATGGTGCGCCTATGTTTTCATTCCCACTAACAACATTTCTCCACGGAACACTAACACCATTTCTCCCAAAGAACATGGATCGTTTTGGTTATAAGCCCACTTGTTTCTATGATGAAAGAACAAGTCAAAATGTTACTAACTTTCCGTGGTTTTGTCGGCTCCGCGGACGCCATTGTTAACACATTGGGTGCCAGAGGTTTATTAAAATATTATACGTTCGGTGCCTGCTATTCTTCCATCCACTTACGTCGATACGTTTCGTGCTGTGGAAGCCCCGACGCGGAAGTGCATGTAAGCAAAGCGTGCGTGCGAGACGGCGGAGGGTCCCGACTAACGCCTGGAACAATAATATTTCCAACGCGATCCTCCATTGCAGAGTGATCGCCGATCGAAAACGGCTCACTTCCACCACGTTAAAAAGAAATGGAGATATTAAGCTTTTAGTCAAGGAGTTAACATTGGAAAGGCACTCCATTTTCTAAACATGTCATCATTATAAACCCCTTAACAGACGACGTCACACTGATAAGAACCAGTAGGCGTGCGCAGGCCGGCACCAAATGAAACCCATTCTGTCATGTCTCGCTAGGACGCGCCTCACTAGCCAACACACAAGAGGAGGTTGAATGAACTGAAACCAGCGAAACCCTGAAACAATATGTGGGGAATTGATTGCATGAAACAATCACCTGTGCGTCCAGTCTCTATGTTGGTAAACAAAACACATTATAAATTGGTCATGGATAGGCCCCTACCCTGGGGGTGTCAATGAAAAAGGGTTCAAGTGGTTACAATCTGGGAAACCATTTGGTAAAAAAAAATAAGAAAAAAAGAGATTGAGTGGTGAAAGTGAGTTGGCTGCAATACTTCTCTCCCACCACTAGATGGGAATGAAGCAGAACAAATGACACTAAATCAATATTTCTATTATGCAAATATGCACACTGACAGATTGATAGGGAGGAGGACAGAGATAAAGAGACAGATGTGTGTGTGTGTGTGTGTGTGTGTGTGTGTGTGTGTGTGTGTGTGTGTGTGTGTGTGTGTTACCCAGTAAGTGTGTCCATATGTTTCCAGTCTCTGTGTGAATTCTGAAGATGCTTTTGAAACAGGCTCTGAACGACGGCATGGGAGGCCTGTGACCGTGGAGCAGGTAGTCGTTGTCTTTCAGCCAATCGGGGAGCAGGTCAAAGGGGAGGACACGCCACCGGCCCTCCCACATCTGGGTGGTGGTGGGTTGAGGAGGAGGAAAGAGAAAACGTTAGAATAAATGCAAACTGGGGCACAGGAGAGATACTTAATGAGGCATTTTGCCCATTAAAACCGGGAAAGCATTTTAGATTTGAGCCATATCATCTCTGTTGGGTGGAAACCTCATAATGTCCAAAACTATGAATTTTCTGGATTATAAATTCTAAAAGCAGCAAAAGTACAGTAGCAGATCTACAAGCTCAAAACGTGTCGCGTCGTGCCGCGTTTCGAGCTTGTGGATCTGCTACTATTTGATGCTTTTGGTGACGCTGTGGTTACGATATCCATATGAACTGGAATATGTACAGTGGAGACTTTTATGTTGTCATTCAACAGTGTGTGTGTGTGTGTGTGTGTGTGTGTGTGTGTGTGTGTGTGTGTGTGTGTGTGTGTGTGTGTGTGTGTGTGTGTGTACCTTGTGTACAAACTCCTGCATTCTCTCCATGACGCCTTCATCGTTGCTCTTCTCCTCCTCCTCCTCCTCTTCCCCCTCTCTTTCGTTCTCTCCATCTCTTCTCTGTTTGTCCTCAGAGACTCTCTGACAGAAGAAAACAAACGGGACAGAAGATATAACAAATATACATACATGTGTATATATATATATATACTGTGTATCAGTGGTTCTCAATCTTTTCAGGCCGCGACCCCCCAAAATAGTGTTACGAGGTGTTGTGAGCATGTAATCGCCTATTTTCTGCCTATTTCTTAGGTAATATTTGACAAATGTGTTATAGTATAGTTTGCTGATTACTTCTGACGCAGTAATGGCCTTTATTTTATAGCAGTGGTTTTCAACCTTTTTCATGCCAAGGAGCCCTAAATTGATATACATTTGGCCGCGGAACCCCATCTGAAAATGTTGTGCCAGGGACCCCCAGCAGCAAAGATACCAGTTAATTTTCGCTTAAAAAATATATAAATATTCAAAGATAGCAGATCTACAAGCGCCGCGCTATGAGCTTGTATATCTGCTATTTTTGAATAGCCAAAGCTAAGTGGTTAAAATGATTCTGACGCTATGTTAACTAATTTTGCTGGGGACCCCCTGGTACTCCCCCAAGGACCACTGGTTGAAAACCCCTGTTTTATAGGTATTCGAAATGTCTTAAAAGTCCTTAAATTGTGACTTTAGAAATGTGAAGTTACCCAGCATACACTTATACTGTATGTTGGTTTGTTTGCTGTTTAAGTGAGAAAATAATGTTGCACATTAAGCAAATCAACTGGGGATCCCCCCCAAAATCATGTGAGAACCACTGCTGTGTATACATAATACAGCATGTCTTCCCAATACTCCACACTCCATGACTAACTGGTTTGTTACACACTGCTGTAGAAGAGCTGCTTCCCAGAAAACTAACGACATCAGCCCTGCATAGTTTGTCACATGACAAATAGCTGAAATAGCTCACAACACGTGTTGTGAGCTTACTGTAGTATTGTGTTATTGTCTTGTACTTGTGTTGTCGTTTTGTGTTGTGTTAAGTGCATTGTACAGTTTTTATGGTGTATTGTTTTGTGTTATTGTGTTGTGTTTGGAGTGAAGCAGACAATTTCGCAACCAGGTTTAAATGTCGACGCAACAGAGGGGGCGGGATCGAGGAAACAGCCAATGGGGAGAGAGGCCAGAGGCCATTGGCCAATAAGACAAAAGCCTGATGCTACGATGGCCCAATGAAGAGGGAGCTGAACCTTGTACACAGTAACCCCTCACTTCCACTCATGGCTCTCATGGGACGCTAAGAATTTAGTTTAAGAAACAAGGCCGTTAAAAACAGACAGCATGTTCCGAACACACACACCCACACCCCAGTGGATCCCAGCTTGTCTATGAACTTTGATGAACCGATTGTACTCTGCTGGGGGTGTGTGAAGGGGAGGAGAGATGCCTTGTTTCGAGACAACAGTGCAATTCTTAGTGTAATTTCAATTTGTTCAGTAGAGGCAGCGTATTGCAAAACATTAGTTCCCAAATACTCTAACGCGGAGGACTGCTTTATATTAAGATGTGAACACAGAACTGGGCCGAAAAGTCAGGAGTTCATAATAATGAGAATTTATGAGCCTCTTTCAAAAACATCTTGGCTAAGGTGTCCACATCCTGTACAATATTGGCTGCCTTAATGTCGCCTTGGATCGTTCAGCATGACAGGGTCAATGAGGTCCTTCTGCAAGCTATACACTAAGAAGGAGATCTGACAGTGTCCGAATGCTTGGCTGCATCGTGGCAGTACTATATGATGATAGTCGATGCCAGAACATTATAAAAAGCTTCCAACATGTAAAAATAAAGGATTGTCATTGTTAGTTTTAATAGAGCTGTTACCGGAACAAGTACTGTGGCAATTCTAACCGTTTCATGTGTTAAAATACAGGGATCAATAACTATCAGCACTGTGTGCACACCAGTTCGTGAAAAATATGGCTATAGAAATGGATATTATGAGCTCTCTTTGTACTTGGAGAATTGCCAAACTTCTGGCAAGTCAAAACTGCGTCCAAACTTTCCTCCTTTATTTTTTATTGTTTTGTTTTCTCAAGGCAATTAAAGCCGTCTCACTCCTTCGTAGAGAGTGTTTGGTGCCAGTGGGCACATTCTCACGCCTGTATGAGAAGAACAACTATTATGCACTTCAATCTACCTTGAAAACATCCAAGGTTTGGCATGTCTGGGCCACAAGTCTAGCAGCTTTGTTTGATGACAAAAAGTAACACCGTGCTCAGTTTATTTTTCCTGGGCTCGAATTTAAAGCTGGTTTCTACGTTCGATTGATAAATGAGGGCCTTTGACTCTATGCCATTGTGATTGCCATAATACCCGGTGGCCTTTATCCCACATTAAAATTGGCTAATGGGAGGACCGGCCGGCGGTCCACGTCTAGGCCTGTCACAATTATTATATAATCGTCTAATCGCAAATATTTGAGATAATATTTTTTTCTTGCATAATCATCATAATCGTTTCCATGTTGAACATTTTTCACACATTTTCAAATATTTGAAAAAAAAGCAGAAATAGCAGATCTACAAGCTTTCAACGCGTCACTTCGTGACACGTTGTAAGCTTGTAGATTAGCTATTTCAGTTATTTGTCATAACTGCCCTGTGCAATTTTTTTATTAGGAAGCCTAAAAGGCTTCATATGTTCCAATGTTCAATGCCACGTTGTCACACTCATGTCCCTATGACTCAGCCATAACCATATAAGGAGTTCCCAATATAGCTACGCCCAAATATGAAGGGTGTTGTCCAACCTCAATGTGTTGTAATGGCATCAGGCGCAAACAAATCAGTCAGCCCCATATATGGGCACAAAAGGGGGCATGCCCATATATGGGCATATACTGATGACATCAGGGATATCCATATATGGGCATAAAAAAGGACAATACTTTTCATATTACACCCTGATTGGCATCTTAAGTTTGCAGGTGTGGCTCGTTTTGAACAAAATGCCTCGAATCATGAACGCAGGGTCCGATTGCCGTGAAAATTTGCACACACATTCCCACTAGGCCGAGGAAGAAATGCCGCCCTTTTCACATTGTCCCGTTAAAGCGTTAAAGCGCCACCAGGAGGCAGATTTTTGCAAAACATTTTTTTGATATTACAGCATATTACTTTTGTCCAAGCAAATTAGTACACATCAGATTTTTCATTTCCCATCCTCTTGATTGGCTAAGATTGGCATTTTAAATTTGCAGAAGTGGTTCACTATGAACAGAATGCCTCAAATCATGAACGCATCGATTCCACTCACCTCTAAAATTACCGAATTCCAAACATTGCTGGCCCACAATAACCTACCTGGCGGAGACCTGTGCTCCGAGGAGCACTTTCTCTAGTTTGTTTTACCTTTATTTTTTATTTTATTTTTATTCAGATGGATCATATCATTTTAGATGACCTTATTTAGGATCGGTTTATTACCTATATTACACATTTCAAGTGCCACTTCTTCCCGGCCTAGCGGGAATGTGCATGCAAAATGTCACGGAAATCGCACGCCGTGTTCATGATTAAAGGCATTTTGTTCAAAACGGACCACTCCTCTGCAAACTTTCTGGAAGCCAATCTAAGCAAATCAGGAAGGAATACGATTCCTTCCTTCCCGTTTTGGAATCGTATTCCTTCCTGATCACTGATTAGTTTTGCTTTGTTTGATATAATAGCACACCAAATTGTTTGTGTGCTTGTGCTGTTGTATAAGTCTTTGATGTGTGTGTCTGTGTGCATACTCATAGTGCATACATACACACAGGCAGTCTGCAGCATTATACCCATGTGTGAAATGTGATCAGTACACCCCAAAACTGAAACGACACAATCCTGTATGTATACGTGTGTGTGTGTGTGTGTGTGTGTGTGTGTGTGTGTGTGTGTGTGTGTGTGTACGCAGGTAGATGCGTCTGATTGCTCCACCTGCAGTAAAGCAACACCGATACCGGAGCTGGTGTTGGGGCCTCCTAACCCAGTCAGCAGGGGTGTCTGACCCGACACCCAATAAGGCCTTTAAATGTTTCAGCAGAGAGCAAAAACTGACTGAACAACACACCTCTACCTCTGTAGTGAACTCACAGTGAATAACTGTAACCAATTTTTAAAGGTGATAGTTTGAAATTCATACTGTATAATATATGCATTGAAACATTAATTTTGGGGAGGTTAGGTGGTAGGCAGTGTTGCCAGATTCTGTAAGAGAAACATGCAACGAGGTCTAGGAAAACCAGCCCAAAATAAGCGACTATGGGCCACATGAGCACTTTAACATATACATCAGCTATTTGAAAATAGCAGATCTACAAGCTCACAACGCGTCGCGATGCGACGCGTTGTGAGCTTGTAGATCGGCTATTTTCAAATAATATCTTGCGGGGAAATTATAATAAGCAGATCTGGCAACCCTGGTGGTAGGGCTTGGGCGAGGTCACAACATACCATCATTCAGAGTGATATTGAAACACCACAAGAATTATTACTCTAACTCTATCCTCTCCTTTCTCACGGAATACTACAAAATGATTTCAATCACTTATTTACACCTGTATTTAGGGCTGTCACGATTACAAATTTAAGTTGACGATTAATTATCACTCAAATAATTGCGATTAACGATTTAATTGTGTTTCTGTCATTGAAAATGTATGGATAAAAATTACATCTCTGTTTGGCTTTTAGCTTTCGTTGCACAGGGCAAATAACACATATTTAATTACTTTACACTTAAAAATAGACATTAATAGTGGAAATAGCCGATCTATAAGCTCAAAACGTGTCGTGATGCGACGCGTTTTGAGATCTGCTATTTCCACTATTTTTGAATTTTTTTTTAAATATATGATTTTTTTAACATGGAATTGATTGACGTTTATGACGATTATATAAAATAATTGCGATAAGACGATTATGTAATAATTGTGACAGACCAACCTGTAGTGTAAACCTGTGATATGACAATAACACCGATCCTGATGATTGAATATCTGCGATGATATTGGCGCCAAACACAGGGACCCCTAAAAAATTCAGCAACCCCCTTCACCCCCGCAAGTCCAATCAAGGGACACTCACACACCACTATGACCAGTAAATACCACAGTACAATAGCAATGAATGTGGACTTGGCAGTTCTCTCTGTTTAACTTCACCTCCACTCATTCTAACTGACAAACAGTCACACGGCTTTGGAAAACCTATTGTGAACAGGATTATCCGTTAGAATACATGAAGGGGGACTTGTACAATGAGCTACCACTGTAGTACTAATGTAGGATAGATACTTCTACAGTGAACGACAACTGTAGTATTAATGTAGGATAAATACTTCTACAATGAATTACCACTGCAGTGCTAATGTAGAATAAATACTACTACAATGAACTACAACTGTAGTATTAATGTAGGATAAATAAATAGTTCTACCATTTCTACTACCGCGTATACAGTACTAATGTAGCATAAGTCTTAGATTGGGCCTATTCTATTGAGCAGACAATGATGCAGACAATGGTGTTTTCTGGTTTTGATTAAGTCCTCCATTTATTTTGATTCTATATCTTCTGTAGCACCACAGCATATAATTATACGTAAATAAACATTTATGACAATTTCATGATCAGCTTCAAAACCATAATCTTTTGCCATATTGGCATATTTTGACACCAATGTGATGTGCAAACTGAGCAGAGTGTCAGATTTTCAGGTTTTTAATTGTTTATCCATGTAAACATGTGGCAGATCCACATCTAGCCTACATTCTTCTAACCCTAGCTGAAAACTGCCCATATCTGCTTAGCAAGCAATATATCTCAAAACTACTGGCTGGATTTCCATGAAAATTGTCGTGAAACTTCATGATATCCCCATCATCAACCCTAATTGCATTGGTGACCCAGTGGCCTTTCCTCTAATGCATATATGGGCAACTTGTAGATCTGCCTTCTGCTACTTTTGCGTGACATATAATGGCGAAGTACGGCATTAATTTACGAAAAAAGTTTAACCCATTAATACCTGGAACGCATCTGTGTCACTTTAGATTTCTTTAGGCTATTCAAAAATAGCAGATATACAAGCTCATAGCGCGGCACCGAGTGCCGCGCTACGAGCTTGTATATCTGCTATTTTTGAAAAATCGTGATTTTTTAAAAAAAAAAAAATTTCCGAAAAACTGTTAGGATTTAAAAAATGTTTAGAAGCAGCCTCAGGTCTTAATGGGTTAAATACCGAGATAAGGTGTCTGCCCGACAGTATATGCAATGTGGCCCTCTGGAGTGAGTGTGGAAATATAGTGGCTCTCTCCATCATCAAAGTTGCATCACCCCTGGTCTGGTGCCACCAGTATGACAAGCTTTCCACTTGCGCACAAGTTATTTCAAAAATCTAAAGGGCAGATTGCCATGAAACTTGCTGAACGCATTCATGCTCCCTGGACTCTCCCTGGACATTGGGTGGCCCCCATGACCTTTTCTCTAGTGCCACCCTCAGGGCAAGATGTCAACGTTGCACACATGATATCTCATCATCTATTGCTATTTGTAGCAACATATTATGCTGGTGACTGCAGGTCTGAAGGGACATTTCTTTCATGATGGCTGTTCAGATAACTTACCAGGAAAATGTGTTCAAATACTTAGAGAGTGTCTGTGTGTGTCTGTGTGTCAGTCAACCCACAACAAATGCGCGCGCACGCACACACACACACACACACACACACACACACAGTTTCCAGATTTTCTCCAAACCGGATGGCTGAAAATAAATGTAATAAATAAATAAGCAAACATCCAAACCTTTTAATTGAGATCCGAACATTAATATAACGAACACACAAACTTTGAACGTTTAGGGCCAGCCCTACCCTGTAGCTGTAGATAATAATAATAAATTGCATTTTTATAGCGCTTTACAATGGTTCATTCGTTCATAAGGGGGGGGGGGGGGGAGAGACATTGGGAGGTGAAGCGGCGAACAGTCGACGCTAGCGTCCTCACTTTTCCCACACCAATGGTGGCAAGCTTAGCCGACCGATTCATTGGAGGGAATGAAGGATTCAGTGTCTTGGCCAAGGACACTTCGGCACCAACTCTGGGGAGCCCGGGATCGAACTGGGAACCTCGCTGTACCCATCTGGCGGCCGCTCTACCCCTGAGCCACTAGATCACGGGTTCCCAAACTTTTCAGCCCGTGACCCTAAAATAATGCGGCCATTGACTCGCGACCCCACCTAACCCTGGAGGTAATTTATGCACATAAACTTGCACGTTCGGTGTGCATTTGTAATGTATTAAATTGGTAAAATGTACTATTTGTAATCATTTTTAGATTGTACTTCATCCATTCTGTTGAATTTAAAAAAAATAAAAAACGTTTTTTTTTTTTTTTTACCCAAAATAATTTCACTACCCCATCGTCAGTGTCCCTGGGGTCGCGACCCCAACTTTGGGAACCCCTGTCCTAGATAATACCAAGCAGTGATATTGAACTAAGCAGAGGGCAGCAATACGCGTGTGCGTGTGTGTGTGTGTGTGTGTGTGTGTGTGTCTCACCCTGTGGCGCGTGTGGCACTCGGTGGTGCTAAGGTGACTGGTGGAGGGTCCTGAGGCTGCCGTGTCATCCTGTTCCCGGGGGCTCATGGGATCTGTAGGCGTGGACTCGGAGCATGTGTCGGGCCTATTTGCAGTTCTTTCTGAGAGATCTGTAGTTCTGTGGCGGAGCACGAAGGCGGGGCCTTCGGCTCCAATTTGCTCTCCTCCGTCCAGTTTGGAAAAACTGGCTCAGACAGCGACCAAAACCTGGACTGGAATCCACCCAAAATGTAGACTCCACCTAAACCCAGATAAGACCAAAAAAAGCGGACTGATTTATATCCAAAATGTGAAGAAATTTCACAAAACCCAGAAAATGTAGCAGACTTCAAGCAGACTGGACTGGAGAATTGGAACAGAACCGAACCAGTTCGTTTTCAGCCGTGTAGAAACGCCGGACTGGCGTCCAAGCCAGGAAGGTGGATTCTCTGGACCGGATTAGGAGTGGACTGGGTCCTAAGGCCTCTGTGGTACAAAACTGTAAAGAGAGAGAGGGAGGGAGGCAGGGAGAAAAGACATAGAAAGAGTGAGAAAACAGATGGTTGACGGGAACAAGAGAGAAAGGGAGAGGGAGAGAATCACATTAAGCATTGGATGACAGAAATGAGCTACAGCAGCATGACACCCTACTCAACAACTCCTCTGTGGTCACCTCAAAGTGACCACAGCTCTTTCACCATCTATTTTTTTCCCCCAATTTGTTTTACTTAAGTAAAAGTATCAATACTGCAATGTAGAAAAACTCTGTTACAAGTCCGGAATAGAAAATGTACTTGAGTAAAAGTACAAAAGTATTGGTATCCAAATGTACTTAAAAGTACAAAAGTAGAAAGTACTCATTATACAGAATGTCCAATTTCACAAGTTTTCAAATGAGTGAAATGTATAAAAATATTTTGAAAATAGCAGATCTACAAGCTCACAATGGGTCGCGATGCGACGCATTGTGAGCTTGTAGATCGGCTATTTTCAAATGTCTGAATGTATATAGGGCTGAAGTGGGTATTGTGTGTTTTATAATAATAATCCAAATCTACAAAGTAACTAGTAACTAAAGTTTTCAAATAATTGTAGTGGAGTAAAAGTATAATATTTGCCTCTGAGATGTAGTGGAGTAGAAGTAAAAGTACTGAAATTTGGAAATACTCCAGTAAAGTAAAAATACCTCAAAATTGTACTTGAGTAAATGTACTTACTACTGTACAAAACACACAAGTCCCACATTAAGCCCTATATACACACACTAAGTTGTAAGCCAAATGGCTATTTACGATATTTCAGAACATTTGGAGAAAGACATTTTAAACGAAAAGAAATATGCCAAAAATGTATCCAATTTTACTAGGGGTAATGCCAGGGCAAATGTGGTTGGAAGACAAACATGGAAGTGAAAATGTGTCGATGAGGAAGTTGAACTGGAGAGAGAGAGAGAGAACTGGGTGAAAGGTGAACTTATGCAACAAAAATAAAAGGATTAAGAGAAGAAAAAAGAGTGATGCAAAGGAATGAAAGAAGTTATGAGTCACAGAACCAGCTCTGTGACTTCTGTCTGACACCAATGCAGCTCTGCCAGTCTGAGTGTGTATGCGTGTGTGTGTGTGTGTGTGTGTGTATTAACACACCAGTGAAGCGCTACAAGGTGTGCCAGGGCTAAGTTAAGTTTAGGATAAGGCTTCATAATCAACAGATTAAGGTTAATTGGCATTTGGTGAACTGACCAAATTACTTCAAAAACAGTGTGTGTGTGTGTGTGTGTGTGTGTGTGTGTGTGTGTGTGTGTGTGTGTGTCTGTGTGTGTGTGTGTGTGTGTGTGTTTGACGAGAAAGAGAAAATAGTTTCTACACTAACATTTCAACTTTCTCAGCATCTCGGAATGGTTTAAGTGTGAGACCAAAACCAATCGGAATCATGCTGATGAGTAATGTGTTTATTACCATGACAACACTGATGGAAATCAACCAAGAAATGATCTTATTTATTTTTGCGGTATTCAAAAAAATCTGTGGTGCCAAGGTGATTCATGCCGTTTTAAATGGCACTGAACCACTCGATAAGCTATTGCTAAACATTGACAACTAGAAAGGTGCTCAAAATGTCTACCAGGGGGCATGACCTATTAATAATACCGTATGACGAAATAACATACAACTGCTGGTCTCTCTCTCTCTCTCTCCGAGTCTGTGCGTGCGTCAGTGGACATTCTTTGGGGGACACAGAGTTAGCAACATAGTGTGCGTCGTCTGTGTTGTGACGTAATCACAACTTATAGCCATTATGTTGGAAAAGAACAGGCGCTGCTACAGTGGAAATGACTCCACATAAGTTGTGTTTTTTGTTGTTGTGGTGTAATCATTTTCTTTTAAGTCTCCTCTCAGCTTCTTCCTCTGGCAGGAATCCAAAACAGCCCCATGGGCAGGCACTGGCCGTTCCGTTCCCTCACTTGGAGAAAAGTACCCAAAAAAAGCTCATAAACGCACAAGTCATCATGTGATGTACTTCCTCACTCCGGATAAATCTACAATCCGTTGAACAACAGTGCACATAAAAGCAGCCTGCGTGTGTCTGACTGCTGTTCTGAACTGGTGTTCTGAGACAGGCATGTACTGCAGCAAGCATTAGCCTATATCTCCATTTCAAATAGGCCAAATTGTATACTTACAGTATGCCATAGCCTGGAAGGACAATAGTTATGCAATTATAAGTTCAAAAAATTACATACTGTATAGGCTAGTCGTCTAAAGCAGTGGTTTTCAACCTTTTTCATGCCAAGGACCCCTAAATTGATATACATTTGGCCGCGGACCCCCATCGGAAAATGTTGTGCCAGGGACCCCCAGAAGCAAAGATTGGAGTTAAAAATGTTCGCTTTAAAAAATATACATGTTCAAAGATTTTCACACATTTTCAAGATTTTTCAAAAATAGCAGATCTACAAGCTCATAGCGCGGCACTTAGCTGGGGACCCCCTGGTACACCCCCAAGGACCACTGGTGGTCCCCGAACCACTGGTTGAGAACCACTGGTCTAAAGATTTGGGAAATATTCTGTACTTGAGGTCCTTGTCATTGTTGTCAGTGTGCACAAGACCTATGATACTGATCTTTGTAGTACGTGAGATTAGCTGTAGAAAGACAAACAAACACACACACACACACACACACACACACACAGACAGACAGACAAACTGGCAACAGCATGATGTCCTAGCAGAGATTAAAAAAATCACTAGTCATTTAAATGCTGAAAGAAATCTCTCACATCACATGATGTGTGGCCTGCCTATTGGTCCAACAGCCTGTTATTCCGAAACCCTAATCGTCCGAAAGAGTTTAGGTTATGGTTACGGTTAAGGCTAGTGACAAATGGTGCTTCGAATAGTAAGAACTGTCGGACCAATGCCATGGCACCCATAAACTGGGGCATACTATATACAGTATGTATCTTTGCAATAGTGAGTTGGTTTACTTCAACAGCACCTGAGCTATTCAAATTCATTCAAGATTTAAACACCCAACACTTATGCTGAGTGATGCTATCTGCAGTGACATCAGTACATCCCCGACTACTTCACAGCAAACATCAAATACAGACTTTCACTATAAACTCAGGCAAGAAAGCGTGACAATAGGATCATTGGCAAAATGATTGCTATGGATGAGCAGTTGAGCTCTATTGTGGGAGATGAGGGCTTCACAGAGCTCATGTCAGTGTCAAACCAGGATAAGCGATGCAGAAACGAAAAACAGTAACTGCAAGAATTGACAAGCTGTATTGTGAATATATGGTTCCCCTCACCCCTGTTTTGAACATTCTCTCTCTGTGTGTGTGTGTGTGTGTGTGTGTGTGTGTGTGTGTGTGTGTGTGTGAGAGAGAGAGAGAGAGAACAGGGAATAGGCTTGTGTTATATTTGCGGGCTGAGAGCCAAAAACTTGGTTTCCATCCCACTGTGTCAGGGAGGAGATACTTATGTCATAACACCTAAAACATTGCACTTTACAAAAATTATTACAAACCCCACATAACACAAAACAATAGTTTAAGCATAAAACAAAATGATATGTGTGGTATGGTGTGTATGCGTATGTTGTGTACGTAATACTGGGCCAGTCAGAACAGATGCTGTTGACAGAGAGAGATGGGATCGCCATGTGACTGGGTGTGTGTGTGTGTGTGTGCGTCCAACACTGTTAGCCATTGTCTCTCTCTGTCATAAGACTCCTGCCTGACTGACAGTACCAGGAGAAAAATCACAACACAAACAAGCACACCTTTCTTAGAGAAATTGGACTCTTAACTAACGCGATTCTCAAACAGATGTATGCACACACACACAATCTAAGTCGCCGTCCCATGACGTTACAGATTGCCTTCAATTAACTTAAGAGAGGGGAAATCCTGTCACACACAGTAATAATTATAAATACCGTAATACAGAGAGCATTAGATGGACTTATTATCAAAAGAGGAAAACAACACACACACTGTGCTCCTTGGGGTACATTGAGGACATGCAGGACTGCAACTTGCTATCACAGGCTAACAGACAGACACACACACAGTTGGAATTACATGCACGCACTTACGTACGGCGTTCACACGTGGCGCACACACACAGTCCATCTGCTAATGCTCCAGGGGAAAGCGTTTAGCATGTAAGAGACTTACTTATTACTGTACTGTACCTCTGGTAACAGGCTTAGCTTGCCATGCACGTGTGCGTGTGTGTGTGTTAGGGCTGTCAACTTTCCTCAGAAATGATATTCGAATATTGGTAGATATTCAAATATTATTATTATAGAAAATATATTTAAAAAAAAAAAATTGACAGAAACAATACAAAAAACAATGTATCGAGTGCTCGGATCCAATAAAACATATATTTTGTTTGTTTTTATAACTTGATACATTGTTTTTTGTATTGTCCCTGTCAAATAAACATTAAAAAAAAAAAGTGTTTTAAAAATATTTTTTTATATTCGAATATTAATTTTCATATTCGAATATACATATTTTCCCCATATTCGAGGAATATTCGATATTCGAATATTAATTCACCAGCCCTAGTGTGTGTGTGTGCACACATTTTGACTGTGTGTATTGCTAGGGCAGGGCCACATCTATAAAAATATATCATAATGTAGCCATGATTTGAAATAACATCAATAGGTAATAATGTCATTGATTATGCTGATAATGGAGGTAAATTAAGTGGGTTCTACTTCTACCAAGTACTGCATGAAGCAAATAGCATATGGTTCTTCCATTTTTGGATTGGTGAGGAAACTGAAACGGGAGAACAGCTGAAACCTGAGCTTCAAAGCGAGAGAGAGAGATAAACTCTAGATGAATTCTACAGGCTGTATTATGAATGACTCATGTTGTGAATGTTAACCCATTCAATCCGGGGACACATCTGTGATTTTAGATTATTTTTTTGGCTGTTCAAAAATAGCAGATCTACAAGCTCATCTACAGCGTGGCACCGAGTGCTACAGGCTCACACTGTGTTGCAGTGCAACGTGTTGTTGTGAGATTGTAGATTTGCCATATGAGAAGTATATAGTATGTATGTGTGTATGTACGCATGTGTTTGTGTGTGTGTGTGTGTGGGGGGGGGGGGGGGACTCCAAGGAAAAAGGTTGGAAACCACTGGAATACAACAACTAACAACACTAACAAGACAACTATGCAAGTATGCAGGAGGACAAAGAACGCAAAAGTTAAATGAGCTTGAAGTAGCACCAAAAAAAAAACTTACCCTAACTGCAATCTTTGCTCACCATAAAAGGTCATTACACACCGGCGAATATGCGAATATACGCAAAATTCGGACTTGTTCCGAATAATTAAAAGATGCTTTTTCGCTCCATGTAAGCTTGCATTGACTTTATAAGGTTTTTTTAAAAAAACGTATTATTCACATGAAAAATTCGCCCCCGGTGTGTAAGGGGCTTTAGTCAGGAGAATTATAATGATCAGGAAGTTTGGGACAACATTATCTCTGAGCAGTGACACACACTTTCTCGACACCCGTTTGCGTTTAGTATAAAGGAATCAATCAGCATATTACTGACAATGATTGTGATTGGTCATTTGCTGTGGATGCAGAGAGCAAGCGTGCATACTGCGTACCAGGGCATTAAATCAAACCCAATTAGTGTATAAGATCATTATGATATTTATCTAGGTTTTACTTTCTCTCAGGCTGTAAAAGAGTGTTAGTGTAACGTGACTGAGGGGCCCGGTTTGTCTTCCATTGCATCTTGTGCAATGTGATTAACCCAACTGAACTATATGTATCACCGTTACAGTTTCAAATGCCTTAACAGGCCCATATTTAAGTTAACAAAAGGCAACAAACAAAAACCCCTGTCCTCCTTAGACCCTCAACTGGCAGTGTTGCCAGATTCTGTGAGAGAAACAAGCAACCAGGTCTAGGAAAACCAGCCCAAAAGCAGCGACTATGGGCCACATGAGCACGTTAACATATACAGCAGCTATTTGAAAATAGCAGATCTACAAGCTCACAACAGCTTGTAGATCGGCTATTTTGAAATAAAATCTGGCAGGGAAATTATAATAAGGAGATCTGGCAACCCCTGTCAACTGGGCGAGGCAACGCTTGACAGAAAACCGAAGGAAGAAACCTATAGGGAAGAATCACAGAGGGGCTGCTGAATAGACATTATTCAAAATGCAAAACAAGCAAAAGAACAGTAGCACATTACACAATGGTATTAAGTAGCACTGTAACTGGTTATTGATAATACCGTAAATAGACCACAATGTGGGAGGGCGATATCCGTCTGATGCAGGTCAGATGAGGATACCCGGTCACGTGGAAACGGAAGGGAACTAGCAGGTCTGCCAGCCAGCTCGACAGCACAGGCCATTAGATGTAAGATATGGTGCTGCTGTCTGACATGGATTAAGTCTGAATGTGATTACTGCACATGCGTACAGGACACTGGGATACCAATGCTGAAACAATAGATTGTTCATCATCCCTAATGATCACCATTTCATCATCCCTAATGATCCCCATTTCAATCACAAATATAACTTGTTTCAGATTAAAGTAACGGCTTTTAGGTCGATTTATATACACTATATACACATGTACACATATACATATATATATACATATATATATATATATATATATATATATATCTTATTCAAGAACTGAGTTGATATATTATCAATGTCAGTTAGTTACACAAGATACTAACAACACTAGACATTGTACTACCAACACAAAACATGACAATTTTGTCAACTACCTTTCGTACATTGAAAAGTTCAAATAATTGATAAACCTCACAATAACAGAACACACAATGTAATGACTGCTAATAAACTCCAGTAAAGAAATCACAGCACCATATTGCGCAACCATATAAATATACTGCACAACTGACCATACGCCTAATAATATTGCACAAGCTGCAATACAATATGTCTCAACTGCTCATCCTCACATCTCTTTTTCGGGAGAATTAATCCTCAAAGTTCAGCACATGATGTTAGTAGTCTTTGTCAACATATTAGTCCAGGTGGCTAGGGACAACTTGAAAGTCTAAATTAGCCGTCAACCTTAAACAGTGCTGCTTAATAACGTAAATGTTTAGTTAGCTTTAGCAAATATCTCGAATACGAACTAGCACAGCCAGTACAATCGGTGTTGCCAGATTCTGTGAGAGAAACAAGCAACCAGGTCTAGGAAAACCAGCCCAAAAGAAGCGACTATGAGCCACATGAGCACTTTAACATTTACATCAGCTATTTGAAAATAGCAGATCTACAAGCTCACAACGCGCCGCGATGCGACGCGTTGTGAGCTTGTAGATCGGCTATTTTCAAATAAAATCTTGCGGGGAAATTATAATAAGCAGATCTGGCAACCCTGAGTACAATACTATTTACTTACACAGAGAACTCACTTTGTAAAAAAAAAAAACTATATTCAGAAATGCAGTTAACGATGGATTTCAGGATGTCCTGATCCTGATGAACAGTGGCTGCACAGTAAGAAGCTCGGTGTTGTTCATTTAACCACTATACACTGCCATCATAGATGAAACAAATTTATTTTTTTGTCGTACGACAAAGAATATAGGGCTTATGTGGTTATCACTTAGGATTTCACAGGGCGCATGTATAGTTTATGTATGGGAAACCATACATAACCCCGCTATAAAGACAAACCGTGTCCAGCTAATATCTATAGACTGACCTCATACTTTATAAGCAGCCATCAAGTCATGGTCCTTAAGTGTCAGGGCGGTACAAGAAGAACCATGACATCACCCCTTGAAAAACAAATGTTATTACAATCATAGGCCAAATAAAATAAAATAAAATCCAAATAGCAGATCTACAAGCTCAACGCTTCACATCATGACAAGTTTTGAACTTGGCTATTCTCGCTAATCGTCGCACAAAAAGGTATATACTGCAATATGCTTTGGTGGTTAAATATTTTATGGGATCCCTCGCCTGGTGTACAAAGGAAAAGTGTGTGTGTGTGTGTGTCTGTCGAATGGGTAAAACAAAGAAGTTTCAACACCACCCAAGCTATCAGCTTCTCAGCTCATTAAGTATTGATGAGGTGACATCATGGTTTCTGGCAGAGCAAGGGGCTGCTGAACCTGTTTGACTGAAAAAGAAAGGTTCAAACAGGTCGATTAAAGTATTGACAGAGAATTAGCAGCAAGCAGCCAGAAGCCACTTTTTTATGCAAGGTTTAAAATAGAGTCTGTGTCAACCAAGGCCTGTCACAATAATTACATAATGGCAATTATTTTTGCATAATCGTTGTATGTTGAAAAATTGCCATACATTTTCAGATATTTAAAAAAAGTAGCGGAAAAAAACGAACTACAAGCTATGCGACGCGTTGTAAGCTTATAGATCGTCTATTTCCGTGATATACATTTTTTTGGGAAGTATAAAGTTATTAAATATCATCATTTCTTTCGTCATTCGTCATTTCTTTGTGTATTAAAGATATTTGTCATATCTGTTTTTGTTCACGAAGCCTAAAAGCCAAATCATATTATGTTCCAATATGCAATACCAAAAACAATTAAAATCGTTAAATCGTAATACCACAATATCTATGTGACAATAAATCATCAAGTAAAGTTCCATGATCATGACAGCCCTACCTAACAATCCACTGACAGCTCAACAGTCATGATCTTTAGAATACATATTTGTCTGGTTAAACAATACATATTTGCCAGGTCAATAAGGCAAACCCACAGTGGATGAACAAGTTCAGGTGCCGCTCTGAGAGAGATGAGCCGTCACGAACATCGTGACGTTTAATTACCCGTCAGGCAACTATGAATAAGGCGTATTTATCTACCGGAGGCTGTGTGTGGGAACTGCACGACATATGTAAGACACATCTTTCAAAATCAGCTTAGTAATGGTGACAGGACAAGGTCCAAGGAATGCAACAGTCATAAAAGTTCACAGCTTGATGGGAGTCGTGCCTGTTCTGATAAAAAAAATTGATCAAAATAACAGCCTGTGCCCGCTGTGGAACATGATGCCACGGTGATAAAGGGTTATTGCAGATGGAAGCAGATTAAAGTTTCTCTCTAAACAACACAGCCTGGCCGCTGTGGGAATTTGAACCTTTAGACTTGACAGTTACATGTTGGAACTAAAAAAATGCAAACAGAATTGACATAATTGCACCAACGACTTCAAAACGGGCAACAAAAATGAGCTACAGTTGCACTATGCTCTGTGTGTGTGTGTGTGTGTGTGTGTGTGTGTGTGTGTGTGTGTGTCAACAAAACCCTGGTGAGCAACAGACAAAGGCGCTCCAGCCCCAGACTTCTGCTGTTGAACTACATACACTGCTCATGCTGACAGATATGGTTTAATAAACAACAAATGAGTGTTTCTGCTCATGACAATCAATGTATCGACAAACATAAAACAGTGGAATGTAAAAGAGTTGAGATGATTTCTTGTAATAAAAACAAAAGGAGAATCAAGAAAGAAGTGGAAGAAAAACAGATCTGGGGTTTTAAACAAAGAAAGCTCTCTAAATTCCAGTCTGTCACAAACCCTACAGGAGTTTATCATTGTGGATGGATGGATAATATCAAATATATTATTACATATATAAGATATGTAATAAATGTCATATGTAATAAATGTCATACATTTTTTAAAGTAATGCACATGTTTTTCTGTCGTTTTTTAACAAATCTATTGTCTGTTTTCTTATGTGTATTGTTGTGATCCGGTGTCAATTCTCTCCATCTCTATTGTGGTAGAGAGTAAAGTGTTGTGAATATGAATATGATCATTATTTACAAACGTTAGACATATGTGTGTGTGTACAACATACACGAAGCATTATCCGTTGTGTGGAAGGTTGTTTACAACGCAGCGAGCAGTGTTGCCATGTCTGCTTATTATAAGCGACTTTGTTCGGGCTTGTTTTTCTGTGAAGTTGCTTGAAAATATTGGTTGGTTGCGGTTTTTTTCTAAAGTGTAGTTGCTTATTTGGGCTTTGTTTCCTAATGTTGTTTAAACCAGTGGTTCTCAAACATTTTTTATTTGAATTTTTATGCATTTGTCCACAGAACCCCATCTGAAAATCATTTTATGACAGGGAGTGGGGATAGATGTGTTAAATAGCTCTATATTCTGATAGTACTAATTGCTATAGAGTGTTTGTTCAGTAAAAGGAGTCTCCTATGTCTCTCCAGCTCTTTATTAAACAGAAAATGCATTTTCAGTGCCCTCTCCTGATTGGCTTAAATTGTGTCACTTACCTGAAAATGTAATGTATTCTGTTTACTGAAGAGCTGGTGAGACCCCTGTGACCGAATTAGTAACAATTAACTAACAATTACTATCAGAATATAGTACTTTAACAAATATATATATATATATATATATATATATATATATATATATATATATATATATATATATATATATATATATATATATATATATATATATATATATATACATATATATATATAAATATGTTTCAAAAAAATATTCCAAATTTTCTTCAAGATTTTTTGTAGATTGGCTATTTTCAAATAGCCAATGTATTATGTTTGAAGGGCTCGATTCTTTTTGGGCTCGTTTTCATAATACCTGGTTGCTCGTTTCTCTCGCAGCACCTGGCAACGCTGCTAGCTAGTGGTAGGTAACAGTAGCAGCTAGTAGACAGCAGACAGACAAAGTGTGTCTCTGTGTGACAGCAGTGTGTGAGCACCAACACGTCTTTAAAACGGCCCCACGTTGCTTTAAACAACCAAAAACAAAGGTTTCGTGCGTTTATAAAGGCTCAACATGGTGAGGTTTTTATATCTTAGACCTCGAAGATATAACTGGATAGCAAGAGAGCTAATGCTAGCAGCAAAAAAACAAAGCAGCCTCAAACAACAAAGAATGAGAGAGAGACATAACAAGAGAGAGAGAGAGAGAGAGAGAGAGAGAGAGAGAGAGAGAGACATATAGACAGACAGACAGACAAAGTCATAAAGAGAAAGAAGGAATGGTAAAGTTGAGTGAATATAATAATACCTTATGTCCAGCAGGAGAGAGTATGGCAGAGAGAGTGTTCTCTTGGTGTCTGTAACGTCTACAGAGTTCTAGACTGTACTGTCTGTCTGTGTTCCACTCTTCTATGTCTCTCTCTCACACTATCTCTCTTCCAGTGTTGCCAGATTATGTGAGAGAAGCAAGCAACCCAGCAGTGTTAATTTTGACAGCAAATTCTGATTTAGTCTTAGTCTCTTAGTCTTTTGAATAACACACACCATTTAGTTTTAGTCCCATTTTAGTCTTCTGAAATTGTTTAGTCTTTTAGTCTTAGTCAACAAAATTAACACTGCAACCCAGAGGTCTATGAAAACCAGTGGTCTAAAGTAACTAAGTACATGTACTACTGTACTTAAGTACTTAGGATTTTTTTTACTTTACTGGAGTGTTTTCAATTGTCTATACTTATACTTCTACTCTACTCCACTACATCTCAGAGACAAATATTGTACTTTTTACTCCACTACAATTATTTGAAAACTTTAGTTACTAGATACTTTGCAGATATAAATGATTATAAAACATACATTAACCACTGTAGCCCTATTTTATACCTAGGCTATTTGAAAATAGCCGATCTACAAGCTCACAACGCAACTATTTATACTTTTACTTAAGTAAAACATTTGAGTACTTTTTCCACCACTGATGAAAACAAGCCCAAAAGAAGCGAGCCCTTCGCCCTTTAAACATAATTGGCTATTTAAAAAATGTTGTTTTGAAGAAATGTGGAATATTTGCCATACAGTTTTCAGATGGGGGTCTGCAGCAAATACATATTAATTTGGGGGTCCTTGTGTTTTTTTGTTTGAGAAACACTGGTTTAAACAACATTAGGAAACAAGCCCAAATAAGCAAGTACACTTTCGAAACAAGCCCCCCAAAAAACTCAACCCCAACTAACCCAATATTTACAAGCAACTTTACAGAAAACCAAGCCCAAAGTCGCTTATAATAAGCAGACATGGCAACACTGTCTCTCTGTGTCTCTCTCTCTCTCGCTCGCCACGACGTCAGCCAGCCAATATGCCCGTGACGCCCCTCGCATGAGCGGCGCTCCACCAATCAGAACGCTCTGAATCTTGTGTCCACGGTGACCACACAGCCAGGTTGTCTATATCCCATGCCCCGGGAGGACACAGTAGGCATTAGTCAACAGCAGCAAAATATATACCTTGAAGAATTTCAATCAATCAATCAATCAATCAGGGACAATTTGTTTGCAGCAAAACAGACACACAACACATAATATTAAAACGAATGTAATAAAGCCATACATTAACATTTATTAGCACTAAATAGGGATATCAACCTGCATAGCAATCCTGTTAAGCAATAAAACAATTAAAGTGAGTGCATAGAGACACAATTAGCCTCATTAATGTAGGCTAGGGATAATGTTATTATTATTATATATTTTTATTAAGATAAGTTATTGATGTTGTAAGTTTATGATACTCAAGGGAAATTAAGTTCATATTGATGATAGAGGTTCATATTAGGTCAAACTGGACTTTGACAGCAAGCTGTGGACCAACTAACCAATCACTGCACGACCATCCCTCCAGGCCATGGGGTCTGGACTCTGGACACAGGATGTTCAGAACTGGTTTCAATTGGGAAATGTAGTTTCATCCGCATTGATCTGTTTGAAGTTCAGTAGAGCAGTGTATGGTGTGTTTTTGTTGCCTCAACAAAAACACACCATACACTGCTCTATTGCCTCAATATTGATTTGATAGATTAGGAGAGCTCAACTAGGTCAACTAAATAGGATTAAAAAGCCCAAGAAAGCCATTGGCTTGTTTCAATTGGGGTCCTTTTGTACTCAATTCATAGTGGAATGTCAGTGGAGAAATACCACAATGTAGAAATACTCTGTTAAAAATAAAAGTAGTAGTAGTAGGTACTAAAAGTAGAAGTACTCGTTATGCACAATGTCCCATTTCACAAGCTTTTAAATTGGTATAAAATCCTTTAAGCGATGCAATGTGAGCTTGTAGAGCGGCAATTTTCAAATAGCCAAAGTATATCGGTCTGAAGTGGTTAAATTGTATGTTTTACAAATAAACTAGTTTTCGAAGTTTCGAAGTTTTCAAATAATTGTAGTGGCGTAAAAGCACAATATTTGCCTCTGAGATGTAGTGGAGTAGAAGTAAAAGTACTGAAAACTGGAAATACTCCAGTAAAGTAAAACATACCTCAAAATTGAACTTAAGTACAGTTGAGTAAATGTACTTAGTTACTTTACACCACTGCCTGGAAGTAACCGATTGCATCATTGAGTAAAGAGATTTATTGTGATGTGATTGTTATTGGGTGTGTTGGCAAAACCTGCCTCAATCTGCTTTGTCAAGTCTTTATTTCCCAACTGAAATCACCATGGTGTTCAATAACAAGACCAGGAGACCTGGTTCTGCCAGACCCAGACTTCACATGACGTGTCAGCCTGTGTCTATGCCCATGTGTGGACGAAAGGGGGACAGACTTTTATGGCTGGGGCCTAAGGACAAAGTGACCAAAACCTGTTTTTTGCCCATGTATGGAGAAAACAGGTACAAAACATGCCCATGTATGGACGAAAGGGGGACAGACTTTTATGGCTGGGGCCTACGGACAAAGTGACCAAAACCTGTTTTTTGCCCATGTATGGAGAAAACAGGTACAAAACATGCCCATGTATGGACGGAAGGGGGACAGACTTTTATGGCTGGGGCCTAAGGACAAAGTGACCATGCCCATGTATGGAGAAAACAGGTACAAAGCCTCATGTAAGCCAGACCCCCTGGGTCCGGCAAACACCAGCCTACTGGCTGCTGAACTGCATGCAACACAACCACATGAATTCTTATGGAGTGTTTGTTTAAAGGGCAAGACCACTTTGATAGATGTTTGGGTTGTGTAGTTACCCTATGATATAACTCCAAAGGTGGACAAGAAATCAAAAATAGTTGCTCCATCGATTAGAAATTGATCATTCAAAATATGCTCCTTATTGACTTACATTGGACGGTGAAACAGCTCTCACTCTTTTAAGGTGTGCTTTTGGCTCCGCCCCCTCAGCCAAAAGTACACCCTGCGTATGTCACTGATCACATGACCTCAATCAATTATCCAGTTCTAGGCAACATAGAGGGGGGGGGGACTTTTTTCTTATTTTCACACAACAGCTCTAAGGTGTATTAAAGACATAGTTCAATGTTGAAAATTAGTGGTATGCGGCTTTAAGGGAGGACCGTCCGGCCGGTGGGACGAACGGATCTCTGGCGTCACGCTCATGTCACCATGACTCAGCCATAACCATATAACGAATTCCCAATGCAGCTACGCCCAAATATGAAATGTGTTGTCTAACCTCAATGTGTCGTCATGGCATCAGCAAACAAATCAGTCAGCTCCATATATGGGCACAAAGGGGGCATGCCCATATATGGGCATAAACTGATGACATCAGTAGCGGCCCAAACCTCTAGTTTTCAAAAATAGTGAAACTGGCAAATCTACAAGCTCATAATGCATTGCTATTTTTTGAGCGGTGCAACCGCTCCTATAAGAGGGTTTAGGACCCATCCGTGGTGAAAGTTTTTCTTTCCGTCGTGAAAATTTGTCTTTCGCTGTGACGCCATGCTGTGGAAAACACGCCCATAGGCTAAGCTTTGCAGGATGTGCTGTGATTGGCTAGCGAGACACATGATGAAATTAACTTCAAACTTCGCAGACGCGCTGTGATTGGCTAGCGAGACGCATGATGAAATTAATAATAATGTAAAAAATGTAAGCACGTCACTTCGCAGGACGTGCTGTGATTGGCTACCGAGATGCATGATGAAATTAATAATAATGTAAAAAATGTAAGCACGTCACTTCGCAGGACGTGCTGTGATTGGCTACCGAGATGCATGATGAAATTAATAACTCATAAATAGCACCGCTCACTTCACACTGGGTGTGATTTTTAAATAGACTGAAGTGGTAAAAAGGACCTTTTTCTACTATATCACCATGGGTAGCCTACTCAATTGTGCTCACTATCAGAATATAGAGGTGAGCTGTGGATATATTAAAATGTTACCTGATTGATTGATTGACTTTATTTTGACCATTTCATCTTACTGTGAATAACATACAGTCCTGCGGAGAAAGACAAAACAACACTATACATTGAAAATAAAAACAAACCAGAACCAAACTCCTCTGAGCGCAGATCTCTGCCAAGCTGGGTTTGCGCGACAGACAGTGCAGCAACTTGTTAATGTGGTGCCCCTATGGGCAGAAGTGAAAGTGCAAACGTGAGCTTGCAGATCTACTATTTGTGAAGATATCACAGAGGAATTTCTGTGTTCCCGAGGTTATGCAGCCTAGGGCCGTGTGCCATCTGTTTACTAGTTCAGATCCTGTTATCAGAGTACATGCAGGCCAGTTTATGACATCAGTCATCTGTGACATCAGTACTATGACATCAGTCATCTCCGTACCTGGGCATATTTAGGCTCAGACATTCAGATTGCTACAGTTGATAGATAGCCTATAGACCATCACCGGCCTACTCGGGAACAATGGAGGTCGGGAAACCTTCTACAGCAACTGTGTTTCCCGGCCGACTTCCATTTGACGTTCAGCGCAGTGTCACATTAGCTTGTGCAGATTGGTCAGTTTGTGTCAGCACTCAGCACAACGGTGTCGTGCGTGGAAAGTAGCGGACCTACAAGCTCACAACGTGTAGGTCGGCTATTTTCAACGCGCAACACCGGCGTGTGACGATGTATGAATCAGGCTTTAGCAGCCCTTGGACTGATACAGATGATCACCTTCGGTACTGGGAGTAACCCAACTACCAAGTAAAGGCTGGGTATGTGATCAATGTAATTACAATCAACTTTCATAATGTCTGTCTATCTGTCATTAATAGACATAAACACCTTTGGGTACAACATAAAGTCCCGTACTTCCTGTTTCAACAATAGGTGCGTGGGAACAGGGGGGTGGAGGACATTAAAATGCGTGTGAGACCATGTCCGTCCGTGCACAATTTCCTTCAACATATGTAACAATTAGCCTATGCAATTCCCCCAAAAATAATAATACATGAAAAAAAATAAGAGCGGGGATCTCCACCACGCTGGGTTGCCTGCCCAGGGCTGTGTCAGTCGTAGAGTGCAGCCATCAACACACAAGGATGCTGTGGGGGGAAATAGAGTTTGTATGACAGGTGATACAACTGTTTACGTTTGTGGTGCCCCCTACGGGAAGAAGTGAAAATGCTTTTGGAGGTGCAAGATATAAAGGCCCCTCAACATTTGATTTCAATGTGGGGCTGAGTGACATATGACAGGTTTCTTTTTTGTAAGAAATAGCCCCGCCCACAACTTTGGGAAGGCAATTACAGGAAAATGGAATGGAGAGTATCAAAACCCTGTATGACTGTCATGTCATGTCATGTGAGAGACCATTGTGGGGGGAAAAAATCCTGTTTCTGCAACAAACAGTGGCAATTGTAGCATATGAATGTGGTGCCCCCTATGGGTGCAAAACTATTTTTTACTCTGTGCTGTAGAGGCCCCTCAATATATGATTCAAATTTAGGGTAGATGGCATAGGCGTTGGCAAATCCTGCCGACGCTGAACAAAGTTTTTAAGGACAAAATCCTTTTTTACTTCCAGTTCTGAGCTCTGAACGCTGTAGCCTACAATAGCTCAAGCAACTGAGCGAGCCGTCGTGTTGCTATAGACAGATGCTAGCAACACCACGGCTCGCTCAGTTGCTTGAGCCACTGTACTGTGGTTTTACTGCCTGGATCTCCCTCTGATGCGCGGTGGCAAATTTGTCATGTAGGTTTTGCCATTTCTTGTGACAGGTTGTTTTTGGTCAAGAGAGGGACCTATTGCGGTTTGCAGTAGAAAGGTTTTTCTCAAGTGTCGATACGCTGGTGCTTTCATGGCTATGTCCATGTCCCATTGTCCTTGTATCTATCTCTCACCTGACTGTCTGTCCTGGTCTGTCTGCGTCTGTGTGTGGGCGTAGGCATGGCTCTGCTGGATTTCTGGATTGCTGGCACAATTGCTCTCATTGCCCCCATTTATAACGTTAAATATTCTCATTTCAAAGGCCTCGCCCCTCTAATTGATGACCTGACGAAGCAAGAATACAGCCAAGAGAAAAAAACGTGTCGATATTTTAACGCTGTAAGTCCAATCGAAACAACTAAAAAGTGTCATTATAGGACATCAGAAGGAGATTTTTGCCTGGGAAAAAAAAAACTAGACCAGGAGACCTGGATGTGCCAGACCCCTAGTGGTTAAATACTCGAGGTGACGTCGAGGTGACGTCACGCCGACATCTGATTGGCTGGGTAGGAAAAGAGGGACAGACCGACAAAGCCTCATGTAGGCCAGACCCCCTGGGTCTGGAAATCACTATCGATGGGGTCAACACTCATTAGTGACACACACACAAAAAAAGAAAGTGAAAACCTGAAACTTCACAAAAATAAAAATATTTGACCAAACATTTGTGTTTGGCTGTTTCTAGCGGTCCCGAAAATCCTCTCACCTCTTAACGCGCTTACACATGTTAATAGAGCCAGCTCTGCCATTGTTGAGGTCTGAATAACTGCCAAAGCTCTTACAAAGGTGACTGATTAAGCATCTAACCTATAACATGCTAAACATTTCCGTTTGTTTGTTTGATTTTAAGTGCTTGTAATTGTTTCACCTGTCAAACAATTTTGATATACCTATTAGGTTAGGTTCGGTTATATGGTTAATATTTTTAAATTAATAAGTGACTGCTGCATATATTCAGATGTCTATCACATTCATCGTGAGATGTGATCGTCGACTATGCTCACGTCAAAGTGACGGATTGATAAATACATGGAATTGGGTTGAAATATGTCAATTTTTGGTCGCCACAAGTTTGATACATGAGGGCTATTATGAAGTAAACTGAGAACCGGTGCCCAAGCAGCACAGTGAGCCTCCCTTAGTCCACACACACCTTCAAGTCATCAACTCATCTGCTGCACAGTATATCTAACCCTGGTCCTCATTACCGTTCTTGGTTAGCAAGAATCTTGGTTAAAGTGTGGAGACGCTGGTGTGCCTTCAGGTTACATGGCGACTTGAAACTCTTGTTACACTGTTTACAGATGTGCTTTACTGGCCGAGTCAAAGTCTTGGTGAATTGTTGATGACTGTAAACTCTTGGTTGGCCTGTGTTGTTGAAACGGTCACAACACAGTTTACAGATGTGGGGTTTCTTTTCTGTGGACGTTTGCTGAAGTGTGCTCACTTCTCTTGGCTGAGTTGAAGTCTTGGTCTGTTGCTGGCCGTAAGATCTTGGCTGGTCTGTGTTAATGACACCTTGTTTCTCTCCTGTGTAAGTCAGCTGATGTTTCTTCACTTCTCTTGGCTGAATCAAAGTATTGGTGAACTGTTGATGCTGAAGTGTCTTTACTTCTCTTGGCTGAGGTACGGTCTTGGTCGGTTGCTGACTGTAAGATGTTGGTTGGTGACTGCAGGATTTTGGTTGGTTTGTGTTTTGGTTCTCTCCTTTATAAGTCTCATGTGTCTTTACTCTGCTTTGCTGAGTTAAAGCCTTGTTGGTCTGTTGGCGACTGTAAGATCCTGGTTGGTGACTGGAAGACCTTGGTTGGTCCACGTTAATGAAACTTTGGTTCTCTCCTGTGGAAGTCAGATGATATGTGTTTACTTCTCTTGGCTGAGGTATAGTCTTGGTGTACTGTTGATGGCTGTAAGATCTTGGTTGGTCTGTGTTGATACAGATGTGGGGTTTCTCTTCGGTGTAAGTCTGATGATGTGTTCTTACTTCTCTTGGCTGAGTATTGGCAAACTGTTGATGACTGTAAGATCTTGGTTCTGCTTGTTTCTGGATGGTCACAGAGCTGGTGGTGATTAGCTGACAGTCTGCTGAGATCTGTCCGTCCTTCAGCATTTGGCAGTAGCGGTTGTTGTGGCTCTTCTTTAAGTGTTTGTGGAGAAAGATCTGAGACTTGAAGGCGTATTCACACTCGGGACAAGAGAACACTTGAGTCGTTGCATCCAGGAGTTGACGTTCATCACCTGTCACCCTGTTTACAGTGGAAGCGATTTCTGCACTGTAGAGACTGTGGTGTGTGTTCAGGTTAGGTAACTGGCTGAAACTCTTGTCACACTGTTTAGATTGGAAAGGTATTTCTCCAGTGTGGCGATGCTGGTGTTTCTCCAGATTACCTAATACTTTGAAACTCTTGTCACACTTTTTAGAGTTGAAAGGTTTTTCTCCAGTGTTACGACTCTTGTGTGGTTTCGGATCATCTAACCCATTGAAACTCTTGTCACACTGTTTAGAGGGGAAAGGTTTTCCTCTCACACCAGCGTGGCTACGCTGGTGTGCCTTAAGGTGATTTAACTGACTGAAACTCTTGTCACACTGTTTACAGACTTGAGGTTTCGTTCTTGTGTTAGTCCTCTGATGTGTCGTTACTGCTTCACCTGGTTCAGTTAAAGTCTTAGTCTGTTGAAGACTGAGACTTCTTGGCTGGTCTGTGTCTCCTCCTTGCTTCTGGCTGTTGGTTATAGAGCAAGTGATTTGCTGAAAGGCTGCTGTGGAGATAAGTCCATTGCTCAGCATTTGGCAGTAGAGGTCGTTGTGGCACCTTTTGATGTGTTTATAGAGGAAGACCTGAGACGTGAATGCAATTGTACACTTAGAACAGGAGAAGGTAGTCAAAGTCTTAGTCTGTTGATGACTGTAAGATCCTGCTTGGTCTGTGTCTCCTTCTTTCTGGTTTGTCACATTGCTTATAATTTGCTGAAAGGATGCTGACGAGATCTTTCCAGTCTTCAGCATTTGGCAGTAGAGTTCGTTGTGACATCTCTTGATGTGTTTATAGAGGAAGACCTGCAATGTGAAGGCGTATGAACACTCCGGACAGGAGAAGATCACAGCCTGGGAAGGCTGGGACCTCATTCCTTGCAGGAGCAGCAGTTCATCATCAAAGCTTCTGTTATACATGGACAGTGGGGTATGTCTGTCGGGGCTCGACGATTCTCCCTTTAAAGTATATTCTCTTCTCTCTCTCTCTTTCTCTGTATCTCCGTCTATCTTACCTCTCTTCCTCGGTCTGTCTATCTTTATCGATGACTCACTCTATCTCATTCCTTCTCTATCGGGGACAGTGACAAAGTGGACATGTGTGAGGACTTCGTCACTTCTTATATAGGCTGACCAGAGCTATGGTCTGATGTCACACACAACATAAACTGTTGCCATAGATGCCTAACAATGCCGATTTGCACAGGTACCGTTGCAGTTCATTCTCTGTGTCGTTTAAGGGAGAAATGTGTGCCGATGAGCTTTCCAGCCGAAATCTCACTACTATAATTGAAAAGGTGTGGCTTTTGTGTGAGTGCATCCATGTTCCCACTGCACACCAGTTGTCCAATTGTTTCCAAACCAATGTTCCCTCTAAACTGTGTGTGTGCACTATTCCGGAGTGCCTCACGCACAGCATATTAAATTACAATGCAATAAATAACAGGGTATAATAGATAGATTTGTGTATTGTGTCCCGCCACTGCCTGATCAACTCAGGGCGTCTCTCTCTCTCTCTCTCACACACACACACACACACACACACACACACACACACACACACACACACACACACACACACACACACACACACACACACACACACACACACACACACACACACACACACACACTCACACACACACACACACACACACACACACACACACACACACACACACACACACACACACACACACACACACACACACACACACACACATACATCAGGTCACAGACAACCCTGCCCCATGTATAAATAAAAAAAATTATCAGTGGTGTAAAGTAACTAAGTACATGTACTCAAGTACTATACTTAAGTAACATTTTTAGGTACTTTTACTTTACTGGAGTATTTCCAATTCTCTATACTTTTACCTCTACTCCACTACATCTCAGAGGCAAATGTTGTACTTTTACTCTACTACGGTTATTTGATAACTTTATTTACTAGTTACTTTGCAGATATAAATTATTACATTACATTATAAAACATACATTAACCACTTTAGCCCTATTTTATACATAGGCTATTTGAAAATAGCCAATGTGCGTTGTGAGCTTGTAGATCTGCTATTTTCAAACATTTATAGTACCTTCACTTTTGGTACTTACAGTAAAGTACAATCTGATGCCAATACTTTTGTACTTTTACTCAAGTAAATATTGAATTCTGGACTTTTACCTGTAACAGAGTATTTCCATATTGCAATATTGGTACTTTTACTTAAATAAAGCATTTTAGTAGCCTACTTTTTCCACCACTGCCCATTGCAAATTAATTCTTAGGAGTTTGGGAATTATGCTGTTCCTTGGCATGGAGGAGTGCACACACAGAACAGCTGTTAACAGTTCTGACAGTCGGTACTAAAGTACAGAATGGATTTAGTGGCTGTGACCAAACTACACTGCGATAAATCCAGTGGGTTTTCTTTTTTTTTTAAGTATGGGTTTCACAAAGCTTGACTGATTGTTTTACGTTAGAAATTAAACTGTGAATGATGAATTTAACTGTGAAACTGACGTCATGCTACTGTGGTTTATTGTTGGGAAGAAGATAATATGGACTGGAATTTAGATGTGGGCTGGAAGGGACTTTTCATCGTAGCAATCACCTGAATACACTATCTGTTCACTCTGTTGCAGTGGTGTAAAGTAACTATAAGTACATGTACTCAAGTACTGTACTTAAGTACAATTTTGACATATTTTTTACTTTACTTGAGTATTTCCAATTTTCAATACTTTTACTTCTACTCCACTACATTTCAGAGGCTAATATTGTACTTTTACTCCACTACAATTATTTGAAAACTTTACTAGTAAAGTTTACTAGTTATTACGTTGTAAATTTGGATTATTACTACAAAACAAAAACATACATCAAACCACTTCAGCCCTATATACATTTGAAAATAGCTGATCTACAAGCTCGGCATCAGCACATTGTGAGCTTGTAGATCTGCTATTTTCAAAAGATTTGTATTAATTCTATTTATTTGAAAACTTGTGAAACATTCTGCATAATGAATGCATTTACTTTTGCTTTATACTTAAAGTACATTTTGATACCAATACTTTTGTACTTTTACTCAAGTAAATTCTTAATTCCGAACATTTACTTGCAACGGAGTATTTCTACATTGCAGTATTGGTACTTTTACTTAAGTAAAATATTTGAGTACTTTCCCCACCAATGCTCTGTTGTCTGTCAGTTCAATTTGTGCACTTTGTGGCTTGTTATGTGCATTAAGGGCTCACAGTAGGCCTACAGGAATTTTGCATGCTTCTGTACTCTTTTATGTGCATAATACTCACAAGTGTACGAGCCAGCAGCACTTTAACTGCTCAGATACTGTATTCAACGGCACATGCGCACACACAAATACACACATTGATATACAAATATTCACATGCTGTACGTGTGCATGTACACATGTTCCATCAGAATCACACGTGATCACACAGCCAGACATGTCTGTGAGAGAACAGATAGGTCAGTCAGTCAGCAGACGCTGATTCAATATTTATAAACCTCTCACCCTCTTCTACTAGCCTAACTCCTTACATAATAACACATAATTATGCACAGTAGCAGTGGTGGAAAAAAGTACTCAAATGTTTTACTTAAGTAAAAGTATCAATACTGCAATGTAGAAATACTCTGTTACAAGTAAAGTCTGGAATAAAAAATGTACTTGAGTAAAAGTACAAAAGTATTGGTATGAAAATGTACTTAAAGTACCAAAAGTAAAAGTACTAAAATGTTTGAAAATAGCAGATCTACAAGCTCACAACGCGTTGCGATGCGACGCGTTGTGAGCTTGTAGATCTATAAAATAGGGCTAAAGTGGTTAATGCATGTTTTATAATGTAATAATTTATATCTGCAAAGTAACTAGGCTAGTAACTAAAGTTTTCAAATAATTGTAGTGGAGTAAAAGTACAATATTTGCCTCTGAGATGTAGTGGAGTAGAAGTAAAAGTATAGACAATTGGAAATACTCCAGTAAAGTAAAAGTAGGCTACCTCAAAATTGTACTTCAGTACTTGAGTAAATGTACTTAGTTACTTTACACCACTGCACAGTAGTATGACAAAGTATAAATCAGAGTCTAATTGCGTCCCCCTTCTCTCCTCTTCTAATTGTGATCTCTTATCATGCTTGTATAATTTCTGCATGAGAATATTTAATTTATTCCTTGAAAAATGTTTTCCTGTGTGTGTAAAATGTGCTCTATAAATGAATATACCTCTATCATGGTAGGAAAGCTGAGAGGGAGACCGTGTAGGAGAGACAGACGGTAGGACAGCTGAGAGGCAGACCGTGTAGGAGAGACAGACGGTAGGACAGCGGAGAGGGAGACAGTATAGGAGAGACAGACAGTGGACCAGCTGAGAGAGAGAGACAGTGTAGGAGAGACAGACAGTAAGAAAGCTGACAGGGAGAGTGTAGGAGAGACAAACAATAAGAAAGTCGAGAGGGAGACCGTGTAGGAAAGAAAGACAGACAGTGAGAAAGCTGAGAGGGAGACCGTGTAGGAAAGACAGACAGTAAGAAAGCTGAGAGGGAGACCGTGTAGGAAAGACAGACAATAAGAAAGGTGAGAGGGGAAGACGGGCAAAATGACATCACCATGTCTGTACACTTGGGAGTCACAGTCCAGAAACAGCTACTAGCTGTCAAAGCCTTGTCTGTGATTGGACGACTTGTGTGAGGAAGTGGGCTCTGATTGGACATTCCAAAGAAACAAGTTGGACAAGATGATGAAAGTTTTTTGGTTTTTTTTTTATCAACAGATACACAATTATACTCAGTACAAAATACAAAACACAAACCAACACAATCAATAAGAAAATATATTTTCTTTTTTGGATCTATTATTTATTTATTTATTAAACACTTTTAAGTAATCCATAATAACTTGCAGTCCTCTGTTTTGTTTTGTTTTCTTTTTTTTGTTTTCACACGTTTGTTATGTATGCCACATTCTGTTCCATTTTGCGTTGAACCAGAGGAAACAGCCTGTCCTGCAGAGACTTTACAGGGTGAAGAACTGCTGTCTGTGCCTTTTACACTTAAACCATTAAGACACACATTTTTTAAAACCCTCTATTCTTAGTAAAAACGGACCTGAGTTGCAACTGTACTTGGTTTGCTGTTTTTTCATTCTACATAGAATCTCTTAGCCAAAAATAGATAAAATTGCAAAAAATGGATAGCTTGTAGATTGGCTATTTTGGCAAACGTTCCCCCAAAGAAAAGGGATGCTGTGGTTCAAGTGGTGATCTGAAATTCATTATAGAGATTTGGTTTTATATTAATCAAAAAGTATGCACATTAAATGTCATTAATTGATTGAACTATACGTGATGGTGGTACCAACAATAATTCGGATGGACTCATTCACACACACACACACACACACACACACACACACACACACACACACACACACACACGCACACGCACACGCACACGCACACGCACACGCACACACACACACACACACACACAGTGGAGAGAACGAAAGAGACCAAGCAAACAACAGCTCCGTTCAGTTCCTCAGTGTGCATGTGTGTGTGTCGGTGCGTATGCACGCACGCACAGCATTCCAGAGAGAATGGAACATGGCATGTGATGGAACACACACACACACACACACACACACACACACACACACACACACACACACACACACACACACACACACACACACACACACACACACACACACACACACACACACACACACACACACACACACACGCGCACACACACGTGATGTCAGTGCTCGCCAGGGTTTCACTTCCAGGGCTAAAGTTCAAATGTTCAGTGACACGCAAACACGCTGACGTCTCGCTGTGCATCGTGTGTGTGTGTGTGTGTGGGTTTGCTTTGTTGGTCCACCACACACAGACAGCCAATCAGAGTCCCAGCTGACAGCATTCAATAACATGGCAGCTCCCAGTGGCCGACAGCAGAAAAGTGTTGTTTAGAGAGCGGGGGTGTAAATGGATAAATAAAAACGCAGTTTGTTCGTTCTCTTCTTTTTTTTTGTCATCATTCACGACAAAATGAGTCACTTGTGGTAAAGGAACCAGGGAACAGAAAAGTCTCCACTTTAAAAAGACCCGAGTCCAGTTGATGTAGAAAACACATATCCTCTCCTTTTCTGTCCATCCGTCGCTCTGTCCATTCCTGGTTATTCTTTGCCTCCTTCATTTCTTTCTTTCTTTCTTCCCAGTCGGCCGTCCTCTCCTCCTCCTTCTCTCCATCTCGCTCTCCACCCCAGTTTGTCCGTCCGTGAGATGTTTGCACACCGCTCCATCTATCCATCCTTTCATCCCGCATCCACCTCTTTCTCTCTCTCAATCCATGTCTCCTTCCATATCTGAACCACCACCCCCCTCTCTGCACGGTAAAATTCGTCAAACTCTGAGAGTGTGAAAAAGGAACCAAATGGACCCGCGAGGGTCCATTTGGTTCCTTTTATCACACTCTCAGAGTTTGACGAAAACACAAGAAGACTTTCCCTGGGGCGATCATTTACAGACATACTGGTCTACGAGGGTGGAGCAGCGTTTGCACTTGACGTAGCAGCACCAGTGGAACTTGCAGTGGCAGCGCTCGTGCTTGTAGGTCTTGAAGTGGTCGTAGCCGCGGCCGCAGCACATCAGCTCGCAGCCCTCCACGCCCTCCGACGTCTTGTTGCAGAGGCGGCCCTGCGTGCCCACGGAGCCCGTGGTGGCGTTGGCGTGGCAGTAGTCCGGACTGGGGTCCAGGTAGACCAGGTCGTCGGGACTCGGGGCGCTGAACCGTCTGTTCAGGGGCTCCAGTTTGCCCTGTTTAGAGAGAGAGGAGAGAGGAAGGTGGGAGATGGGGTGTTAGGCGGTGTATGTTTTGCTTGAGTAAAAGTATCAATACTGCAATGTAGAAGTATACTCTGTTACGAGTAAAAGGCCTGTGTTCAAAATGTTACTTGAGTAAATGTACAAAAGTATTGGCATCAAAATATACTTTAAGTACCAAAAGTAAAAGTCCTAAAATGTTTGAAAATAGCAGATCTACAAGCTCACAACAGCTCGGCTATTTTCAAATAGCCTATGTATAGAATAGGGCTAAAGTGGTTAATGTATGATTCATGATATCATAATTTATATCTGAAGACTAACTAGTGACTAAAGTTGTCAAATATTGTCGTGGGGTAAAAGTACTATATTTGTAGAAGTATACAGTAAGTACTGAAAACTGGAAATACTCAAGTAAAGTAAAAATACGTCAAAATTGTACTTAAGTACAACAGTACTTGAAATGTACTTAGTTACTTTACACCACTGGTGCTAAGTGGTGTGTGTGCGTGTGTGCTTGCGTACGTGTGTGTGTGTGAGAGGCGGGGGTGAGACGAGACGAGACGATGTTTTGTCTGCATACTCGTCATTATTAACTTATTATAATCATTTTACAACAAAACCATAATTGTTAAAAATAATAATTTGTAAGTGTTATTTATTGTTTAGTTTAAGTCATGTGTGCCTTTCCTAAATTCCCAGAATTCCCCAGATTCCCCAGCCTCTGGCTGAACACGTTCCACTATCTGATTTACATTCAATGTTTAGTAAAAGTATTTGAAGTATAAATGTGACGTTTTCTGTACCTTTCTGCCGATGCGCATGGTCGCTGCGCTGTCGTATTTCTGCTTCAGGAGATCCCCAACTTGTCTGAAGTCCGCCAACTGAAGCCAACATGTCTTCAGACTGCAGGAACCGCTGACGCCATGACACTTACAGGAGACACTGGCTGAGTTGTAAGCCGCCTAGACAGACAGACAAGAGAGACAGAGCGTTAGAGCAGTGGTTTTCAACCTTTTTCATGCCAAGGACCCCCAAATTGATATACATTTGGCCGTGGACCACCATCTGAAAATGTCTTGTGCCAGGGACCCCCAGGAGAGAAGATTTGTGTTAAAAAAATGCAAAATTCTAAGAAATTCGCAGCGCAGAAAACAGTGATGTTTACTCCAGCGTGAATAATAAATAAACCCTCAGATGTATGTACAAATTAAAAACCCAAATCTACATTTTCAAGGCCTTCTGTTCTTACCTAAATGCGGCCTTGGCTAGTAGCATTAGTTATGAATCTGCTGTTTATTCTACACTGCTACCATCTAGTGGTGATGACATGTAACAACACACGGACACACAAAATAACAGTATAGCGCCCCACTCTTACCTATCTCCCTACACACCTATCAAACAAAGCCAAACTAAATACAGTCTATTGCAGAAAACTATTTCCTGCCAAAGTACAGTGGAAAAAGTATTGATTACTTAAGCAAAAGTATCAATACTGCAATATGGAAATACTCTGTTGCAAGTAAAAGTCAGGAATTCAAAATGTACTTGAGTAAAGTACAAAAGTATTGGCATCCAAATGTACTTTAAGTACCAAAATTAACAGTACTCATTGTGCAGAATGTCCAATTTCAAGTTTTCAAATGTAGAAAAATCTTTTGAAAATAGCAGATCTACAAGCTCACAAAGCGTCGCATCGCGACGCATTGTGAGCTTGCAGATCGACTATTTTCAAATGGCTGAAATGTAGGGCTGAAGTGGTTAATGTATGTTTTGTAATAATAATACAAATCTACAAAGTAACTAGTAACTAAAGTTTTCAAATAATTGTAGTGGAGTAAAAGTAGGCTACATATTTGCCTCTGAGTGTAATTGGAGATACTTAAGTAAAGAAAAAATACCTCAAAATTGTACTAAAGTACAGTACTTAAGTAAATGTACTTAGTTACTTTCCACCACTGCCAAAGTATAACCATTCCTAACTCGGGAGATGCTGGGAAATGTATTCATGCAACCTACTGAACGTTTTACAGGTCCAACTAAAAGGTCCAATGAAAAGTTTGCAGTTGATTCAGGACTCTGCAGCCAGACTGCAACACAAACATAAAAGAAAGAACACTGCAGTCTGTAGCTAGACTACACTGCCTCCCTGTGTCTTCCAGAGTGGATTTTAAAGTCCTTCTACTTGTTTATTAAGCTCTCAACTGCTTAGGGCCAGCCTACATCATAGACTCCCTGTTGTTTTATGTTCCTTCACAAGCTGTTAAATCCTCTACTGCAAGATTGCTAGATAATGCCGCTGTCGGGCAAAAACCTTGTATCTCCATATTAAAATGCCCCCCCCCCGTAAATGAATGCCCTAACTTAATCATACAAGAGTGTAATGCAAAAGTGCCAAAATATCAGATCCACAAGCTCACAACATGCTGTGATGCCATGTGTTGTGTGTAGAGCTGCTTTTTTAATATTTTTTTTTATTTTTTGGCAAGAAATGTCTGTCTGTGGCTTTTATAAATATGTATTATCAATATTATTATTGGAGCTTTTATTACTAAATGAGGTTTCTGCCTGAGAGTAATGCTATCTGTTACTTTAGTTACTAGTTACTTTGAAGATTTTGATTATTATTACAAAACATACATTAACCACTTATGCCCTATATACATTTCGGCCTTTTGAAAATAGCAGATGTACAAGCTCAATGCGTCGCATCGCATTGTGAGCTTGTAGATCGTCTATTTTCAAAAGATTTGTATACATTTGAGAACTTGAAATGGGACATTCTGCACAATGAGTACTTTTACTTTTGGTACTCTTAAATTCCGTACATTTACTTGTGACAGATTACTTCTACTTTGCAGTATTGATACTTTTACTTAAGTAAAAGATGTGAGTACTTTTTCCACCACTGGAATCAACTAGTGTGGGCAGTGTCCCTGACTGTGATTGGCCAATGCTACATTTAGTCCAATAACACTGTATGTCTAGTCACTGCGGTCCAACGACCCTTGGGGTTCCTTGACAAGCCTCCAAATGGACTTTTACAGGTCTGTAACTCTGAGAGTGCACAAATGGAACCACAGGTCTGTTTGGTTCCATTTGTACACTCTCAGAGTTATGGGATTATCCTTGAAATTTAACAGCTTGAGAACCACTGGGAGCCTAGCATAGTAGTACCACTGCACATAGTGCAGTCCCATTTTTGTCCACCTGGGGGAACTAGAGTACTGATACAGTGTGCAATGTGCAGTGCAAGTATGTGTTGTGCTAGCTTGGGTTGTGCTGCACTACATCAAGGTGTTTGGTAGGGCATGACTAGGGTGAAGTAGATCTGATGCATTGCGCGCGCACGCACACACACACACACACGCACACGCACGCACACGCACGCACACACACACACACACACACACACACACACACACACACACACACACACACACACACACACACACACACACACACACACACACACACACACACACACACACACACACACACACACCCTAACCTTTAACCCTGTCTTAACACTCTATTGTGTCCAACACACAGCGACCCTGCTCCTCCACGGATGACTGACTGTGTGTGTGTGTGTGTGTGTGTGTGTGTGTGTGTGTGTGTGTGTGTGTGTGTGTGTGTGTGTGTGTGTGTGTGTGTGTGTGTGTGTGTGTGTGTGTGTGTGTGTGTGTGTGTGTGTGTGTGTGTGTGTGTGTGTGCGTGCGAGAGAGAGATAGAGAGTGTGACTGAATGAAAGCAATTGTCTACAGAGACAGACAACATGTCTGTCCTTCAGAAACAAACACACTGTCTGTCCTACAGAGACAAACACACTGTCTGTCCTACAGACACACACATTGTCTGTCTTTAAAGTTTCTCTTGTCCTTTAATGATAAACTGTTTGATAGACAGTCTATCGTTTAGAAGCATTTATGGTAGGATCATTGTCGATATGAAAAAATACAACCCTATTCATGACCCTTGACTTTTCAAACGTACAAACAGTGTTTACTGATCTCTCTCTTGTGTGTGTGTGTGTGTGTGTGTGTGTGTGTGTGTGTGTGTGTGTGTGTGTGTGTGTGTGTGTGTGTGTGTGTGTGTGTGTGTGTGTGTGTGTGTGTGTGTGTGTGTGTGTGTGTGTGTGTGTGTGTGTGTGTGTGTGTGAGAGAGAGAGAGAGGGATGGACCTCAGTCACAGTCAACCAACTCTCAAACCCCCACCCACCCCCCCCACACACACGCACACACACACACACACACACACACACACACACACACACACACACACACACACACACACACACACACACACACACACACACACACACACACACACACACACACACACACACACACAGAGGACACACCCCTGTCACCTCAACAAAAGCCCCCTGTCTCGTCCTGTTCACGCAGAGAGATGGAAAAAAACGAAAACAAAATGAATGACAGACTGTGCTCCACTCTCTCTCTCTCTCTCTCTCTCTCTCTCTTTCACAAGACAAAGAACAACAAACATTAAAAAGGATGGAGAGAAGATATCCAGCATGAGGTGTGTGTGTGTGTGTGTGTGTGTGTGTGTGTGTGTGTGTGTGTGTGTGTGTGTGTGTGTGTGTGTGTGTGTGTGTGTGTGTGTGTTATCCATCCTACTTGGCTCATTGATTTTAGTTCAAAGCGGATACGCTACATGCTCACTCTCACTCCTGTTCCTTGTCTCTCTCTCCTACTACACACACACACACACACACACACACACACACACACACACACACACACACACACACACACACACACACACACACACACACTCACACTTTAAGATTTATTGTGATTGATTTCCTGCCAATTGATAAAATGATAGGCGCTCACCCCTATCATGCTCATTGCTGTGTTTTTTCATTGCACCGCAGATATCGCTAAATAAAATAAAACAGTCACATATTTGACATATAAGAATGGATTAATCACTTAACATTATGTCATATATGTGACCGCTGTAACAATCTAACGTTATGAACTCATTATGCACAGTGCGCGCGCACGCACACACACACAAACACACACACACAGATATATGCACTATGATTGGGCGCGCTTTCAAAGGTCAGCGACAAACAGGGGTTAAAGTTAACGAAGTATGAATTGTGACCGGCACATGCATGCACACCAGGCAGTACACAGCAGGCAGTACACACCAGTATACACCAGGAAGTGCACGTTGCAAATGATTTAAACAACCATGCAGCGGTTTACTGTTCATCAAGTGTTGCCTGCTTAATACACACACACACACACACACACACACACACACACACACACACACACACACACACACACACACACACACACACACACACACACACACACACACACACACACACACACACACACACACACACTCCTCTATATAGCCGTATTGGGACTAGAAACAGACTCTCCAGAACCTGACCTTTGACTTATTTACACACACAAGTGTGTGTGTGTGTGTGTGTGTGTGTGTGTGTGTGTGTGTGTGTGTGTGTGTGTGTGTGTGTGTGTGTGTGTGTGTGTGTGTGTGTGTGTGTGTGTGTGTGTGCGTGCGCACGTATGTAAGGGTGTGTGTGCATGCGTGTGAACCAGAGGAATGCGGAGTGACCTGTTGACCCAACCAGACTCCAAGGGCATTCTACCAAATGGCCCAATAAATAACACACACACACACACACACACACACACACACACACACACACACACACACACACACACACACACACACACACGTATGTGGGAAATTAGTTTCTATGAAAACTACAGTTAATTAATATTTAATTACACAAACGAACGGGAACATTTCCTTCCATAAGACATCTGGAATGTGTATACTACAGGGTGAAAGTGCTTAAACAGACTACAAGCTACATTCACTGTTTTCAGTCCTGGTGTGCCGAGAAAGATCTGGCTATTTATTATAAAACAATCACCAAAATGGAGCAAAACCAGGTTCTCCATCAGTTTCATGCCTGTTAAAAAGTAGAGTAGACAGACAAAATTGGAACTGTAACTCTGTAAAATGAAGCTAATAAATGATCTTTGTGCATCTCTACGTTGCTGCGTCTGTGTGTTGCTTGCAATTATTCTGCTTAAATGTCGCTGAAGGGTGATTATTTATATAATATATATATTATATACAGTATAATCTATATATGATTGAAGTATACTGTATCTGTTGCTGTGTATTGTAAACCATGTGAGGGCATGGTTTACAGTGATGTTAAAACAGCTAAGGGGGTTTTAGGCACTCAGCTCCTAACAACGCCCCGTAGCTGTTCTAAGATCACTGTAAACTGCTAATTGCTTTAGTGTACACCAGGTATAAAAGAGTGGGTGAAGTTCTTTTGTGCAAACTTCCCACAAAATGCAGTTACGTTGTATAGAAAAATAAGAATAAGAGAGACAGTAAGACTGAACATATAAAATATCAAAAACAAATGTATAAATTCATAAAAGTGTGTTTTAGTGTTCTCTTGTGCATACTGTGTGTGTGTGTGTGTGTGTGTGTGTGTGTGTGTGTGTGTGTGTGTGTGTGTGTGTGTGTGTGTGTGTGTGTGTGTGTGTGTGTGTGTGTGTGTGTGTGTATATAGCATAGACAGTAAAAAAGTATGGACAAAGTTACGCCCATAGACTCTACAGACCGTAAATGAAGCCTATTTTCCAACAATTTCAAATCCGCCATCTTTCTATATCCGGTGCACTCGGACATTAATGCTATTGGTTGGGACCCGAGCGGGGGTGGGGAATGAATGCTATTGGTTGTGTAGCTTGTCAATGAAAGCATCACAAGGTAGCCACGCCCCTCCTACAGCATACCCCACTTTATCATCAATTTTTAAATAAATGGGACCATAATTTACCAAAACGCATATCATGGTGATTGAAAGAAGACTTTAAACTAGCGACTGGAAGCATATAGTATTTATGACAATGTTTATTAAGGTAATAAAATCAAGTCTAAAGTTCGGCAAAAATCCACCCACTTGCATTGAGATTTAATTCTTCTGACACCAGCGGGGGTAAAACAGCGAAACTACAGGCCATTCATATGATCTTTTACTTCCTATATAGACTCAATTTCAAAGGTGGACGCTGGGCCCTCGGTGTATAGGTGCTCATGTGTGTACTGCATGTGCTTACCAGTCTTCCAGCCTCATTGTTGTGTAGGTTCATCAGAGTTCTGCTGTGATCCTTTGACCCTCGCTCGAAGTTCTTCTCTCTCTCTCGGGCGTCCACGAACTCCCGGGCAAATCGGTACCCGTAGTCCACGTTGTCGCCGCAGCCGCCCCACAGCCAGTCCCGCGGGAGGTCGCGGGGTCGGCTCGCACGGCTGCAGCCGCAGGTCGACAGCTCTCCCTCGCGGCACGCGCGGCTGATGGCGTCGACCACGCCCGCCGCACTGACGGAATACGTGAAGGCTGCCTCTCTGGAAGCTGGAGACACAACGAAGGACATCAGCCAGATGGTCTATACCAGTAACAGTTAGAGCCAATATTATATCGGCCATTATTTGACTTTTTTGACAAGCAGTGGTGGAAAGTAACTAAGTACATTTACTTAAGTAGTGCACTTAAGTACAATTTTGAGGTATTTGTACTTTACTTGGGTATTTCCAATTTCCAATACTTACTTACTTCTATTCCATTACATCTCAGAGGCAAATATTGTACTTTTACTTCACTACAATTATTTGAAAGCTTTAGTTACTTGTTACTTTGTAGATTTTGATTATTATTACAAAACATACATTATCCACTTCAGCCCTATATACATTTCGGCCATTTGTAAAATAGCCGATCTACAAGCTCACAATGCGTCGCACAAAGTAACTAGTAACTAAAGTTTTCAAATAAATGTAGTGGAGTAAAAGTACAATACTTGGATCCAAGATGTAGTGGAGTAGAAGTAAAAGTATATGTACTTAAATGTTACTTTCCACCACTGGTGACAGAGTGGGATAATGGATTGGGGGAAACAAACCATTATTCATCTACCCACTAGCTGCCACATATACTGGAACCTAAGATCAACTATCTTCTCATCCTAATCCAATGCATTGTCTTTTTACTCTGCCTCGTGTCTTCTCTTATAATGTTGCAACCATGGTAAGCTTTGATTGATTGTGTTGAACTCCATTTTGTGTCTTGTTTTCAGTGAAATGTGAGTGCTCCAGTATATATCCAGTGTATTACAAAATGCAACATTTTCAAATGTGAAGGAATCTTGCAGACCGAACCCAGGGTTGCCAGATCTGGTTATCATAATGTCCCCGCAAGATTTTATTTGAAAATAACCGATCTGCAAGCTCACAACGCGCCGCATCGCGACGCGTTGTAAGCTTGTAGATCTGCTATTTTCAAATAGCTGATGTATATGTTAAAGAGCTCATGTGGCCCATTGTCGCTTCTTTTGGGCTGGTTTTCCTAGACCTGGTTGCTTGTTTCTCTAACAGAATCTGGCAACACAGACCAAACCCCCCTCCCCCCTGCCCTCATCTCAGCTTCAAGTCTGGTCAAGTAAGTAAGATGTGAGATTGCCCTTACGAGATCTGATCCCAGATCAGTGACAGCACAATTAACAAACAGTAAAGACTACACAGATCAGATGCTAGATAAGTGACATTACAATCAACAAATAGCAGTGGCGTAAAGTAATTAAGTACATGATTTACTTGGTACAATTTGGAGGTATTATTCTTACTTTACTGGAGTATTTCCAATATTCAATACTTTTACTCCTACTCCACTACACCTCAGAGATACCTCAGAATACATTAACCACTTTCAGCCCTAAATATAATTCCACTATTTGAAAATAGCAGATCTACAAGCTCACTCGCTCGCTTTGCGACGCGTTGTGAGCTTGTAGATTGGCAATATTCAAAAGATTTTCATTCATTTTGAAAACTTGAAATGGGTTTTCTCTATTCTGCGTAATGAGTACTTTTACTTTTGGTACATTTAAGTACATTTTTATGCCAATACTTTTGTACTTTTACTCAAGTGAACATTTTAATACCAGACTTTTACTTGTATTTCTACATTGTGCTATTGATACTTTTACTTAAGTATAAACAAAAATGTGAGTACTTCTCCCATCACTGACAAATAGATTACAAGGATCAGATCCCAAAGATCAGTGACATTACAATCAACAAACAGCAAGGATTACAAGGATCAGGTCCTAAGATCAGCCCACATCACAGGCAAACAAACAGTAAAGGGATTACATTACAAGATCCTAGATCAGCCACACAGCATTATACAAGGGATCAGAGCCAAGATCACAGCCTAACCCTAACACCTAACAACAGTAAGGGATTACTTTAAGGAGGGAGAAGGAAGTGGTTTTCCATGTCAATGCTCTTTCATAGTGGTCCTGCTAACATTACAAACAACATGGAATCAACAAGTCAGACAGGTATGTATGTATGGCGTCTGGAGACGTTAAAAGGAAAAGGATCAACCCAACAACACAACGTGTGAACTCTCATTCAACTCCCACCATAAAGTACTGAGAGAGAGAGAGGGGGGGGGGGGTTATGGTTCTGTGGTCAGCAGACTTCAAACGGTGAAGGTCCGGATGTACCGACACCCTGACAACTCATCAACGCATTTCAAAAGACAGAGAGAGCAAGACTCACTGGTATTTAAAAACGGAGCGAGAGTGTTGCCAAATCGGCTTATTATAAGCGACTTTGGGCTTATTTTTTTCCTGTAAAGTCGCTTGTAAATATTGCGGGTTGCGTTTTTTGGGGGGCTTGTTTGTTTCTAGAGTGTACTTGCTTATTTGGGCTGGTTTTCCCACATGTTTTAATTATTATTTAAACCAGTGGTTCTCAAATATTTTCATGAAAATGTTTTGTGCCCAGGGAGCATTTTGTGTTGTTAGAATGTTGAGAAAAGTGCTCATGTGGCCTAAGAAGTTGCTTCTTTTGGGCTTGTTTTCCCAGACCTGGTTGCTTATTTCTCTCACAAAATATGGCAACACTAAGAGAGAGAGAGAGAGAGAGAGAGAGAGAGATGAGAGATGAGAGAGAGGAGAGAGAGAAGAGAGAGAGAGAGAGAGAGAGAGAGAGAGAGAGAGATTAATAGCCTATATGGCCTATTAGTAGCCTGTCTTATTGTTTGTAAATTGTCTACTTCGTTTTTTATGACAAAGAGAGAAATCTACATACATAAATACATAGGCTGCAAATCGCAAATAGTCTCCAAGTACTCCTCTCTCCCCCTCTCTTCTCTCTGCATGTGGACGAGGGCGTGCGTGCGTGCGTGCATTATAGGCTAATGCCCAGCGGGGGGTGTGGTCATTCTGGTCAAACTCCTCATCGACGAGTGGGTCAAATCGTTGGTGGTGTCTCTCGCTCTCTCTCCTTGGTCGGCGGTCTCTCTCTCCGTCTCTCTCTCTCTTCTCTCTCTCTCTCTTCTCTCTCTCTCTCTCTCTCTCTCTCTCTCTCTCTCTCTCTCTCTCTCTCTCTCTCTCGCTCTCTCTCTCTCTCTCTCGCTCTCTCTCACACACACGGTATCCCCGTTGAGAATGAGCTTATTAAAGGAACACTACACACATTCTCCTACAGTTAAATAGTCCCTGCGACATATAGGCTACTAGCGTCATGTCCAGCCCAGGGGGTGTAACTTGTACATCCTCAAGCTACAGAAACAGGACATATAGGCTCCTGCCATACAGCATCACAATCATTTTAACCACTTTATCCATTTATACGTTGGCTATTCAAAAATAGCAGATCTACAAGCTCACAGCTTGTACATTTTTGGTCCCTGGCACAAATTATTTTCACCAGTGGTGTGGGGAAAGTACTCAAAAGTAAAAGCATCACTACTGCAATGTAGAAATAATCTGTTACAAGTAAAAGTCCGGAATTCAAAATTTACTTGAGTAAAAGTACAAAAGTATTGGTATCAAAATGTACTTAAAGTACCAAAAGTAAAAGTACTAAAATGTTTGAAAATAGCAGATCCACAAGATCTACATGGCTCAGCAAGGCTTACTCTCTGGCATAAAGCCTACTCTACCTCAGATGGTGAAACAATATGACTTGTTTAACGATCAGTTATCAGCCCTAGCTGTGTTTAATGATGGCTGTCAACTCACTTCTGTCAATTCTTCTCTTACTTTGTGGTAGCATATTATTCTGGTTGAATGGGATCATATCATCATACTAATATTGACTCTCTTAAAGTGCTATCGGGTTGTTTGAAGTCTAACATTTGGATTATTTACAAAATGTCTACTACTCACATTGTTATAAACAGGCCTTTTATTCAAGCATTCATGGAAAAGCATTAGCTATGTTTACTCAGGTAGCTAAGTAAATACAGACTAGGCCTACTATTATTAATAATACTTTATCTATAGTACTAATATAGTCTAGTATTAAAACCTCAATCAGTATATCCTAAGATAGCCTTTCACTCTGATAACACATTTAAACAGACATTCTATTCTATGAACTATAGCTACAGTAAAATGACCAAACAACGTTGGTGTGTGTTGGTTGTTACAAAGCCAAAGGTGTTTTTAATAAATGTTGTTTGATTTATACTTTCGACGAAAATCCCGGGAACTGTGATTAACAAACAGAGTCAAAAAGAGGGACAGGCGGACGGACGGGCAGACAGACAGACAGAGGGACAGAGAGAGACACAGAGACATACAGAAACAGGGAGACACATGGACGTATTAACCAGTTATGCCCTTCGTCGCACAACAAAAAACAGGAGATCTACAAGCTCACAACGCATTACATCTTTATGAAAATAGTGGAAATGTTGCCAGGGAAGTCACAGAGGTTTGCTGTGTGTAGCTAGCTATACATGATCAGAGCACTGTGGTGTAAACCAAAACAATGTGTGATTCCGATTGGTTATCACTGATACATGGTAAGCCATAGTGCCTATGGATGGGCTGGGCCCACCTGTGGTGTGCTGGGCAGTGATTGTAACCTCACAAGTATGCCTGTGTTCAAATAAGTTAACAACTCGCATTAAACTACAATCAAGTCTCATGCTTGCTATTACCCTTGTATGTCTGCTATTTTTGAATAGCCAATGCAAAAAAAATCTAAAAGGACATTTCCCGGTTTTAATGAGTTAAATAGCTGACATCAATTTGAGGCGTTTTTATCATGTTTGTGTCTTGTTTAAAGTCCACATGGGCGCATATTTGATATTTTGCCCTGAGCAGCAGCAGATTGCCTCCTGCATCCTGTGTGCTTAAAAACTTGTAAATAGCATTCACTGGGGGGTGGGGGTGGGGCATTATAATAGCCTGCATTGGGGCCAGGCCCGTAACTAAGTTATACCACAGCATGTTTTTGCAATTTTCAGTTATAGTTATAGCTGAGTTTCTAAGCACAGGATGAAGCGGTTCTCATCCCAGCGGTGCACAGAAACGGATACAAAAATAATAAAAGAGTATAGTGAAACTTTGCAGAAGGGCCACTGCAATGTTTATGACTCTAAGAAGCCTTCAAGCAGCAATGTTGACAGCTGCAAGCAGTCGACTAAAAGCTTGATTTATAGGCTACTTTGTCACACGACAGTGTCGCGTGCCGAAAATAGCCGATCTACAAGCTTTGTGTGGCCCAACAGTGAAACAATGGAGCTGAGCGTCGCAGACAGGCCTGTGTCTGCTGCTGTGTGGAGGAGGACGATGGAGCACTGTGTGCAGGGAGGAAGAGGAGTGGAGGCAGGCAGAGGCCAGCGGAGACCTCCAGCTCAGTGGTGTAAAGTAACTAAGTACATTTACTCAAGTTCTGTACTTAACCCATTAAGACCTGAGGCGATTCTTAAAAAACAGTTTTTTGAAGAAAAAAAAATTCACGTTTTTTCAAAAATTGTATAAACTCAAAACTTCTCTGCCTTTGAACTGATACAGGAGCTTTGCTATTCACCATCTCATCATTTGTGCGCAAACTGATTGAAGCGAGGTGTGCAATTTGAACTTGCTGACAAGCTATTCAGTTAAATGCAGTTGACAGACTTTCTTTTGTTTTTAGAAACAACTTCACAGGAGAATACCATACTGTACTTAACAGAAAATGGATCAAATAGCTTTTCTCTGTAATGTGGAATTCTTCTGCCATTTCATATAGTGATTTGATTAGATTTTGTTTAATTTGGGCTCTCATGCATCCTGTTAACCACTTTAACCCTGACGTTTGGCCATGTCATTGTAGGCACTAGGCACACGCAAAAACAATTCTCAACTCATCTCAAGTGGTTCATTATGCAGTCTAAGTTCATGCTCACCTATGTGTGTTACTCGTCCAAACACAGAGTTGTTGTCTATGCCGCTGCAGTTCCATCTCCTCTGTCTGAACTGGTGTTGACATTCTTTCATGCCCGTCTTCGCCCCATCTCCGATGAATGTCATGTGATCCTGGTAGAGCTGGCACAACTTCCTCTGACCCTGCAGAGCAAACATTTTATCATGTGAAAGTTGGACATCCAAGGAGAGAGACAGAGAGAGAGAGAGAGACACACACACACAAAGAGACAGAGAGAAAAGAGATTTTCTCAAAATTGTCAAACTGGTTAACTGGCTACCTTGTAAACAGTAGTCCACTAGCATGAGGAAGCGCTACATTTAATGACGAATTCAATGATACACATAATTTGACTTGTCCACAGACAGATGACAGGAGAATCCAAACACATCCTTACCTGGGACAGACCAGTCAGCTGGCTGCAGAGAGGTTGGGCTCCTATAATGTACATCTCTGGTCTCTGCACGGGACTCAAGGCCATAGACCTGAAACACAAAAAAAGTAACCCACCATCAATTACTGGAGCTATACTGGACCAGTTCATTCTGTTAGGCTTCCTTGCGATATGGAAAGTCACAATATACAATTATTATTACAAAACAAAATCCAGGAAGTCTTGCTTGATCCAGTCCTCAAACGCACTCTACCCTCAGGTGATATTATAATGAATGTATTGTTTGAGCAAGGCAAACAGATAGACACATATTAACGTTAATGTTGCATTGCGACGCATTGTGAGCTTGTGTTATGTGTTATTGCCGGTGCGCAACCAACTATAAATCAATCTTATCTAAGTCTTCATCAGTGGTGTAAAGTAACTAATTACATTTACTCAAGTACTGTACTTAATTAAGTACAATGTTGAGGTATTTTTTTTTACTTTACTGGAGTATTTCCAATTTTCAATACTTTTACTTGTACTCCACTACATCTCAAAGGCAAATATTGTACTTTTACTCCACTATAGTTGTTTGAAAACTTTAGTTACTAGTTACTTTGTAGATTGTGAATATTATCACAAAATATACATTAACCACTTCAGCCCTATTTACATTTCAGCCATTTGAAAATAGCCGGCTATTTTCAAAAGATTGTTATACATTTGAAAACTTGAAATGGGACATTCTGCATAATGAGTACCTTTACTTTTGGTACTTTAAGTATATTTTGATGCCAGTACTTTTGTACTTTTACTAAAGTAAATTTTGAATTCCAGAATTTTACTTACTAACAGAGTATTTCTACATTGCAGTATTGACACTTTTACTCAAGTAATAAATGTGAGTACTTTTGACCAACAGTGAAAGACTGTGGTTGTACTGGTCCGATCTCAGGTGTAAATGTAACTATAGGCCTGAAGACATGTACAAACCACAGACCCACCCACAGAACCATCTGGGGTGCATATGAAACCATTTGGATCCATACAACAGCAAAATGCTTCCAGTGAGAAGCTGAGAACATGCAATGGTTGTAATAACTGAGTAACGGGGGCTCAACATGGTTGACAGGTGGGCAGGGGTTTGTACAAAGTAACTTTCAAAAGTCACATTGAAGCACATCGCAAGGTGCATAGTCACTGTGACTGTGACACAACAATGACGGTACCGACAGTCACCTCCATTCAAGGCATTTCCCCATAAACTTAATTCAAACCCCGAGCACATTCCTAAACATTTAAAGAAACACATTCAAATTCCAGAACTTCATGAAGGAATTCCTTAATAAACCATCAAACAGAAGATGGTTTACTTCCTAGAAAAAATGGGTGTTCATTCATTTGAGTTGACAACCAACCACCACACTATCACCACCATATCACACACACACACACACACACACACACACACACACACACACACACACACACACACACACACACACACACACACACACACACACACACACACACACACACACACACTTAACAACATATTATTTCTAACATTCCTGCATTAAAGAACACTGAATGGAGCTCAACTGGACTGTGCAGAGTTGAGAACAGTTGAGAACAGTAAATTGCGGTTTTAAAACGTGGGGTCCTCTTGGGCACAACACACACACACACACACACACACACACACACACACACACACACACACACACACACACACACACATACAGAGAGCTGGACCATTTGGGGCTCACCCAGGATAAATATTGTGACAGCACGCTTCACATTTGTTCCATTGGCTTCGACATGACTTTAGACCGGCACAGCACGGCACGAACCCCCCACACACAAAAGACACTGGGGTCTACCGTAGCGATTCTGATCAGCTGTCACTTGCAGAAGATAAACCACTTGAACCCCAACATTAGCCAAAAATAGCCGATCTGCAAGCTCACAACGCGTCACAACACGACGCGTGGTGGTGAGCTTGTAGATCGTCAAAAAGCGGTACAGAGAGAGTAGGCCTACAAGTGGTTATAAAGCATATATGCCGTTGTATCGGATAGACGACGGGGGAGACACAGGCAGACAGACAGCGGTGGAAGAAGTCCTACTCAAACGTTTTACTAAGTAAAAGTATCAATGCTGCAATGTAGAAATAGGCTGTTGACTGTTACAAGCAAAAGTCTGGAATTCAAAATGTACTTGAGTAAAAGTATTGGTATCAAAATGTACCTAAAGTACAGAAAGTAGAAAGTACTCATTATGCAGAATGTCCCATTTCCCAAGTTTTCAAATGTATACAAATCTTTTGAAAATAGATAATTACTTAAGTACATGTAGGCTACTTATTAGTTACTTTACACCACTGAGACAGACAGACAGACAGACAGACAGACAGATCGATCACTCACCACCAGGAGTTGGCTCCGACCTGCTCATCGACCACCAGCAGGAGGACAGCGGTGACCAGCAGCAGATGCTGCCCGCCTCCGGGGCTTCTTCTCCGGGTAGGGGCAGCGTCCATGCTCGGTCTCTCTCTCTAGGTGCGGACAGATCGCAGGTTGTCTCTATTGGGTCCCAGTGATCTGATGTCTCTCTATGTCTCTGCTCCGGATGGGTCCTCACTGTCCAGATCTATTCCACTACTTTCCCCAGAAAAAAACGAAAATGTTGGCTTTTTTGGGGGGTTCGAAAGTAGCTAAATTAAATAAAATAAAGCAGGCGAATAGAAAGCAAAGAGCTTGTTCTTTGGTTTGCTGGAGTCCAGTCGAACCTTTGCTGCAAACCAGATCAACTATATCTTAATTCAGTTTAAGATCTGGTTGTTTACTAACAAGTTATTTAGAGCCACTGCGTTCGATTCACTCACTTGTATTCCTTATTACTCCTTATGTGTCTCTCTCTCTCTCTGTCTCTCTCTCTGAATGTGAGAGACCGTTAAAAGTGCTGCTGTATATAGGCTTAAATAGTAGATGAAGTATATAATCCGTTAACGACGAGATTAAATCCTTAATTGAGCATCGAGGTGATCGTTCCTCCGTTCACACACACACATACAACACAACAACACAACACACACCACCAGCCTATGAGCCTACTACTACCACTAACTAAATACTAGACCCCCCCCTCTCTCTCTCTCTCTCTCTCTCTCTCTCTCTCTCTCTTTCCCCTCCGCCCGACCAACCCCCCCTCTTTTTTATTTTACTGTCACACAATGGTCAGAGGTGTGAGTCTGTGTGTGTGTGTGTGTGTGTGTGTGTGTGTGTGTGTGTGTGTGTGTGTGTGTGTGCATGCACGCGCGCGGACCACCTTAGTGAATGTTGTGAGACCAGAGAGCCAAAAGACAAAACTGTTATTGGCTCAACATTCTTGAATTCTCTCTCACTCACATGCACGTGCACGCACGCACACACACACACACACACACACACACACACACACACACACACACACACACACACACACACACACACACACACACACACACACACACACACACACACACACACACACACACACACACATGAGTATCGGTAGAGATTTTTTTGTTTGTTGAAACTCATGTTTGATCTAAATAACCTATAGATGAAACACCTTTTAATGAACTCAGTTTAAGATGTTTTCAGTTCATAGCCTGCCTATAGACCTACTTGTGTCTTTTTCAACTATTCAACTACAATCAACCAGTGGTGGAAAAAAAGTACTCGTTCAATTCCTTGAGCAAAAGTAGCCTACAAAAGTATTGGCATCAAAATATACTTAAAGTGTTATATAGAATGTCCATTTGAAGTTTTCAAATGTATAGAAATATTTTGAAAATAGCAGATCTACAAGCTCACATTGTGAGCTTTTAGATCTGCTATTTTCAAAAGGCCGAAATGTATAGGGCTGAACTTGGTTAATGTATGTTTATTACTAATAATCCAAATCTACAAAGTAACAAGTAACTACAGTTTTCATATGTCCTAATTGTAGTGGAGTAAAAGTATAATATTTGCACATTGTAAATACCGAAATACCTCAAAATTGTACTTAAGTACAGTACTTGAGTACATGTACTTAGTTACTTTACACCACTGCTATTTAGGCCATTTCCCACGCATTAATTGACACATGGCTGCTGTTTAAACTTCTGCTTGTTTCCGGTCCGCCTGAAGGTCATTATGGAAGGAGCGGATGTGTTAGATCTGTCTGTGCATGAGAATAGAACCACCGCCCCACACACACACACACACACACACACACACACACACACACACACACACACACACACACACACACACACACACACACACACACACACACACACACACGCGCGCGCGCGCGCGCACACACACGCACGCACGCACGCATGCGCGTGCATGCAAGGAAGAAAGAAGAATGAATAAAAAACGTGCATGACTCGTTTGACTGTCTCCAATCCAATATACAGTGGTGGAAAAAGTACTCACATTTCTTACTTAAGTAAAAGTATCATGTAGAGATAGCCTACTCTGTTACAATTAAAAGTCAAAATGTACTTGAGTACAAAAGTATTGGTATCAAAATGTACTTACAGTATGCAGAATGTCCCATTTCACAAGTTTTCAAATGTATAATAGTTAATAGTTAATTAAAGGAACTGGAGTGTTTTTTTTAATTTAAAATGTTATAATTATTTTTTACTAGGCTATTATTTGTCTCATTCGATGTATCCCTCTGGTGTTTTTATTTTGCTTTTATTGAGGTGCATTCATGTGTAGTACAATGTATCAGCCTAAATGCATCGACTTTTATTTGTTTGTTTGTTCTGTAAAGGGGGGAAAGAAAGAAAGAAAAAAAAGTTGTTTTTGTATTGAAAAAAAGTTCAGTTTGTATCGCTAATATTTTATGATCAATGACACATAAATACTGTTGATTAAGGAGACAGAGTAAGGGAAAGAGGGAAAGTATGAGGTCAAGAGTGTCATTGTTCTGTTTTTGTTTGTATTGTTTGTGTTACATATTTTCTGGATCTGGATCATTTACCAAATCATCTGTCATTGTCTTTAATTGTTTTATATTTTATAGTTGTTGGTTATATTATACTCTGATTTCCAATAAAAAAGAGTATTAAAAACCGATCTACAACCTCACAATGCGTCACATCGGAGGCATTGTGAGCTTTTAGATAGAGTTTTGATTTGATTTATTTTGAAAAACAAAGCAACATGGTTACAGTTGATGACACAAGAAAGTCCTGAGACTTATTTCATTGAGGTCCTCTCACATTTAACAGTGAATAAGTAAAACAATACATTACAATACAAAGCACCTGACAATAACATATGCAATAGCCTACATACACACAAACAAGTGCTCCCCTATCTTTCCTAGACTAATGACCCTTTTCTAATAGGCATGCTTTTGTCTGCTGCTTAAAAGACCTCAGATTGGTTGTCAGTTTGACACTGGTTTGGTTTCGAGATCGTTCCACTATGGCTCCTATGTAAGTAAATGAACCCTTTCACACTTGACTTTTTAAGGCAGGATGGTTCACATCTGCTACACTGGCTCTGCTAAAAAATGGTGTACTTCGTTTCTCTGAGTAAAACTCTTTAAAAATATGGTGACCTCGCCAATGTCGCCATATATGTTCCTATGAACCAGAACCAGACAGACAGACAGACAGACAGACAGACAGACAGACAGACAGACAGACAGACAGACGTATTGATGTAACATTAAAAACAGTGTCTGTTGGTCAAGGATGTACTGTAGTGTGTGTGTGTGTGTGTGTGTGTGTGTGTGTGTGTGTGTGTGTGTGTGTGTGTGTGTGTGTGTGTGTGTGTGTGTGTGTGTGTGTGTGTGTGTGTGTGTGTGTGTGTGTGTGTGTGTGTGTGTGTGTGTGTGTGTGTGTGTGTGTGTGTGTGTGTGAGAGAGAGAGAGACAGAGAGAGAGAGAGAGAGAGACAGAGAGAGAGAGAGAGAGAGAGAGAGAGAGGAGAGAGAGAGAGAGAGAGAGAGAGAGAGAGAGAGAGAGAGAGAGAGAGAGGAGAGAGAGAGGAGAGAGAGAGAGAGAGAGAGAGGAGACCACAGCGCCCTCTCCTGGTTAAATCTTGAGTCTATTCTGTCAAACAGAAGTGCCTGTCAGAGGTCTGTAAACTCAGTTCTAAATGCAATGTCTTACTAGCCTACTTTGGACTGGCATGAGGCGTGCGGGCAAATTGGATCATTTGATGAGGCGCAGCCACCAGTTTGTAATCACCTGCATGTTTGGAATTTTGGAGACCCGCTTGCATTGGTGTGAAAGTAACTAAGTACAGTTACTCAAGTACTGTAGCCTACTTGAGTACAATTTTGAGGTATTTTTAGTTTACTGGAGGATTTCCAATTTTCAGTAGAATTACTTTTACTTCTACTCCACCACATCTCAGAGGCAAATATTGTACGTTTACTCCACTACAATTATTTGAAAACTTTAGTTACTAGTTACTGATTTTGATTATTATTACAAAACATACATTAACCACTATTTTCAAAAGATTTGTATTTGAAAACTTGAAATGGGACATTCTGCGTAATGAGCAATTTCTACTTTTGGTACTTTTAAAGGTTTCATGACATTCAGTTTTACAACACGTTAAAAGTAGTATTTCTACATTGCAGTAGCCTATTGATACTTTTACTCAAGTCAAAAATGTGAGTACTCTTTCCACCACTGCCCACTTGTGTGCCAATGTGGGAGGAGAGGTGAAGTAGTGCAGTGGTTGTTTTTCATTTCAAGGAAGGAACCAAATGCCAGGAACAAATTTTATACACTCTCAGAGTTACAGACAAAAGGGTTCATTTGGAACCCCCCAAAGGTCCCTGGGGCCCCACTTTGAGAACCACTGCAGTAGTGGATGTGTTGTTCGCAAATCAGCAGCGCACTGCAATTTTGGTGTCAACAATTACCATGGTCTACAGTATATGCAGTAGTTTGCATTTCTTGTCAAAGGGCTTAGTCACTAATGTCAATAACAGAGCTCCAAAACTCCTACTGAAAACTGAAGGAGCCTAAATATTCACTTCGTAGATGTCACAAGAAAGAAACCCTTATGGTAGCCCCTGCTGCGGGGTGGCAGTGGCTCAGGGGTAGAGTGGACGGGTAGAGGGAACTCGGAAACCGCAAGGTTCCCAGTTCGATCCCGGGCTGGGGCGCTCCCCAGAGTTAGTGTCGAAGTGTCCTTGCACAAGACGCTGAACCCCTAATTCCAACTTGTACTTGTCCCGCTGAACCCTAATTCGATCCCGGGCTGGGGGCTCCCCCAGAGTTAGTGTCCAAGTGTCCTTGAGCAAGAAGCTGAACCTTGAGCCTTGCATGGTTTCCGCCGCCATCAGTGTATGAATGTGTGTGTGAATGGGTGAATGTAATGCACAATCTATGTAAAGCGCTTTGGATATAAAAGCGCTATATAAATGCAAGTGCAAAATAGCACTAATTCATCTTCGCAAATCCTGTTGATATGCAGTTGTTGTTAATATGGTGTTGGCGTTCTGCAGCACATATGCATACAAGTCTGTGCCATGCAGGCCAGGGGCCCAATGTCTCATCATCCGTATCATGCTCATCACTGGACATCATTGAACAGTTTCTTACACTGAGAAATGCAAAGACCATGCACTGTCAGATGTATTATATGTATTATAATTATATATTCATTGCACGTATTTCGTCCCAATATTTCAGTGGTGTAAAGTAACTGTAGTACATCTACTCAAGTACTGTACTTAAGTACAATTTTGAGGTATTTTGACTTACTGGAGTATTTCCAATTTCAGTACTTTTACTTCTACTCCACTACATCTCAGAGGCAAATATTGTAGCCTACTTTTACTCCACTACAATTATTTGAAAACTTTAGTTACTAGTTACTTTGCAAGTATCAATTATTGCAATACATTGCAGTATTGATACTTTTACTTAAGTAAAACATTTGAGTACTTTTTCCACCACTGCAATATTTTAGGATTTATTTTCTGGGGAGACTGAAAATTCTGTTTCAGCTTCTCCCAGCGGATGGCTGGGAGAAGCTGGGAGAGGGGGGGGGGGGTAGGGTTTAAGTGTACTGCCCAGGACACTCCAACATGGGGCCCGGTAGGCAGACAGGTGATTGCCAAACAGCCTCTCTACCCACTATGGGTACTGGTTACTGGTTCTGACCATTACCAGTAGGCCTACACTGTTCTGAGTTGATTGACTTGATTGGCCATGTATTCATGGACACTAGAATGTATTGAAATAGTAGAATAGAAAGCTAGTTGGAGTCTAAAGGTAGGCTACCTGCTGAGAACCATGTTTTTTAAAGGGATAGTTCACCCCCAAAATGACTTTTTTTTTCTTATCGATTAGTCACCCCAT